>NC_139833.1:5385300-5677800 GCF_963691815.1 Echiichthys vipera
GCAGTTTGATTTAATTGAGGTGACTTTAAGAAGGCTCTTGATATGCAAATTAAACCCAAATGTGACTCGTACAAGATGGTGACCTACGGTGCAGAATGACATCCCATTTTTTAAGATCATGCGTGCAGCGAGCATGTTTACGGTGGGATATTTACCGGAACATTCACAGCTCAGGGTCAATTTGTAATGACTCGTGTGTTTGTGACGAACCAGTACGATATGGGGGTCACGGTCTGGAGCATACAGAATACAGGATATGTATATGTATGTATATGTATATGTATGTCAAACCAAAGCTCACAATCAAAAGTTCACTCTGGAAACCTTTAGCCTGTGAGAGAGTGTGTGTGTGTGTGTGTGTGTGTGTGTGTGTGTGAATGGGTGAACGGGAGGAAAATTGTAAAGTGCTTTGGATAAAAGTGCTTTATACATACAGCCGTTTAACATGTGTTGGTGGTACTTGTGATGAAGTGAACAATGGACAAAATGAATGCTGATAGAAATACATAATAGTCATATCTACATGTATATATTATTAAGAGTTTCTGACTTCTGCTGGAAACTGAAGCAGCCAAACTTTCTCCTCCACCATTACCACCACTAAAGTACCCTTAAGCAAGGCACTAAACCTCCAGAAGAAGAAGAAGAAGAAGAAGAAGAAGAATTCCTTTATTGGTCCCGCAACGGGGAAATTCGATTTTTTCACTCTATTATTGTTATTCATGTTACACACACACATGCACAGACAGGACCTATATACAGTACATGCAATTAATGGAGAGATGTTAGAGCGAGGGGGCTGCCAGTGACCAGCGCCCCGAGAAGTTGGGGGTTCGGTGCCTTGCACAACAGCACCTCGGCAGTGCCCAGGAGATGAACTAGCACCTCTCCAGCCACCAGACCACACCCCATTCATGGTCCACACAGGGACTTGGACCGGCGACCCTCCGGTTCCCAGCCAGTTATATAAAATAATAAAAATAAGCTATTCATATAATATATATCATAATGTAGATTGCAGCTCAAAGTGCTTTGAAAAAACAAGTGAACGGTTGCAGTTTTACACACCTTGGTTAGGTTTAGTAAACAAAACTACCTGGTGAGGGTCAGGAAAGATCATGTTTGGCTTGAATTAGTATCATCGGTGTCACAATCGAGCATGGTTGTGTACTACGGTAATTACGTAGGTGAGCTTTAAGAAAGAGTAAACTTTGACTTGTGGTTTTACATGAACCGCAGTTCCTGGGTGAAAGTCCTGTGTTTGTTTGGCCCATCCATCCAACCCTACGCAAACTTTCCTTACAGGCTACAGCGTAACATCACATCCTCCCTTCCTCATGCCAGACGGCCACTAGAGTTTGCAGCCACAACAAACCTAAATGTGTGGATATGCCTTCTTGCACAACAGACCTATACAGATGTTCTTTTTAGTGAGGACGCTCTGCTCATAGACTCATATTTCTTCTCGTCCTCGTGGAAACTTCACCCCCGAGTTCTTCTTTCCAAAGATAGCTGAAAATGGCTCCGGCCGTGGTACAGTTATAGTAACATTTCACTCCAGGGGCTTGTAATTGAATAACTCCTTGCCTATAAAAGCAATTATACGGTTATTATCTTCTTAGGGCCCCATTTGTGAGGAGTGGCACTTAGGAGCAGGACAGTCAGAGGGACTAATCTCATATTTGGATTTTCTTAGTCATCAGATTCGCCAATGTCATTGCTGCTGCTGCTGCTGCTGCTGCCCGTAGCAGGTGTGATGATGATGGGTTCGCCGTGACCTCCTGACTGATGAGTCTGTTTGTGTGTGTGTGTGTGTGTGTGTGTGTGTGTGTGTGTGTGTGTGTGTGTGTGTGTGTGTGTGTGTTTCAGAGCTGGCAGTAGCCGGCTCATCAATGAGGTCACTATCGGGTGTGTGCGCGGCGACGCTGTCAGTGTGTGAGGTCATTTAGCACATTCTCGGGGTTTGCGGGTGGAACCATGGAGATGTTCGAGGGGGGGAGTGAATATGGATGAGATTGATGGACTGCCAGTTGGAATTGTTTTCCTGAGCTGATCAATGTGGCCCAGTTAAAACCTTGTGATTTGATTAGACTTGACCGCTTTGCTAATCTCCCTCTTTGATTCCATGTTAAGCGCATGCAAAGAAAGAACACTTTCCTGAAATAATGCTAAGATAATAATCGTGCGAATAGACTTTAGGAACATTTACATGATTCTTATTTTTGTAGGTTTGTCCATCAGTTTTGTTAACGTACACATCAAGTCAACTGAGGTCCCAGTGACGTAACTACAACGAAAACGACAAGACTCAAAACACGAGCAGTCAAACGATCATACAGGTTGTAAACAAGCTGACAGACTGTTTGGACTGTTGATCAGTATAACAAAAAAAAAAACAATGTAAAGATTACATTTTATTTGGTGGTAAAACCAAAATGAATGCACCTCAAAGGTTGAAACTCTGATTGCATGGGAATTGGTCTTATGTACAGTTTGGGTTGTAATTTTACCATTCAACTTAATTTTGTTTTCAAATATTTTTGCCAAAACTGTCGTCTTGTTTACAACCTTAACCTTAAAACACATTTTGACACAACATGTGTAACCGTGTAGTGCAACATTGATGCAATGCAGATGAACACCGACAACTGAAATGTGTCAATAGTAGCTGAGACAAATATCAGGCAACAATCGCTATTGTCTATCCATGCTAGCATCATGGTGGGGCTGTCACTTTGGTCCAGACTGAGATATCTTAACCACAGTGAGATATCTTTTTTTACAGACATTAATGTTACCCCAAAGATGAATCACAATGACTTCGATGGTCCTCTGACATTTCCTCTAGCACCACCAGCAGGTTGACATTTTTGGCTTTCAGTGAAATGACTTGACAACTATTGGTACAGACATTAATGTTACCTACAGGATAAATTGTAATAAGTTTGGTTCAATAATGAGCACAACATTTTGCAGTGTCACATCGCCTACTTGGTTTATGACCATAATCCTGCAAAGTTATGACGTTCCAATGCTGAGTGCTTTCTGGTGGTACTGCAACGTTTGGTCCGTATCGGTTCACATCTGTAAGCCTGCAGGGTACGCACAGAAATACGGACAAAATGTACCCAGAGTACGGACAGAAGGCTCCGTCCGTAACTCTATGCGTCTCTAACGTAGAGCATAAATGAGCCTTAACAGTACCCCCTTACCCTGACCCTAACCCCTAACCATAATAAAGGCTAAATTAAACATAGGACCCTTTTCAGGTAAAAGGGATGACCCCCTGTAGTTGATTTGCCGATATTGTAGGAATAATAAATTCATATATTTGCATTGCCTATAAGTGAAATCTGTTACTATTCCCTATGAAATCACCTTTTAATGATGCAACTGCAGTTTGGACATGGACGCCTCGTTAATTCCGGGTCAGTTTCTCATGTTTCGTTGAAATGTGCAGGAGGTGGATACTGTGTTGGTGGATTTCACATCCAGATGGTTTCTGACCGTCGCAGCCAGAGCTGCACCCACCACAGTTTGGCTGCCAACTCTTCTGCTTCTCCTGCTCTTCCCGGGGGTGAAAGCTGTCAGAGGGCAAGTCAGACGATGGGTGTCAGACTAAATAAACGCCAGGCAGCCAGGCTTATTTGTACGGTGTTAACAGTTTGACTGCAGAGCCCCGACCACGCCCCTTCAACCCGCCCCAAAAGAGCCCTTCCTTCGCGATGAACCGGGTGCCAGAGACGAGCAGAGGAGCGCCAGTTCCCACAAACTGAAGGATTTACAGGCAAAATATACATTCTGGGTAAAAACACACAGGTTGTATATAATGTGGGTATATTCAGGCCAACACACAACGACACACGATGAAAAAAGCTAACGTGGGTTCCAGCCAGTATTGATCTTTTAACATAGGATTATACAGTCTGGCTCTATAGGCTTAGCGGCCTTTAATTCCCTCACAAAATAGATAGACTGACTTTGGCTCTATACATATCTGGATCAATGCAAATCTACTTTCGCCCCAGCGGTTCAATTTTAAGCGAATTCCATTAGCCATAAGTAAAAGTTTTCTTGGGTAATGTGATTAGAGAGAGATGGGGGGAGGGGTTGGGGGGGGCTCCCGACCGATGGAGTCTTCCTGAAAGCGGTGAAACGTTTCTTTTTTTCCCTCCTTCCTCTTCTTCTTCTTCTTCCATCTCGCTCTGCACGCTCTCGCTTTGTCTTTTTCACCGGCGTGACCTGCGACAGTGGACGAAGACGTGTCGATGACACGGAGAGACTAACAGGTCGTGGTGCACAAGGACACGCACACACACACACACACACACACACACAGAAGACATATATGCAGGAGGGTGGATTGATGCTGGTTTTTGAAGCCTGACACAAATTTAGTTTTTTTGTATTTTCTGTTTTTTTCAGATTAATATCATTTTCCTGTCTGCAAAATTGCAGTTTCATTTCTGTTAGCATGAAAAGAATCCTCTGAAGATGCTTTTAGACTTCAACTATCCCCCGAGGCAGGACACATAGTTGAGTGAGACGGCTTGGAGGGCTTCTTTGGTTTTGCATTTACGAACTGTTGTACAGTACATTTGATTGTCTTCGTATTGTATTGAGGATTTTTAGAGATGCCATAAGTGACGGTTTTCCAGCGCAGCACAGAAGTGTAGTGACAGAGCGGACGAACTTTGAGGTACACAGAAGTCAGCACAAAACCTGCGCGTACACCCTCTGATGATGAAATTTACGTCATGCATGTGACACGAACCCTGGATGTGGAAAGCATAATCTTGGGTTTAAGGCACAGTCACACATTCGCCTCTCGTTCACTTCCATTCTGTGCGAGCGAAGGGGCGGATGAAACATTTGCTTCCGGTGGCAAAGCAAACTGCGCGGAGTTCAACTTTGGTGAACTTTGACCACCTGCATCCGCACATGTGTGACCGGGCCCAATTTAATCCTTTAAATGACACAGTTCATAAAACAGTCAGTCTGATAGTTGATTCACTCCTCATCGTAAATTTAAAATCTTTCAAAAGATCATAAAATTAAGCAATTCGAGGATTTTACTGTGACCTATGGGAAACATTTACAGGTTATATTTTAGGTTATATTAAAAAAAATAGAAAATAATTAAAATAATTATTAGCTGGGCCATATTATAGACTAATGTAATTAGATAGATGACCTCAAAAGAAACCTTAAAAAACATGAATTTTTGAGCTTTTTGGGCAGCTCTGAAAGGCGCAGACTTACAGTCAAATCAGGAATCATGAAGTATTCTCTTGAATGTAATGCTACGTATATATACATACTGTATATACATATATACGTATATATATATATATATATATATATATATATGGTTTTCGTTGCCACCGTACTCGGGAGACGGGGGAATTGTTGGGTCTATGTAAATCATAAATAAGTCACAGAGTGTGGTCTTTACCTACTCTGTAAAGTGTCCTGAGATAACTTCTGTTATGATTTGGCACTAAAAATAAAATTGAATTGAAAATTTAAATTGAATATATATAAACAGGCATATATATATATATATATATATATATATATATATATATATATATATATATATATATATATATATATATATATATACATACATATGTACGTATGTATAATAATAGTTCTTATGTGATTTTTTTATTTGGCCATATTTAGTTTGACGTATCATGTGTGAGTAACAACAAAACAAATTCAGGCATTTATAATGACATTCAAAAAACCCACGGAGAGAATAACATGTGTAGCTTTAACAGTCTGTTCTCATCAAAAGTTTGTCAGATGTTTGTCTCCATTGTAGTGTCCAGTTACAGCTGAGGGACGTATCTGATGTTAAATACAAGCTCGGGACGTTGGTCTAATCCTGTTACATACAAACACAACAGTGGAGGAGACAGCAACAGGACAACTGACGTCCACTGATTGGACCTAATGCATCTGGGAACAAAACACATACAAATTATTCCGAACATTGTCCCGAGTACAAAATGTAATCACAATGACACAACTGCTGGCGTATAACGACCATTCACAGAGCTCCCAGCAGGCCCCGGCTTTACAACAATAGCAGCTCTAATATTAGAACAACAGGCCGTGATTCCTCTTCACTTCCACTCTCGTCCCTAACGTGATTTTCTTTTCTTTACAGTAATTCGTTTGGGTTCAGATTGTCGGAGGGCGGCCTCACGCCGTGTGCCGAGCGGCAGCTGCCTGCAAATGGACGTCGAATGTCTTTGTTGTGTTGACGGGCAGGAAGGAGAGGTCGCTGTCCGTCAGCCTTCGGCTTTGTTGGACTCCTTTGATATGTCAGTTAAAGTGCAGGGCTGGACGAGCTCGGCCTGCTGCTGATGATTCTGCTTTGGTCCTGGTATTAAAATTCTGTCAATTACAGGAGAAGTGACTTTATGTCCCCATATGGTCTGTATTGACTTCTGCAGCCGTGACGCACATTAACATTGGTATGCTAACATCTTAATGTCTGAGGGAAGGTGTTTTATACTGACTTTAAACACATGCACACCCGGTTGCACGAGGACATAACAAGTCACTTTTTTAATAGTTAATGTTATCAGGACCCGTTGTCTGGCAGCCAGCGGAGACTCCAGGAAGTTTCTTGTTACCGAACAGGAAATTAGTGACACATTATCGTAAAATAACAAATTGTCGCTTGATGTACAGATCAGAGCCGCGAAGACGTCATCTTTGAAAACACCGGCCGACATTTTTCCCAATTTTCTTAATTTTTATAGACCAAACAGCAAATTGATTAATTGAGAAAATAATAAACAAGTTACACAACAATGAAGATAATCGTTAGTTGCAGCCAAAGTACAGATTACACAAACAAGATCCAAACAACAACAAAACAACATCCTACACGTGACGATAAACCTTTTCCATTTGGATTCAGAGGCTGTCTGCAGATGTAATGAGCTGACTCTGTCATGTGGACGACAGAGGCACAATTTTGAGGGACTTTTATTGCTAATTTACTCTTAAACTGCATTCAATTTCATTGCAAAGTATTGTACTTTTTTGTATTGTCCTTATCACTTATTAAGTTTGTATCTTATTTCAATCTGCTGCTAAACTGCACGGTGCGTATTGTTGTATATTGTATAAACCTACGTTTAACCGCAATGTCTGTTGCACTCTGTCACATTTAGTTATTGTTTGATTTATTTGATGTTAGCTTTACTTTTATTTGATTTATGTTTTTATGCTTATTGTTACTCTGATCCTTTCCCATCTTTGTACTGAAACTGTTGCACAATAATTTCCCTCGGGATAAATAAATAAAGAATCTTGAATCTTGAATAACTTGAATATTTCCATTTTACGCTACGTTTTTACTCCGCTTTACTTCAGATACTTTGCAGATTCACATTTATAATGTGAATCTTTATTAATCTGCGGGGAAAAACTCACAAGTAACCCAACAGATAAAGTATATGAATTATAATTAAACTTAGCTCCACATTTACCAGCTGCAGCATTAATGAACAAATGAATAATTATGATCCTATAATTTCATGAAAAATCCCTCTGAAATGGTCCACTCTTTACCTACTTTACTGTCTACTTTAAGTGTGTGTTGATGCTTTTGTCCTTATGTTCCTAATTGTACTCACTACAATATCCGAGCACTTCTTCCCCCACTTTGAAGCATGTTAATCAGCTTTGGTTTCCAGATGATGAGGGTCAAACCTTCATTCCTGACTCTCTTTCTTACTGCACCTCTCCGTCTTCTCAGTATTCCTGCGACGAGGCAGTGAGCTGAAGCCCTGCAGTGAAAACCCGTCAAACAAGCTGCTGACAGCGCACTGAATCAGGGGCAGAAGCAAGGAAAACCGTGGAGATGGATTTAAGTATGCCCCCCGTCATTAGCCTCAACATAATCAAATCATTTTACTCATTCAGAAGTTCTCGGGGGCCCGGCCCGGGGATGATGAACGCTGTCGAGGAGGCTTCATTCTCTGCCTGCTGTCGCTGCGGTTCGGTGTGCTGCTGCTGCTGCTGCTTCTGCCAAACAAGGTCACTTAACAGCTTTTAATTGTCCGTGTCTGTCTCCAGACACTTGGAAAAATATGTCGGCACTGCTTTTTTGCACTAGAAAGAAAGCAAGTTTTTGTGTGAGTTGAACGCAGACGGCAGGTGAGACCGGCGCCAAACCACATGACTGCACAGGAAGTGGAGATAATACTAAAAAATGTAACCAAGAAAATGCAAAACTCATTGTTTTTCCTCATTTCATTATTAACTGTGCACTTTTTGCACCTTTTCTACACTATTCCACTTTGCATCTTCATGTTTTATTATTCATCCTTTCTGTTTCTCTTCTCTTCACTCTTTCTAGTGTCGTTTAAACAGCTAAAAACTAGAGCTGTATCATTTGACATCTCCTCGGGGGATGATAAGGCACCAGACGTCGTGACAGTTTCTGTTTCATTTCATAGTCAAAGAAAATATGCAGAGGAAAGACAAGACGAGAAAAGAGGAATGGGTTTTTTTCAGACCTGTAGAAATGAAAAGAAATATGACTGAAGTGATTTCTCCACTCTCTCTGCAGCACTTGGTCCTGATTGTGTCTGAGGCCAGGCTGCTTTTCATGCCGGTATCTCCCTCTGGAGGTGAAGGGAGGAATCACAGCACTGTGACTCCCAGTCAGGCTAAACTAACTCTGACTGCTTTTAGAGTTGTGTTTTTTGCAGGGTACGACAGGCAGGTTTGTGTAGAAGTGGTTAAAACGAAATCAACTGAATTAAAGATGAAAAGAATAACACAAGGAGTCAAAGAGACACTAAATGTTGAATCCATCCAACGCTGCAATTAGGAAATGTTCAACAGTTTTGTCAGTTTTGTCATCTAAATGAGTATAAACTTCATTTTTGTCAGTTTTTTCCAAGAATGGTTAGTTTGAAGAAGCTGGATATTACTGTCCAGAAAGAGGAACTTAGCAAAAACAAACTCACCATCAGAGAAATTCATTCATTCATTCATCTTCAATCGCTTGTCCTTGTCGGGGTCACGGGGGGGCTGGAGCCAATCCCAGCTGACATCATGCGTGAGGCGGGGTCCACCCTGGACAGGACGCCAGTCTATCGCAGGGCACATAGAGACAAATAGAGACAGACAACCATTCACACCTACGGGCAATTTAGAGTCATCAATGAACCGAACACCTGCACGTCTTTGGACTGTGGGAGGAAACCGGAGAACCCGGAGAAAACCCACACAGACACGGGGAGAACATGCAAACTCCACACAGAAGGGGCCCAGCCGGGACGCGAATCAGGAACCCTCAGCTGTGAGGCGACAGTGCTAACCACTACACCACCGGTGTCCATTTTTATTCCCAGATCTGATGTAGGCTATGGGGGTGTTATCTGCCTTCAAATCGTGTGTATGCAGAGTCCAGTTCCACAAATATCCACTTTGACTTTGGCTTCGTTCTAACTGTTGGTCAGATTTTAGATAAAGGTCTTAGTTCATCCGAATAACACGTTCGCCATGAGGGCAGGGTGGCTGTGTTTTTAGGCTTAAAGTGGTCTGCTGCTAAATGGCTGTAAGACTGGTCCAACACCAAAAAACATCTGAGATAAATTGGCCCCAGGTTTAATTAAATTCAATTCAATTCAATTCAATTTTATTTATAGTGTCAAATCATAACAGAAGTTATCTCAGGACACTTTACAGAGTAGGTAAAGACCACACTCTATGACTTATTTATGATTTACATAGACCCAACAATTCCCCCGTAGAGTACGGTGGTTTAAGACAGTTCATGTTCAAAAACAAATCATCACCCAAATAATATTTATATGTGTTCTTAATTTTCCTTTTTTCAAACGATTGTTCTTCAAACTTCCCTTTTGACAGAGATTACATTCAAACTCAGTTATTTCTGTAGTTATACGGCAAAAATCTCCTCAATGAGAACTCTGCTCCAAATGAACACTTTCTCACTCACTTCATATATGAGATAATGAGTTTAATGCAGGTTATGGGTCTGAAGCACGTGCGTGTGTGTGAGACTGTTATCTTCATCACCGTGTGTGAATCAAAGTGTGGATCTGAATTCCCCGGGCCCAGCTGATTCAGTTTGTTTGTGTTTGGTCTGAGGCCCCGGGCCCGGCCAGCCCAGTGACAGACATGTGCGGCACACACACACACACACACACACACACACACACACACACACACACACACACACACACACACACACACACACACACACACACACACACACACACACACACACAGCCTCTGAGAGATATATAGTTCCCTGGAACTTTTGGGTCCCATGAATCTGAGCCGTGTGTCCTGAGCTGGCAGCAGAAGAGCTGCCCGCCACATCAATTCATCAACACCGCCTGTTTCACATGTGGTCTCTCTTCCAAGTGTGCCAGAGGTGTGCGTGTCTCTCTGTGTGTGTGTGTGTGTGTGTGTGTGTGTGTGTGTGTGTGTAGCCTCTGGACAGTGACACACAGCTCTTCTGTCTACATATCTCCGTCTGACCTTTTCTTTTTTCTGTCTTTCTGTTTATTTTCCACATTTCCATCAAACAAGGACACAGATTTCCTGCATTCTGGTGGATTTTTTATGTATATATTTTATGTATTTTATGTTTATCGTAGAAACGTTTTTATTTATGTTAAGGAAACCACTAGGTGTCAATTTAAAATATACAAATATAATAATATGAGGCAGTTGCCTTAATATTCCGTATAGTTGACTGACTAGAATTCAGCCTTTTCATTGTTATTCTTGCTCTAAGTTGTGGCTGTATTTGCAGCTTTTGTCGTGTTTATTTCATCAACATCACTTCTTCTTTCTGTTTCACATTGTACCCGTTGTTTTGGAGGTTGCATACTGACCCCTACTTTACCGGAGGCACTGTTGCGTCTACGAGTCGTGTGTAGTGGTTCTTCAAAATCATGTCTTCATTGGAGGGGACAAATGCACGTGCTCTAAATATTGGGGGAGGGGGGAACATGTTCACTGGGTCCCGAGATCTGCACCCCTGCCACCTAATCAGTAATTTAAAAAACTAAATTGCATTTCAAGGGTCTATACGTATTCACATTTTCTTTGAATAGTATTAAGACTGCACATGTGTGTACAGCTCATGTTAAAGGATGGTAAAGGGAAATGTCATGGAAGTAAAACGTTTGATATATTTGGAGCAGGAACCTTTTTTCCACTAGGAACAATTGTTACACCGACACGTTAGACCTGAGTCTGACGTGTCGAACGTGTCGAACGTGTGCGCAGAGTGAGTTTTAGATGTGGTCAATGGAAAGATACGAGCTGACGTGATTTAATTTGACGCTAATTTGCAGCACAAATTGAAGCAAAGACACATTCAAACAACAGAAAAACGTGTCTCCCAGTCAAATAATGTGATGTTACCTCAGGGGTTATTATGAAACCGCTTCATCGAGACGAAAAGGAAAAAGGAGAGCGGCCGCTCGGAAATGGCAGATGAAGAGGTTTGATGAGGTCAGTCACGGGCGCAGCTGAACACACACACGTGCAAACACAATACACATCATCTTTGTGGCTAATGTACAGCTAATATCTGTAATGGCTGTTTTGAGGCTAGTGTTTATATCTCATTTAGATATAATATTGGCTTAGCACCTGACCACTAAATTAACTTAAACACCTTTCACACATGCTGCAACCCTCATTTTTAGACATAATCCTGTAAATGACTGTAAATGTCTGGAGAATTCACAGTGAGTGAGTGGGTGTTGGCGTCCGGATGACATTTCTATCATGAGGCCGGTGTAAAACCGAAAGGAAAAACATCCGAGGCTGAAGAGGAAGTGTGATTTACACGAAGACAGCAACGAAAATGTCAAACCATCAGACAAATTCGAGGGACAACAAAAGACGTAAAGGTTGTTTACGTTCAAATCATGAAGGCTGTCTCTCAACCTCTGGTGCAGATGTTCTGTAAATCCAAACGGTGAAAGTCACATGTAACTTGAAAATTGGTAACAAGCTCAGCAAAGATTTAATAAATAAATACACTTTTAAAAAGCCTGCTTCATGAAGGACTGCGCAGTTATAAGAAAATAGTGAACAAGACACAGAAAATCTCGTTTTTAAATCAGTTCGAGTGCATTTCACGGAGCGTCAGTGATAAACTGAGGAAGCAACACATCATTTGTTTCCCTGGGCCACAAGTCAGCAAATTCTTAACCTCCATGCTTTTGCAATCGGACTCCGAAGTCTCCCTCATCATTTATTTGGAACCAGCTAAAAGCCAGTGATGGCAGCATTTGATTTTTAGCCCATTTCCCAGATTAGAATCCAAACCAATAAAGCAGAGTCTGGGTCCCGTTCCCTTTTTTTAAATAAAAATAAAAAATTAAGGCCTGAAACTTGATCCCATTTGCTTAATTTGCTGCAATTTTCTCCGAATGAATCGTTAATGTCACGGCGGAGCGTATTAGGTCCCATTTGCGTTGCAGCGCGCAGCAGCAGACGTCACGTATTCTCTCAAACCTGCCTTTAATTTATTCATTAAATTGTGCAATTCTGCCGCACGAGTCCAGTGGCTGTAAAGAAATTAATTATGAGTAGACAAAGAATTATTTATCCAGGTTTGGGCCAGGGATAAAACAAATGAGTCTTATTACAGCTTAATGATGTTTTGTTTTTTAGCGTGGGGCCCAAAGGTTTGTATCATGATGTTAATTAATTCAAGTCAAGCAGGGCCTGCTGGGCTGAGTTGTGTTCAGATCTAAGTACTTTGTATTTTAATTTGACGTTAAAATGAGTATTTAAAGAATACAAAGAAAACAATCAAACGATCGAGATGATTTAAACTCTGACACGCCGATCCAGCGAAGGTGTTGTTACTCATGGATGTGACCAGGATATAAATCTGAAGCTTTACTCATTATAAAAAGATGAGTTTCAGATCATGAAGCAGATTTCTTTTCACTTGTCACTCCTCATTTTAATTGACTTGTACTTTGTCAGGTGCAGAAGCCACATGTGTTCAATTAGAGCTATTTAGTATCCATATGAATGTATTAAAACGGCTGCCTTCAGCCTGTGCAGTGATGATTTGTCAAGCTGCTCTTTAACTAAAGATGGGAGTCAATGAGGTTAATCATTTCTCCACTGGCTCCTCCGCCCCGGGCCGATCTCTCTTCATTAGGGGCCTTGAGCCATCCGTCACGGGGAGCAAAAGCCTCCAAATTCTCTGAGATTGCCCGACAGTTTTTCAGCCTCTCCCTCTGCTTACACTCAAAACAATCATCAGAGAAGATGAATATGCACAGCGAACGCACAGCTATCGTAAAAACGGCCTCTGTTCCGGGAACGACCAACCTAATCCGTTCCGGTCCATCATCCGTCCAATTGACAGGGGCGGCTCGGACTGGCAGTTGTGGACAAACCGCGGAGGCCGGGAGCCTCGCCAGGGTCCGGCCTACGTGGCTTTGTGTCCACGGGTCTTCCTGGATGCTCAGGGGGGGCGCAGCTGCTCGTCAAGGCTCCTCGTGCCTCTATTCTGTCAGTATCGGCAGCCGAAACTAAATAAAGATGTTTACTGACAGCCTAATGAACGGATGGGCCCTGGTGATTTAACCTTGATGAATGGTCCGCCCAGGTGTTTTCAATAACGACAATAAGCACTGCAAGCCGCAGGCCCACTGATACTGGTATAATGCATTATTAGGCCATTAGAGGCAGGCCAAGAGAGACCACTTATGCACTGGCCTATCAATAATGCGGTGTCCCAGTCCACATTTGGGGCAGGGGAATTAGTCATACTGATATTCTATTTAATAAAAAAAATCACAGGACGACGCATAAAGAATCTCATTACATTTTAACAGGGTTACAGTAACCCAGGAGGACTGCAAGTTTAATTTTCATAAGAGCATCCATTCCTCAATTATGTCAAGCAGAGAAAATGTAAATGGCAAATGGAATCCTAACAATATCTAACCAGCAGCGCATTGGCAGCAGAGGAGAGCGAGGAAGGGGGGGGCTGCAGCTGTGTGTGTGTGTGTGTGTGTGTGTGTGTGTGTGTGTGTGTCCGTGTGTGTGTGTGTCCATGTGTGTGTGTGCGCATAGTTTCTTATCATGCAAAAAACAAAAGAGAAGCCCACAATTTGTCAGAAGTGTGTGTGTTAAAGGGATAGTTCGGCTTTCGGCGTTCAATTTCCCTGCAGGAGTCTTCCCAAAGGGGTTCAATAGAGAGGAGTCTAAGTCTAAGTCTTTCTTGATGCGGGGTTGTATGAGGTGCTTGTCACGGCCCTCTGCGTTTGATACCGACGCTCAGAACAAGTGCCCCAGGATTAAACGTGACAAGCGTAAGGAGATAAGTCCGAGATTTCAACACGTAAAGTTAAAAAGGCACTTATTTTAACCCACCAATGATCTTTTCCAAACCCTAACCTAGTGGTCTTGTTGCCTTAACCTAACCACAGCGTCACCGTAAGGCTACCCAGAGCATTGACAAGTGACACCAAAGGGTCCTGACGGAACGGCCATATGTGACGGGCTGGGGATGAGAACGGGTTGGTGTGTAACATTATCTTAATTAAAACAGTACAAGCATCCACCATGTGTCAAGAGCAGCGTCGGACACAACCATAAAGACAGTGTTGGGCGTGCATTCATGTTCATTGAACGCCCTTAGTGTTTTTGATGGTGAACCGAGCGGATCAGTTAGCAACTCAGTTTGTAAGAAAGTTTCATTGTGTGGTGGTTAGCACTGTTGCCTCACAACGAGAGGGTTCCTGGTTTGAATCCCGGCTGGGGCCCTTCTTTGTGGAGTTTGCATGTTCTCCCCGTGTCTGCGTGGGTTTTCTCCGGGTTCTCCGGTTTCCTCCCACAGTCCAAAGACGTGCACGTGTTAGGTTCATTGATGACTCTAAATTACCCGTAGGTGTGAATGGTTGTCTGTCTCTGTTTGTCTCTATGTGCCCTGCGATAAATTGGCGTCCTGTCCAGGGTGTACCCCGCCTCACGCCAGATGTCAGCTGGGATCGGCTCCAGCCCCCCGCGACCCCTGATGATGGTTCATTTTTTGGTATTATGAAGTTCAAAATTCAAAATGATGCACTCTTAATCTGCGTGAACTGGACTTCAGCGCTTGTTAAGTGTGTACAACACTGTATAAAGAGTCAAACACCAATTTATGCGACAATGATACTTTTTTCCACAACAACACACATACTTCACAACACAGAGCAGGACACATGTTTCATTGGGCACATGACACGTGCAGACAAACACACACAAGTGGATCTGTATATTATGCAGATCAATAAATAAAGTCTTTGCTCACAGCACATCTCATCGAGCCCCAAAGGCTGCTGCTGAAAGGTGTCACTCTGCACTCTGGCACGCCGTCGCTCTCAAACACACAAGCTCACACACTGTCGGTAGCGGCATTGGCATGTAGCTATAAGCGCCCGGGGGCCGAAGTCGAGGGCCCCTGCAATAATAAACTGCTAATTGAAGGACTGCAGTGAGCAGAGAGGTGTTAGCGGGGCGCCCAGCCGCTGAAAGATCACTGCAGCGCGCCAGCCAGCCGAGGCGCTGAAAGAGCCTATTACACCTCGCCTCAGTACCTGAACCCTGTGCTAATGAAAACGCACCCTCACACACACCCTGCCTGGATGAAATATATCCTCCTTACATCTGACTCGGCCTGTTGGACGAGCACACAGATGGAATGAGTGGGAAACACTGTAGGAGTGTTTGACAACACTAAACGCTTAGTGTCAACCTTTACGGATGCAATAAGGGTTATAAAGCAAACATTAAAATGTGTGCTTCAAAAATATTTTACAGGGATGTTGCACCTGGTTCTTATATCTTTATACTAGTCGTGTCTGATCCTGACTGGAGTAAAGCTTGTTCAAAGGTGCACCTCACATTTCTCTGTCAAGTTACTACATCCATCATGAATTACTGCGATCGAATCAGTCCCAGCCTGGTCCTGGTCCTGGTCCTTGTCCAGTCCCAGCCTGGTCCTGGTCCTGGTCCAGTCCCAGCCTGGTCAGATGCGTACATGAACTGATGAAGCCTCTTGGATGAGAGGTGAAACGTCTTCCTAGACAAATAACCAAGTCCAGTTGCTTTTAACTGAAATTGCTTTGAGGATAGACGACCTGGACGAATGAGAACATTCACAGGCTTACTGCGATCGAATGCTGTTTCTCTTATGACTTCAAAAGTGATGCTTGTCTTCCCGAAACAGCCGCAGCATCAGTTATCAGCAAGTGTTCCAACGATGTATGTTTACGTTTAAGTGACAAAGCCCTGCAGCGTGGGGGAACATGACAATAGCTCTGAGGATTCACAGCAGTCAGGTTACTGTTGGCTTTATGACATGGAGGTCTGTGCAACCCTCCAACGATAAGCATCCGACATTATGTCCGTAGCAAAGAAGGAAATCCGGTTACTTAGTATAAGACCACTAATCTCCACGTAGGAAGGCAGGTCGTTGTTGTGGACGGGTCCCAAAACGTAGGACTTTCATCCGGGGAGCCAGTGTTCCTGGCCCGGTGGTGTTCATGCCCCAGAAGTCTCTTAACTTAACTGGTAACATTATGGTATATTTTTGGTTGTAATTTTTGTAAGATACCAAAGGAGTTTTTGTGCAAAACTTTTCATAACATATATCATACAAACCTGTTGATGATCACATGTGGCATCACGTGACAGACCCGGAAGTTGTGATCACATGGTTTGGCCACAGTGTCCAATCGGCTCCAAATCCAAGCGGTGGGGGAGCTTGGTAGGGACAATTTGCTCACTGTATTTCACTTCCCAGAAAGTGGAATTTCCCACATTGGACCATGAAAACCGGCTCACACACAGCCCACATGGTGATGAACTGTCCAAAAATATTTTCTCCTAAAATCTCTTTGACATCTGCAACTGGAGGAAACTTTAAATATGCCCTCAAAACACCAAAACCACCTCCACTTTCTCCACCGATTCTCCATGCTTCTCACCCCCCCATTCGTCTCACCCCCTCTGAGAGTGAAGTGAGGGGCCCCAGGAGAAACAGCCCCTTGTGCGGCATGCAGGGAGCCATGCAGAACGCTCATAATCTTTTAATACTAGCACAGGAGGGAAAGATTAAACCGTCAGGGGTGTTGACAAATGACAGATGAACTTTGTCGTGTGTGTTGGTCACAGCGGTGGACTCTATACCAACAACTATACCCGCAAGCTGTACGTACGAGCAAGCGGTCAGGGACTCGTAATTAAACAATTGGCTTCCCAGATTGCTTCAACAATACTTGATCAGGTACGCCTGTGGCAGTAAGAGGATTAGTCAAAAAGCAGAGAGAGAGGGAGAGAGAGAGAGAGCGAGAGAGAGAGAGAGATGGGAACTCTGTGAATTAGCACTTCATTCACATTTTATTTTAATTAATGAAATAATTAATTATTGAGGAACTGCAATATCTTTAAAGCAGGTTGAAAGTGAGTACAAGTTTGTAATTCCCTTTATCTGCGTTTTATTCTTGTGTTTTCATTTTATTCGACCATGGTTTCAATAAGGCCTTTTTATTTTCACAGTTTGATTAGATCAAGGCAAAAACAAAAACTACTTAGTTAGGTTGAGGCAACAAAAAAAAAGAGGTGAAAATAGCATTGTTGGAGCATATACGGTAAATATATATTTGTACCCAGGTGTAAACTGTGGGTCCTTTTCTCTGCTGGTTGACAGTCCCCACGTTACAAACTAATCCAGTCTCCATTAGTCAGAAGGTCCCAGCTGGGTAACTCTGGAAGTTAGTGTGTGTGTGTGTGTGTGAGTGTGTGTGTGTGTGTGTGTGTGTGTGTGTGTGTGTGTGTGTGTGTGTGTGTGTGTGTGTGTGTGTGTGTGTGTGTGTGTGTGTGTGTGTGTGTGTGTGTGTGTGTGGGTGTGTGTGTGTCTAAGGGAGTGCAGGGCCCCTCTGGCATTGTGTAGGGTCTGAAAAGGAGGTCACTGATTTGGGCTAATTATATTACATAGACCCTGGGGTGGTTAGGTCTGCCTTTACATGTGTGTGTGTGTGTGTGTGTATGTGCGTGTGCGTGTGTGTGTGGGTGTGTGTGTGTGTGTGTGTGTGTGCGTGTGCGTGTGCGTGTGTGTGTGTGTGTGTGTGTGTGTATGTGTATCATATACTTATGCATATGTATGTGACTGTGCACATGTACATATCTTTGTGAGGACCAGTTTGAGAGCATTGCCATTTTCTTTATTTTAGGATTAAGATTAGGTTTAGGATTAGGTTAAGGAAAAGGTTGGGGGTTGGCATGTACTTTGTACTTTGTTTGTACGATATCTAACCAAATACGATGTTCTGTTTTACACTGTGAAATGGTGACCGTAAGTGAACCACAACGGTTAAGTTTAGACAACAAAAGGTGTGGTTAGTGTCAGGCATCAAAATGACTTTGTAGGAATAGGAAACAAATGTCGTGGTTTGGCACGGGGGCGGCACCAACACCGCCGGGACACGAACACCGGACCCCCGGGGGATAGTCCTGAGTTTAGAGACTTGATTTCCGGAGCAGAAAGTGTGTGTGAAGAGGAGTCAAAAGAAGAAAGACATTGAAGTAAACACAAGAGGAGAGAGTATTGAGACACAAAAGAAGTTGTACCTGACATGAGACCATCTATTACCATGGTAACAACTCTAACATGCAGAACCAGTGTGTCGTCCTCTCTGCTGCAGCTAATCCTCGGTGTTAGCCTGCTGACTGTTGCTGCTCTGCTTCATTTGTCTGCACAGCCAGCGTGGAGCAAAGTCCGTCATATGACTGCATGCTTTGCACATCGGCCTAATCATATGGAAGAAATGATCACAGGGCAGGAAATCGCAGCGCAGGGCCAAAGGAAACAATCTTTCTGCACTGACTTAAGCCAATCATGTCCTTTCCCTCAACTCGCCGCTTGGCCTCTCGCTTGACCTCTGTCTCTTCTTTTCAGCTTTTCCTCTTTATCTTTTTTCTTTATTTACGTGCTTAGAATATTAGTCCTTTAATCGAATACCAGACAAAATGTTATATTTCAACGTTTAATATGAACACCATTAAAACTTTTAGATTTGTGGATTTATTTACATCAAATATTAAAAATTCTGTGGCACAAAATCAACACACGTACATCGTCCTTATTGATGCAGCAGCTCGATTTGAGCCTGTTTTTTTTATTTTTGTAGTCCCAAAATAAGTTAAGTAAAGAAAAAGTCCAGTATTTTTCAACCTGGATGTTATTCCCAGTCTGTCTTCACTTTTACTGTTCACATTTATACCTCCAAAAAGTAATGCACTGCTCATTTATGACAGTAGAAATAACGCAAAAGACATTCAAACACATGGGTTTTTTTACTCAGTGAGATTTGGGCGTGAAAGGACACACCGTCTCTACACAATATAAGCCAGTGGACACTAAATGGTGGGAAATGACAAACGATATTATGGCCTTTTCTCATCATCATATTCATACGCTATTTGGTAATACCAGGCTGATTATTCTCATATTTGAGGCCATTCTGACTCCTTGAATTTATTAACTCTGCTGTAGAGACTTGGGAAACATAAAGTCCAGTTAGTAGAAGAAGAAGAAAAAGAAGAATTGCTTTTATTCATCCTGCAAGGGAAATTTCATTTTTTTCACTGTGTTATTATTATACAGGTTACACACACACACACACAGGCCCGAAATACACACATGCACAGGACCTTTATACCTTCAATTAATGGAGCGATGTCAAAGCGAGGGGGCTGTCAATGGCTCAGCGCGGGGGTTCGGTGCCTTGCTCAACAGCACCTCTCCAGCCACCAGTCTATTCATGGTTCACACAGGGACACAACAAGCGACCCTCCGGTTCCCAGCCGAGTCACCTATGGACTGAGCTACTGCCGCCCCAACAACGACCAGGAACATTAGCTTTTCCAGCGGGTTACTTTATTTTTGCGAGTGTTTGGATTCATTTATGTCAATCTCCAATATCTCCAATGATTTCCAATTTCCCTCAGGATTTTCAAAGTAAACTCAATCAGAAATTAGAGCATTTTCTTTTAATGAAAACTATCCATGGGTGTTTGATGGAGCTGGTATTAAAATGTTATTGTCAAGAAAATCTATTTCCTGGCCTGTTGGAAAAGCCTGTGCAACAGTTGGGCACTCAAACGTGATTGAAACCTATTCATGGAGATCTGTGCAGCATTTCCATCAGTTCAACAACAATGAATACCTCATCAAACAACATCCTATCAAAGATGAATGGCACTGACTTGCTGATATGAGCTTTGAGTTTTAAAAAAAAAAAAAAAAAGAGGAAGCCAATAATCATCTGTACGCTGTGCTGAGCCACCAGCAGGCCTGGTTTAATGAGATGAAGCTCTGATGTGTATCACACTGACGTCTCCTCCTCAGTTTATCTCTCCATCAGTGGAGCGGCAGGTGAACCGGCTGACAGCTTTGTCCCGGGAAGCGAGGGATTCAAATGCTCGAGGTCAAGGTGCGCCGGTAATCCGGGCAGCTGTGTTACCAGGATTAAGACGAGGCCAAGGCCATCGCTCTGTCCACCTAAAACAGGAGTTACCATGACGATGAACTGAAAGGGGGGAAAAAGGTACTACAGCTGAAGCACCTGCTGGGGTCGAAGACAGTACTGACCATGCACACATTAATACTCACATGACAGTCAAACACACAATCAGACTTTATTTCTCTTTTACCCCATCATCTATTCAGAAGTCTACAAATAACTAAAGCAAACTCCCGCAGTCCAAAGACGTGCTCGTGTTAGGTTAATTGATGACTCTAAGTTGCCCGTAAGTGAGAATGGTTTCACTCTGTTCGTCTCTATGTGCCCTGCGATAGACTGGCGTCCTGTCCAGGGTGGACCCCGCCTGACGCCCGATGTTTGCTGGGATCCGCTCCAGTCCCCCGTGACCCCTGCAGTTACATTTACGCTTGATAGCAAAAGTGTTTGAGCAATCGAAGAATCAACAGTCAAGTTTTGGTGTCTGACACTTAAAAATCCAAGCGTGACAAACCGGTATCTACACACACAGTTGACAAGGATCAACCCCGATGTGCTGCAGCTACAAGAAGCAGCAAAGTCACCAGAAACAAGCGTTGCCATTGTATGGTTCCGCATACCACACATTGGTTGAATCTTAATGTTTCTGGAATGCTGTAATCCGTTCACATTTTACACATGTGGTCAATGTTGTGAATTCAAAACATTAGCGTTAGGTTAAGGCAGGGGTGTCAAAGTGATCCAGTAAAGAGCCGCTGTGGCTGCAGGTTTTTATTCCAACCAAGCAAAAACACACCTGACTTGAGTCATGCAATCACCTGAATTGTCTTCACAGTTGATTTGTTGGATCAGGTGTGTTCTTGCTACAGCGGCCCTTTACTGGATCACTTCGACACCCCTGGGTTAAGGCATCAAAAGTATTTGCTTATGTTCAGACTGTTCTCATTCACTGTTCGTATTTTGAGTATTTCATGCGTATTCAATGTGTATGTATTTCACATATTTATACTGTAAAAATCATTGCCAGGTGATTTGTGTGTTTGTGTATCTCACGTATTTACTTTGTAAGGCAAAGGCAACATAAAGTGATCTCCTAACCATGTCGTTTTGACGTCTAACCTAAATTTACGTAGGCTAAAACCAGTCATGTAACATGCATTTTGGTGCCTTAACCTAAGAAGTCAAAGTCCAATTCCGATCTGTGACCGCCCGCCGATTGACTCAGTCCGTTGCCATCTTGTAGATATTAATACAAAGTTTTGTGAGGAACTTTTTATACGATATCATACCAACCTGTTGATGAGAATACATTGTTAGATTTAGGAAAAGAATGTGGTTTGGCTTAAAATAAATACATCGGTTGTGCCGTTAAGTTTAACTTTTGCATGGGACAGGACAAGAACCATGTTCCCCTCGGTGGTGTCTGGTGTGTTTGACCCAAGCATTCACAGCAGCCTCCTCCCTAAGTTTGAGGTTCCTATTATAATACGTCACCTGACTTGCTGTCATTTGAAGGTCGTGCTAGGTCATACAGACACTAGAGGGGTGTTTTGAGTTCTGATCAGTTTTCTTTAGATTGATAAAACTCACTCTGCTGCTGTGTGTGTTGTCTCAACTTCTATGTCAAGCATTTCACCATCTCTGTGTTTGAGGTAACTTTCAAGTAGTCAGAACAGGCGAACCTCTAAGATTTAAATCCTCTGCTCTTCTCTGTCTGTCTCTCTCTCTCTCTCTCTCACACACACACACACACACACGCCCTTGTTGCGACAGCCGCTCTCTCCTGACCGATGTGGTGTTGTGGCCCGGGGCCCCTGGAGAGCACTAATTGAATTGACTCCCAGAGAATACTAATGGGCCTTAATGTTGAGATAACTGATACTCAAACAACGAGTGATCATTGACAGCATGTGTTTCTGCTCCGTGATAAACATGTCACAGGAGCACGGGGAGCCAGTTGGCCCGTGAATTAATTCCCCCCTCCCTCCCAGCCCCGTCCCATCCCTCACACACACACACACACACACACACACACACACATGGACAACTTCCATAGGTCAGGCTTTCACAGTCCCCTTTTTGTGCACATAAAATTAGATAAACTTAATATAAATAAATGATGATGATGTTTGGCCCTGGGCACGGTGTGTGAGGTTGCATGAAAACATGACGGCCAAGGCTCCTCCTGCTGAAGTGGACATATGTGACAAGTTCGTTGTTCCCCCAGTTGAAAGAAATTGTTCCAAGTTTCCAAAAAAACTCCAGATCTGAACACAAGCCTGTAGTTTGAGCTGGTTCAAGAAGAATCATGTGTCTTTTGTTTGTGTGGACATGGTTAGAGTCAGACACAGCTGTTTTTAATTAGCAGGAGGTACCTTAAGCAACACACCGAGCGTCCTGGACATGGGGTGCTTCAACCCACAGCCACAACACTGACTCGGCCAAAGCCCACGGACCGTCTGTACCCACACACCCACTCCCTCGCTCGGCCGGTGCCTCTGCCACGCTGTGTTTGGTGTAAAAACAAATTCCCTCAGTGTAATCGCAAGCTGAGCTAACAGTTTTCAATAGCTTGTCCTTCACCGTCCTCCTGTCCAGCGACACCTCGGGGTTTCTGACAGCCCTGACGACAACTCAGCCTCAGTTGTTGTATTACGTCCAGGACCGCCAGCCACGGATCAGGCAGGGAGTTTGAGAAAATACCACCATGAGAGCGAGGAGGAGCGGGTGGGGGGTGGGGGAGGGGATCTTGGTGGGTTGGAAACTGGGGGTGATGATGAGAGATGTGGCACGCAGAGAAGGGGTTTCATCCCATGCAATGTCCACATGTGCTGGTGGTTTTTTGTCAGACGTGGCTTTGAATTGAAAAGAATAGGGAACGAATGACTGCTGTAGGGTGGTACAACAATAAGCATTGTCAGATGTGCGTGGGCAGAGAGAAAGCCCGTTTGAATAAGACGGGTACATTATTACAGTTTCTAAACCAATACAGTGAGAGTTATATGGTGTGTCCCATTTTGAGAGAACTACATTTCAATGTGATTATGATAGGGAATGAGGCAAGTTCAGCCTAGACAGAGAGGATTTTTTTTAATCATAAGTCACGTACTTATTTTAGACTGTAAGTTATTTTTTACAAAGTAAGGCAAGAAGGTCATTTTATGTATGAAGATATCTCATTCCAAGTAAACTCCAAATACACACAGAACAGGTAATATGTAAATATTATGAAAAAATATCATAAGTGAAGTGAAAAACAAATCAAGAAAGTTAAAAACAATGATTATAAAAAATGTCTTCCCCATAAACAAGAGTTGTACCGAAGATGTCGTAAAAATGACTAAGTTAGCGGTTAACAGTTAGCTTTCCTAGCACTATTAGCACCATATTAGCCTCAGATGGGGTCATCCCTAACTTCCCAGGTCATATAAACATCTTCCTCAGTTGATTAAATTCAGCATTTTTCAGGGTTAGGGTCAGGGTTAGGGTCAGGGTTAGGGGGTAGGGCTAGGGTCTACATAGGCCTATTCACTGATTGTGAAACTAATAACAGACCGGGGAACATAGGACCCTTACTGTGAACAGCGTGGAACATCGGACCCTTTTCTTAAAAAGCATCTGCCTTCTGGTCACAAAGCAGGGAAGAAAGGACCTTTCTGGGGAAAAAGCATCGGAGCATCAGACCTTTTTTGTTCCTCGGTCACATAGAAAGCAGGGAACATAGGACCCGAGGATTGTAGATACAAGTTAGCGTAATTAACTGATATGTAACTAATTATTTGGATGTTGAGACACTCTTTAATTGGTACAATTAACAATTGCAGTATATTAGTATTTCTGGCAGAGCCTGTTAAAAACGTGACTGTTTGGAGTTTGCATGTTCTCCCCGTGTCTGCGTGGGTTTTCTCCGGGTTCTCCGGTTTCCTCCCACAGTCCAAAGACGTGCAGGTGTTCGGTTCATTAATGTCTCTAAATCACCCGTAGGTGTGAATGGTTGTCTGTCTCTGTTCGTCTCTATGTGTCCTGTGATAGACTGGCGTCCTGTCCAGGGTGTACCCCGCCTCACGCCCAATGTCAGCTTGGCTCCAGCCCCCGTGATCCCGACAGGGACAAGCGGTTGAAGATGAATGAATGAATAAACTTCAACATTTATGAAGGATAAAGTGGCCGAAAAAAAGATAAGCATGTACTTGGATTTACATTTACTCATTGATTTTTCAACTTAATTATGGTTTTAGTATTTTCTCTGAATATTAAACTCAAAACAACTACGTAAACCCAAAATATAGTCTCCTTTTTCCATGGAACAAATTAGGCTTTACAGTACAAGGACATCACGTTCATCTTCTTCCCTCTTTTTTCTGTGGTGATTCTCACAGATTCTCACATGCAGCTTTTGGCTCGCGGTACCAAGCCGGCGGAGAAAACAAACACAATGTCTCACAGAAACTTCTCACGCCTCCCTGGTTTTCTCACCCACATATGCCTCCCAAGCCCACCACATGCACCCTGAGCGGGAAGCAGCGTGCAGATTCCCCGGCGAGTGTTTGTTTGTGGAGTTAGAGGGAAGCTGTCATGATGTTACCACCAGAAGGCAGATGCTTCTTCTTTTTTTCCTCCTCATGCTCCCTCCCTGTCCTTCTCCAAACTAAACAGATGAGATCAACTCATCTTTCCTGATGTCCCTGTCTCTGGTGCCAGATAGAAACTATGGCACACGTGTCTCAGCCCAAAGGGAACCGCATCACAGTCTATGATAGTCTGCTCTCCAGTCTGCTCTTATGAGAATACCTCGGGATGTGCAGCTGCAGTGTGTTGCTTCTCTCCTCTCTGTTTGTATCATTCATGTCTCATCAGTACATGTTACTAATTCAACTTCTTCCCCAGAGTTGTTTGTGCTTTCTCGTCTCGCAGGTCTCTGCTGATCGTGGTGGTGCCTGCTGCAGTCGTCCTGTATGACGCTTCCTGCTGCTATTATAATCTATCACCTTATCTGTGCTTGTTGCTGTATTAACTGCCATAACATATAAGTCATATTCACATTAGTATATATATTATTATAGTTACTGGAAGTGTGTCTGTCTCTGTCTTTGTGTCTGTCTTTGTCTCTCTCTGTCCATCTGTCCGTCTTTTCTCTCTCTCTCTCTCCTTCTCTTCCTCTCTCCGGTGCAGACAGATGTCCGTCCTCCACAGAGCTGGGTCTGTCTGACGTTCCTGTCTGTTATAGGGAAGGTTTTCGTTGCCACCGTACTCTACGGGGGAATTGTTGGGTCTACGTAAATCATAAATAAGTCATAGAGTGTGGTCTTTACCTACTCTGTAAAGTGTCCTGAGATAACTTTTGTTATGATTTGACACTATAAATAAAATTGAATTGAATTGAAAAAGGTTGTTGAAACGGAACAAGGATAGGACACTCTAACCCTATTCATTGAGTGGAAACAGGTGGATAGGGTAACGGATTTCCAGTTTCTCTGTGTGCACACAGAGGAGGACTTAACCTGGAACATTAACACCACAAGCACCATCAAGAAAGCACAACAGAGACTGTACTTCCTGGGAGTTCTCAGGAATGACAATCTGACCCAGAAACTTTTGGTGTCTTTCGATCGTTGCTCCATAGAAAGCATCCTGACTTACTGTATGTGTGTGTGTGGTTTGCCAGCTGCACAGTGGCTGACCCAGAAAGCCCTCCAAAGGGTTGTTAACACAGCCCAAAAGATCATTGGTCGCTCACTCCCCACCCTGGAAGAACTGTACGGCTCTCGTTGTCTTAGTCGGGCTAAAAACATTCTACGGGATTCGTCCAACCCAGGTCACCAACACTTTGAGTTATTGACGTTTCAGGTCTCTGAATGCCCGGACTAATAGACTTAAGAACAGTTTTTATCCAAAAGCTATAACAGTGCTGAACACCGCAAATACCTTTACCTATGATGGTACATGATGCTCAGGGTCTCTGCAATCTACTGTTTTTTGTTTTGTCTCCTTGAGCTGCTACGGTGTGTGTGTGTGTGTGTGTGTGTGTGTGTGTGTGTGTGTGTGTGTGTGTGTGTGTGTGTGTGTGTGTGTGTGTGTGTGTGTGTGTGTGTGTGTGTGTGTGTGTGTGTGTGTGTGCGTGTGTGTGTGTGCATGCGTGTTGGTGTGTTAGCTCGTCGTGTTAAATGTGTCTTTTAAAGGTCTAGCCTATTGTTTTTGATGCTTTTAATGTTAAATTATTGCTGCACTTTAAGGGGTTGTACTGTAAATTTCGTGACAATGACAATAAAGAAAATTCTAATTCTAATACGAAGAAAATATTTTTAATAAATAAAAGAAGAAAATGTGAAAGTTTGGATGCATGAAGCCCATGTGAGTCCTTTAAACAATGTTATCAAGTGAATCTCTAATAGGCACCAGCTATGAGGCTCAGTCTGAACTGAACACAGATATACTGCGATCCTTTAGTGACATCTACTGGTTTGGAAATGCTGGTGGAACTTCTTAGACATCAACAGGAATGATACGGAGAAACTCGACACATGTCCATAATTATGGTCAAATTTACATCCATAAATGTAAATACGCTAAGAGTAAATCTTTCTTTTCCTTCTCTGGTTGACAAATGATGTTTCTATTGAATGTGTGCCATTTTGTTACGATCCATTTAGGCCCTGGTTACACTTTAACACAGTAATAATGACATTATGAAAATTGCAGTGGTACATATCCGTAATGAGGTTTTTTACTAGTCAGTTCTTGAATACATCAGTCCGCTGATGCACCTGAACACATCGTCAGTGATGTTACCTGAGATCATCAGATGTTACGGGTCTTTCAAACATCAGGAATCCTACTCAGGCGACCCAGCCTCGGGTGATCAAACTGGGCTTGTGTTGAAGTGACATTCACTTTCCCCCATGGTTCTCCTCTCCGAATCCAGAGCCACCTCGAGGCTTTCACAGCTGCTTCGGTGATGTTCTTGATGGCTCTGCTCCTTACTGTTCCTGTAATGCCCAGGGCACTTAGGGCGTTGTGGAGCAATTGCCCCACAAATCCTGTACCACAAACTTCGGTGGGCATACACCTAGCCTTCCAGCCCTATGCACGACAGTCGATGACTAGGTTACTTGGTCCTCGTCCTTTTCATGGGCCTCCTCCCCTGGCACCGTCAGCTCCATGATTACGATGTTCTTTGTGCTCCCTCAGACTAGAAGGATATCTGGCCTCAGGGCGGAGCGGACAATGTGCTGAGGGAACCCCAACTGTCAGAATGTATTTTACATTATGGATATCAGGAATGCTTTTTGATTTGTGATGTCTGAAATTAAAATTATGACTATTAACAATTGGATTGCAGGTATCTGAAATGGGAGTTTTTTCCTAGTAAGAATTACATTACAGATATCCACAATGTTCATTCTAGACTCATGGCCTATCCAAAAATTGCGAATTGAAAGCCCACGAACGGCAAATGTGACGTCATTTGTACTAGTAAGAAATTATCTTATTGACCAAGAAGACTTGAATTGCAGATATCTGCAATACATATCCAGTCGAGGTCTAGTAAAATGATCGGTACTCCCCTCACAGACATTACCATCTTGTACAAAACCAGGGCCCTGAACAAAGCGAGACTTGTCCTGTCTGACCCGAGCCATCCCTTAGCACCTGAATTTAAACTGCTTCCATCAAGACGCAGATTTAATGTGCCCAGGGGGGCTATGCTCATACCATGAATTCACAACTCGGTAGAGGCTCTCCGTATCATTCAGAAAGTCCTGCACATGGAATAATTTAAAATGCACGCCTTTCTTTATTGCCCTAACCAGCCAACAGCGCCCATCACTGCTTATGTAACTGTCACATTAGTAAATCATAATTTTCTGTCATTGTATTGGGGGGGGGGGGGGGGGGGGGTTCTTTGGGACATTCTTTGGGAAATGCATTCAACTTCAACCGCATGTCCCTGTCAGGGTCGCGGGGAGCTGGAGCCGATCCCAGCTGACATCGGGCGTGAGGCGGGGTACACCCTTGGCAGGACGCCAGTCTATCACAGGACACATAGAGACAAACAGAGACAGACAACCATTCACACCTACGGGCAATTTAGAGTCATCAATGAACCGAACACAGGCATGTTTTTGGACTGTGGGAGGAAACCGGAGAACCCGGAGAAAACCCACGCAGACACGGGGAGAACATGCAAACTCCACACAGAAGGGCCCCAGCCGGGATTCGAACCGGGAACCCTCTTTTTGTGAGGCGACAGTACTGACCACCACCATACCACCGTGTTGGGAAATTGTGCCCCCCCCCCCTCCTCCCGGGATCTGCACACACGGTTTACGCCACTGCTTGGCGTTGTCATGGTTACCGCCAGAAGCCCTCGGTAGTGGCGCTGGTAGTCCAGCAGGGGGCGAAGCCTCACAAGCTTTCTACGAGTGTCTGAAGCGAGTAAGCGAAAGCATCACTCAGGTAGTAAAGGGGCAGATCCGAGGACCAGATACGAGGACTGTGGGGCTGCTTGCTCTCTCTCCCTCTCACACACACACACACACACCCCTCGGGCTTTTTTCTTCTCAACGGCTGCCTCACCTCGGCTCTTCCTTGGGAACCATGGTGGCTAAAAACAGAAAACAGACCGGGAAGAGTCCGGCAGCGACCCAGACTGACCGCGACAAGAGCCCGCTGGTCGGCAAAAGTAACGTTAGGCGACCAGGCAGGGAGGGCAAAGCTTTCAACGGCTCTCATCCAAACGGACTGTCGGGCATCAGACACAAGCTCGGGCTAACTCCCTCTGCGGTCGCGAAGCTGGGAATCACTCTTCTCCTCGGTAAGTTGGGAGCGTTAGCCTGCTAGCTTCTGGGTGAAATCCTAGCTAACGGCTGCTAACGCTGTGTATACTAGTAGCGTTAGCGGATCCGCGCAATTAAGTTATCTCCGCCACTGATTAGTTGGCTAGCGTTAGCCCACCTAAACGCTAGCTTCCCAGCGTTAGCTACCCACCGTATTGTTGCTAGTCATTTAAATAGCGCCCAAGTTGTCCGTGTTCATCTCTGCAAAAGTGTGACATATAAGTTCCCCACGTGTTAACAGGTTTTCTGACCAGGTTTAACCTAAAGCAACATATCAATTCTCTTCAAAACGCACCACCCATATAATTACCCGAGTCTTCACCTCTGTGGTTTAACTGGTTCGGTGTTTGTGGCTTCTCTCTGGACCATGAAGCAGCTTTTTTATTTTTTATTTGTATTTGATCAGCGGTTAAGTTTATTCTCTCTGTCCACAGCTGCTCTGACTGGGTATCTCCACTGGTGAGTTGCGCCATCAGCATGTTATTACTCGTGCATCACTGCTGTGTTTACATGTGGATGCAGCTCTTGGCTCACAGATCTCTCTCCTCCTATCCTCCCATGATCAGGCATCACCTCTCACAGCTGTTTGAGAATGACAGACACTTTTCACACTTGTCAAACCTGGAGAAGGAAATGGCTTTCCGGACAGAAATGGTAAATGATTGGTGTTTTTGTTATCAGGGATGCACTAATAACATTGTTTCGATGCTGATGCCACTATTTCCTGAGACGGTGCTGTTTGAGCTTTAGGATGACCGTGGTACTTCAGGTCTACAACTCCAACACTTGCTTTCATTGTCACTTTGTTTCACAAGTATTTGGATGTATCAGCTAAATGCTATGTCTGTAAAACTCTCCCAGATCCCTAATTAACATCTTCAGATATCTTGTTTCGTCCAAACAGTCCTAAACCCAGATATATTCAGTTTACAACCATTTAAAAGAAAGGGATGCACTGTGTTGTTCCTGTTATTCTTATATTTCCCATTCCCCTGTGTTTATATTTTTTCTTATTTTTCTACAATTTGTTTCTTATTATTATACGTTTACTATCCTGTAATAAGGAAACGTCTCCTTTGTGGGACTAATAAAGGGATATCTTATCGTAATTCTCACAATTAAGAACCTGGAAATGAAACAATGCTTCAAATGATTCATCAATTATCAGAATAATTTCAGCAAATTCATTTTTATGTGGGTAGACCAATCCATCAGGGTCCAATACTGTGATGCTGCTAATTTTACAATTAATTGCACTGTAATTAAAATTGTACAGCATGTTATTAGTATACACTGATCTAGCCTACATATCCAGTTCTTTTAGAGTCCCTCACATCATGCCTCAACTCAAGCTATGGTTTGAGACAATATGAATATGAAATCTATATATATAGTAAATGCAAAGGAGCGTAGACAAGTGGACACGCCCTTACTCCTACACACAGTTATTAAACTGATATCATGGTTGTTGTCTCAGAGAATGTTTTGCCATCATTAGAGCTGAAAGAAATCATAAATATATTAGTCAACTGACAGAAAATTAATCTGCAACTATTTTAATTATTTGTTGTTTATGCGAGGAAATTTTCTGCTTCTCTGAACTTAATGCAATTAAAGCGTTTATACTTTGGGGATTTTTGACTTGTCTTCAAGACAAAACAAGCAGTTTGCCAACTGCTGCTTGGGTTTAGGGAAATGATGCCACTATTATATGGACTACACAATGTTCATTCATTCATTCATTCATTCATCTATCTTCTACCGCTTGTCCCTGTTGGGGTCGCGGGGGGGCTATAGCCGATCCCAGACGACATCGGGCGTGAGGCGAGGTACACCCTGGACAGGACGCCAGTCTATCACAGGGCACATAGAGACAAACAGAGACAGACAACCACTCACACCTACGGGCAAATTTAGAGTCATCAATGAACCGAACACCTGCACGACTTTGGACTGTGGGAGGAAACCGGAGAACCCGGAGAAAACCCACGCAGACACGGGGAGAACATGCTAACTCCACACAGAAGGGCCCCAGCCGGGATGCGAACCTGCAACCCTCTCGCTGTGAGGCGACAGTGCTAACCACCACACAATGTATCGATTAATAATGAAAATAATGAGCTGATTAATGTAAATGTAAATAACCATGAGTTGCAACTCTAGTCATCATAAAAGCACTGTCCCATTCGTCCTCTGTTCAAAAAAATCTACCCTCAATCAACCCTGAAAAACGATGTGGTGTCACAATTCCAATGTGGGTTGTGAATAAACATCGAGTGTAGTGTTTCTGCGAGTGATGCTGCAGTTTGTAATTTGGTAGTGTGTTGTACTGAACAAAGTGATGACACAGCACGGAAATAATGACTGTGTTTCTATTTGACAACCAGGAGACTTTGCGAGGCAAAGCTGAACAAAGGGGAACTCCGGCCCGCGAGTCTGCCAGCGTTGGCACGGCGATCAGGATAGGAATGCAAGCTTGAATTTATCGGCTACTTAGGCTGCAGTTAAAGTCAATGTGAGAGACACAATCAATATTCAGGGAAGAAATGTGAGGAATCATGCAATCATCTGCACATTCTGACAAAAAAATCATAATTTCCTTGAATAAGAAGAATTCCTTTATTCATCGCGCAATAGGGAAATTCAATTTTCACTCTATTTTTTCATTTTACACACACAGGCCCGAAATACACACACACGCACAGACAGGACCTATGAACATGCAAGTAATGGAGAGATGTTAGAGCGAGGGGGCTGCCAGTGACCGGCGCCCTGAGCAATTGGGGGTTTGGTGCCATGCTCAACAGCACCTCGGCAGTGCCCAGGAGATAAACTGGCACCTCTCCAGCCACCAGTCCAGTCTCCATTCATAGTCCACACAGGGACTCGAACCAGCGACCCTCCCGTTCCCAGCCAAGTCACCTATGGACTGAGCTACTGCCGCCCAATAATATTATGAACAATATTAAATTTGCTCTTCAGAACTGGCTTTTGTGATTCAAAGTGACGTAAAATGTTGCTCTCCTAATTTCCGTGGCATCTGTCACCTCCTGTCTTGGTAGCTGCACACGGTCAAAATCAGCAAATATTTCATCAATTGAGCACATGTTGATGCATAACCATCACTTTAACGGCGTACGAGTCACTGATATTCAACATGCAGCACAGGCCCTTCTGAGAGATGACAGTGAAGGTGAAGATTTTATCGTATGCAAACAGAATCTTTTTCTTGCCTCACCCCTGCTGTGTGCTAACAAATGTGCTGTGAACTGTTGCCATCGGCTGCCAATATGACTCACGCTCGTTTCTTCCGTCTCAGTTTTATGTTGTGGAGTTATATTTAGTATCTGTCTGCTGTCTCTCTCTCTCTCTATCACTGTTTTCTCTCTCTCTTTACTCGTCTTTTTGTCTTCCGGAGGCTCTATTGTTGGTTTTAAAGCTATAGTAAATACGTTGGCACCATCTGAAACTAGACAATCTAAAGAACCAAAGTTAAGTGAGGGGGAAAAACAGAAAAACATTTTCAAAAGGGGTCCCTTGACTTTTGACCTCAAGTTATTTGAATCTCCTCTTTACAGACACCCACTTTATGATAGACAGTTTGGGGCAACAACATGCAGTTTTTCTTGTCTAAAATGGTGTATTGGAATATTTCTGCATGCTGGGATCCATAAACGGTCTTGAATTACATAAATTGGGTGTGATTGGAAAACTGAGACCCTTGTGGATTCAGCGAGCCCAGTTGTATTCACGTGTGATGATGTTTGTCTCCATAGTTGCCATTTTAGTGCCGTGAGGCCTTTTAAAAGAAACAAAACAAATAAAAGACCCTTGAGCTCACTGTATAAAATGACCTCTAGGATCATCACGGCCTCATGAAACTTTACAACCACAAACTAGAGGCCCAGGGCATTCAGAGGATGAATGACTTTTCCACGTATATTGACAATAAGTGAGTTTCTGAGTAGTTTACAGAGCAGAGGTGCTCGCCATCCAATCGCTGAAAAAAGGCAATTCTTACAGAAATCTCTTTTGAAACCAAATCTGTGGTGTTTCTCAAAGTCTGGGTGTCTTTATTTGGTATTATTGATGGATTTTTTAACAATTTTTAGCGATTCTTGAGTGGAAAGAAATGTTAAATTTAGCACCAAATCTGGTTATATATGGTGTCAGCCCAAAAATTGCATATTAGAGACATAACAGAGCATGAGAAAGAGCATCGCAAATCAATATCATAAGGTTCTTAACTCTTAGGTGCCTGACAGAACACAATGTTTATTACAGATTTATGACTAAAAGAGGCTGTGAGATGTGGGAGCTACTGTTCCTTTCCTTCCTCTCTCTTTTACTCTACCTTGACATTTCGATTTGTAAATAATTTTTTATTTACTTTCTGCTTGAGTTTAATCGTGTGTATGTATTCTGGTTTGGTTCCAGGGTCTGTACTATTCCTATTATAAGACCATTATTGAAGCTCCGTCTTTCCTGGGCGGCCTCCACACGGTCATGAATGATCGGCTGACTGAATACCCCCTGGTTATCAACACACTAAAGAGATTCAATCTCTATCCTGAGGTAATTTTGACATGTTATTCATATTATTGCAGTATACTGCGGTTATCAGGCTTTAAAATGGTTGAAAAATGCAACAATTATCTCCCTTAAACGTTCAAATCTTACTGCATTAGATACATGAATGTTGAAAGAAAAGATGCATGTGAAAAAAATCTCTTGCAAAAAATAATGAGAGTGTTGCGGATTGAAATCCTTCAGCTGTGCAGATATACATAAATATTTTATATATTATATCATATCCTATCTTTCAATGTTAACAATAGGGAGACAAATCTGTGTATCTGCCCTGTGATTTGAGGCATTTCCTGAGTTCTTCCGTGGCCCATTCTACACCAGGTTTCATGAAGTCGTTTTTCCATAATCCTGCCGACACACAGACAAACAGACCGACAGCGGCCAGAGGTGATAATTCTAGTGTAACTGGCAGCATTACAAGCATCTGGAACCACGGTATTTTGGGTTTCCAACTGCTGTGAACTGTGAATTTGTGGAGTGTTATGAAATTCTAAAGGGTGTAATGCTGCAGGGAATATTATGGGTTTTGTAACTTGGGCTACTTTATATGATGACACCAGAATGTACTACTCATTTCAACAAAATGGAGCAGGAAAGATCAGGGAAGCAATCTAACACTTCTGGAAAAGTCATGGAATTCTACTTCAGTGGGAATCTCGTGTGTTTGTACTCCTTGGGGAGTAAACATGTTGTTTAAACAGGCGTTGCACTGATTCTCAGCCACCCTGCTCCACAGGTGGTCCTGGCCAGCTGGTTCCGGATGTACACAGGTATAATGGGGTACTTTGGGATTCCCACAAAGATGTGCTGGTCCATCAACAGAGGAGAGGGACTCACTCCTGTGGACAGCTGTGAAGGTACGGACTGTCGCCTTGAAGCTTCATCTTGATCTGTGAAAATACGCTCACACACACACACACACACACACACACACACACACACACACACACACACACACACACACACACACACACACACACACACACACACACACACACACACACACACACACACACACACACACACACACACACAGCAGATTGATGACTACAATACACAGGCAGATAGTTTCACTGGTACCAACTGGAGCTAAGCTAATATTTAAAATACTCACAGTCCTGTGCTGATTTAATTGGATGACTAATTTTGTTCACAGACTGATTATTTTCCTCACTCATGGACAGATGCAGTAAAAACAGTCTCATAGGGAGTTGGCAATGAAAGGAAAATGTGTCTTGATTGCCATTTTTCTTTACTCTCAATCAAATCTCTAAAGCCTTTTTTTTCTACAAAAGAGCTATTTGAGATAGATGTATTGAGAAAGAGATACTTGGCGATGCATTGCTTTCCCGTCATGCGCAGATTGACTGTAGTAAAACATAATAATCTTGACAATTAAACACGTTGGCCGTGCTGCAAACGAAGAAACCGTCTGCTATAATCTGACGAAGATAGCCTTTCTCAACTCCGTTCTTACAGCTCAAGTTGCTAATCGAACATAAACAATCAACACCACTTTGACGAGAAAGTCTATCTGCTGGATACACTGGAAAGCCCAAAATACTGAGGCTTATCTGCCCTCAGACAGGTAGCCAATGAGATTACTGTGCAGTTGCCAGACAACCATTGGAGACTCAAGGCCCAGCGAAGACTAAGAGTATTTGTTTCTTTAATAAATTACTTTAGTAACACATGAGACAGAAGACAAGAAATGCAACATGGACAAAATGGCTGTCAATGAACTATCTGCTTATCCACTAATTAACTAATCAGCTTGTTGTTTCAGCACTATTATCAATTAAGAGAGGAAATGAATTGAGGTGAGAGAATAGTTCACGTCAGGAATCTGAAACCTATTACACACAAACAGAGCTCTGATATTTGTTTGGTGAAACGTTTCCTTCAAGCGTAAATCTCCTGACGGTAAACAAGCAGAGACTCCTGTCAGCTTTCCTTTGTGGAGCTGCAATCCGTGTGTTTCTGTCAGTCTCATTAGTGAAGCGAGGCACCCTCAGGTCGATGTGCTCAGGCTGTTCTCACAGTGTTTACACAAACCTGACGCAAGCTGCCTTGCATAAGAGCTAGCTGTCAGAACGAGGGAACATTTCCTGCAACTGTAGACCGATAGATTATTTTTGTGCCACGCAGAATGACACATGTACTACTTTTTCACTCTGAACTGCTGTTGGAATAAGTTTGAATTAACATCACATGGCGATGAAACAGCTCTCAGTAATGTCAACACACTTCCAGCCTTATCAGCCTGTGCTGCATACATGCTTATTTAGGGCACACACACACACTGTCCATTCGTACCCTGCCCTGTGCTTTAGGGTGATTGCCCCCTCCCTCCTCCCCTGCGGCCCAGTGAGCTAAATCAGCACAACTCACTAGAGGCAAATTGAGGAACCTAAGCTTCTGCATATAAAAATAGGACACAATATTATTCAGTGTTATATATCCTTATGTCTACTGTTTCGATTAGGTCAACACCCTAGCTGGTCAAAGGGAAGTGGTGTGTAAGTCCCCCACATCTCACATATGCCACATACATTCGTACATGTATTTCAGCTCCACTTTCAGTGTAATAACCATCCAACTCTTGTGATCTTTGTAGACTCCCCCTTGCAAACAGAAATTTTGGTTTCTTTTCTGTTTTGCCCTCTAGTCCAATCCAAAGCGATCCACAGTCCGTCCCATTGGTCCTTTATTTGAGAGGTAATCAGACGTAAATGTTTGTGGTGAGATGTGACAAAGATCCCCAGTTTCATTACAGGGGCATTAAGTGACAGCGTATGGTTGTGATTTTAAAATGAGACCACAAGACCACAAAAAACATTTTTACCCTTGTATTTTGTAACGTAAAATGTCTAATTTCACAGGTACTAGAATCCTTGTTAGCTCCCTCTGTTTTTATTTTCTTGGATAATATACAAATAAATATTACTGTAAATATGCCAGAATTACAGTTAAAGACAGACAGACAGACATAAGCAGAACACAGACGTTGGTGACAAAAGCAGAGTAAACGATGGTTCAACAAAGCAAAAACATACAGTTTTGCAATGCCAGACATAATAAAAGTCCTTTTTATGAGTAACAGGACAGCAGTGGCAGCAGCAGCAGTAAGGTAGGTCAAGCATCAAGGCAGTTTAGCAGCATTCAAGTTGCGTGTTGACATTTTCCAAATGCTGAAGGCGTCCAAACTAGTGCTGACTGATGTGGTGGCTTGTACGCTGACTTGGCTTGGAGACTGCTAATGTGTCGGCCTGACAGGGCATAACACAGCCCACAAGCCCACAAGCCCACAAGCCCATTAACTCTCCCATGAACCCTCGCTGGCTCGTAAACATGGCCAAAAGTGTTTGATGGAGCATGCAGACACGCTACGTAACATCAGTGACGGAGGACCAAAGTTCAAAAGTAACTAAAAGAAAACTTATGAATTATACTATATAGTCTATAACATCTAACATAGCACTCTGATATGCCTTGTAGGTGGTTTGGATGTCAAACCGAACCCACAGCTTACCGAATACCGCCTATACGTATATAAAAAAGATCACAATATATAACACAAAAACAAATTGAAGATAAAAACAGGACACAGAAAGCCTGCAGCAGATGATTGGTTGGGTTATGTGGCATCCTCATAGGGAGAACGGAGCACCATGAATTTATCATCCTGGAAGGAGCTCTGCAGAGACTCTACCTGTTTCCTTTTCTATTTTTGCGCATTGACCTATCTTTGTTTGTTTGTGCATGCCACTTCCAGACTGTTACAGAAGTCTTATGAATATAGACTCACAATTTCCTCTCTTCTGTATTCATTAGAGTCATTTTGTGCTCTGTCTTATTGTTTAATTAACTGAATAGTCTATGAAATATCTGTTTTTGGCATTTTTGCTTGAAATGACTTGATGATCACTCAGTTGGTAGTTATTTTGTTTATCCCTTAATCATCTAAGCAACAGTCGTAGCAGTTTCTCCTCGGTTCTTGTCTCGATTCGTCACCATTAACTCTGAAAAACGTTTTCTCTGTTTCTGGATGTGTGTCTGTGCATGTTGTTGTGTACATTAGGGATGGGCGACCCAGCGTATTTCTACGTGGCCTTTGTGTTCCTGCTGAACGGCGCGATGATGAGCCTGTTCTTCATTTACGGCGCCTACCTCAGGTAACTGCCCGGGTCTCTCTTCTGTCACGCTCAGATGGGCATCGAAGTAGAGAGGATGAGGTTTTTATGGTCCATGTCATCGCTCAGCTGACAGACCTAGACAGGTTACAGTACTGCAGATTTTTTCCTGTCAAATATGGATGTGGAACATGAGATGGAGGACGACCTTTCTGAACACTGTCGTTTGCTCTTTGCCTCTCTTATCACGCATCCCTGCTTCTTTTCATTTTTCTGTCTAGCGGCAGTCGGCTGGGCGGCATTGTTACCACGTTGTGTTTTTTCTTCAATCACGGCGAGGTGAGTGTACTGCCGGTGTCAAGGAGTCAGTCACTTGTTGCATTGTTTTCTCATTCTGTGCAATAAGTCTGTGGGTGTAGGTTTCTGAAATGTTTACACTTCTAAATGAAAAAGCACTTAAATAAGCAAAAGGCCCCATTCCAGCCCTCAAAGGAGCTTAAGCTGTGTATCCCCCCCATTGCTCTGACATGCATTGCAAGCTGTGGACAATCGTGCTGAGAAACAAGCTGAAAAACCATTTCTTCACCGCTCCATCCTGCTCCATCTGCACGAATCAACGGACGACATTGTTCAATAAACATGATCGAATGGAGCAGTTCCATTGATAACATCCAAAACGTTTGACAATGGAAACACAAAAATAACCGTTCTAATGTGTAACAAACTGAACGCACTTGAACCAGACTGCTTGGTGGATACGAGGCTTTAGAGATGCTTTTAGCCGACACTCAAAGCTGTCTCCCCTCCTCCCACCTTCTCCAAAACAAATAGCAAGTCTCTATGTTTCCAGATCTATATGCCGGCATTTCAATCACACACACGGACACACTGACGCTCTCCTTTTCCTGGGTATTTAATTCCAGAGCGCAGTGATAGATTTCAGCAGCTTCTGTGTTTTTTTTTCCCTTTTGTTTTTTGTTCTGGGGTGTCAAACGTGTGAGATGTAGCATGTCTGGATGTATAAATAGTGATTTTATCGAGCGACAGAAAGAGGTTCCCCTATCAAGGCTGTGTGGTTGCCAGGAAACAGGGACCCAAGTCCTTGGATACACAAGTCTGATACTTACTGTATCCTACTTGCACATCCGAAATGACACAGCTGGACAGAGAGCAGTCGAGCTAGATCAGCTTCCACTAAATCAATTCTATAAGGAACAGTGCCAAACTTGCACAGTAAACATAGTAAAACTACTTATTGTTTATAGCAGCATAAGATATCCAATGTTGACTTAATAAGGCACATTAAAATAACATCTGCTGAATAATTAGTTTTTTGCAAGTTGCTTTATCCAAGTACTGAAGGTCCTGGTTCATATTTATTATTATTAAGTTTTTGATACGAATAGAAGTTAAATGGGAGAATGTGATATGATCTGTAAAGTTGAGAAGGCTCATCAATATGTTGGAGTGAAAAAGACAAAAAGTCACCTTGTGTTATTACATTTTAGAGGATGTAATTCATATTTTCCACATTGATGTCTTATTTCATCCACCCACAGCCACAAACCACAGTAGTTAACACTCATTAATACTGTACAGTGCCAGAAAGAGGTTGTGATAAATAAAAAGGTGTCAAAATGTTTCCTTAATCTGGAGAAATACAAATTGTGACCCCCAGGAAGAAACTGGGAGAGGGCAACTGAAAAACATGAGTCTCTGAGGTAAATAGAGAGGGTTGGATGCAAGTAGTTTGTGTGGTGTAACCCATTCTTAATTTAGTCATGAAACTCCACTTATTAATCACTCAAACTAGGCGACGTTTGAACTTGGAAGCATCTGGTGCTCCCTACCGTGCTCCAGACCACAAATGGTCAGCATGCAGTGAGAACACAGAAGAACCCTCTCCTGCAACATTGAGCATTTAATATATGCCAGATAATAGATTCTTGCAATTGTATTCACACACACAAGCACACACACACGCAGGATTATGAATACAGGATTTAATAACTGTGGTTATTTATAAGCTGCAGAGGAAGAAAATGGTTATGAATCACTTACTGCCTCTTTTGTTTTTGAAAGATCGTTGCTAAGTGATTTAATCCACTGCGATTCTCTTTTGATGTGCATGTTCTTGTGTATGCTATCAGAGCACTCGTGTGATGTGGACTCCGCCCCTGAGGGAGAGCTTCGCCTACCCCTTCTTAGTCCTGCAGATGCTCCTGCTTACCTACATCCTACGGTAAACTCACCATTACAAGCCGTCTTAAAACCACAGTGATCCAGATTATCCTGCTACGAGTCTTTTTCACCCTTTCTCATAAAAACACCAGAACAATGTCAGAGTAAAAGTCATTTTATTTCCTAATATTTATACCAAAAATCTCAACTTGTCATGATCCGTACCTCTGTTTAATCTAGTGATTGTTTTATTCAGTGTGTTACTGAGTGCACATACAGACATTGCCAGTAGTGTCACCACACTCCCCAGCTGATCAAACGGTCCGCTTTGCACCTGTCAATGGTGGAACACCGACAGGGCATCAGTTTGGTTTTGCCGGGGTCCAGTCAGTTGAATCTGCCAATTCCACGAGTTAACTGATTTGTCTGGCATCCTGACATGAAACTGCAGTTTCTAGGTTGAAAAAAAACTATCCATCTAACGAGCGCCGCAGAGGGACTTACGATTAGCTAATCAGTGCCAGGGATGGGTGTTATTAACCAATTCCTCAATCACTTGCCGTTCTAAAGAAACTTAAAGGCTGCAGAACTGTACTTGTGCATATGTGTGTACGTATGTGTAGCAAGACGTGTTGAGACGGTATGTGGCTCCTTAATTGTTAAACACACTGGGAGTCTGCTGATGCACAGGATTATGCTGTTTTCCACACATTCCACACGCTTACATGCATTTAGGACTTGGAAGATGTGTTCTGAAAACGAGAGTCAAGAGAGGAACCCCCACCCCCCTTCGAGTAATCCATGCAATCACTCGATCTGGTGCCCATGCCGTGCCCGTCCCTAATCGGCGCCATGGGGCGGTTCTGATGCCTTTGCCAAACTGTTGTCAAGCTGCGTGTTTACATGGACAGCATGTCGTCGACATAATAGTTTGTTTTAACATCGTGCCAGTGTTGCACTGGTCGTCTGGCATACTGTGAGATGCCACATCAGTGGGCCGGTGGAACGTCAGAAAATCCAAAAAGTTTTTTACGGGCCCTGTCTTTCCTTCCACTCCTGCGTGCGTATTCTGGGACTGGGCTCGCTGGCCAGTCAAAAACAAGTGAGTTTGACTTGTGCTTACGTCAAACATCTCACATCCGTTGCTACTGTTGCAGATATAAAACAATTATTTCGGATACATTTTTTGTGGGCGTAACAACCCCCCCAATATGAGTCGTTTCACTGTCAAAATCGTGTTGGTAACATTTGTGAAGTCTAAAAGAGACACAATTGAATTAGTTTAACCCTGAGTTAGCATAGCGCTTAACCAGTAGTCTGTGATTGGTTAAGGAAAATCAAATCCCCCTCTCTACGAATGTCTATGATAGAGTGCAGGCAATGTCAGACTGAAGATGTTAACGGATCTACTATGACAGGCAACTGGTTTGGTAGTTGGTGTCTGATATCGTTGTTGGAAGACAAACAAACAAAACCATCAGAAGCACGGAAAGGCTTCTGGTTTTCTTTTCATTTTAACACCCAGTTGATTATGTGAAACAACAGAAGTAAAACACAGCTGTTTACTTGTCACGTTGAAGTAAGACAGGCTACAATTTTAGCTGTGTGTTGTAATTACTGGGGTGAAGAAAAGTTCGCCTCTGTTGTCTGCTAAACGGTGCACCGAAGCAGGCAGCACGATGAGCTAATGTGCTTGTCACACAGACCAGTAATCTTCTCATTGCACATCAAGTAGCGGACGCCGCCTTGTGTTGTCAGAGTAGTCAGTAAACTGTGCCTTGTACCACCAGCTTTAAAAGGAAAAGAGACTACGTGTCATATTTCCGCGGCTGGCTCTGTACATAACCGGGGCTTTGTAGTACACTCAGAGTGAAATTGAATGTGTGTGTTTGTGTGTGTTTGCACAGCCGTCTTAATACATCTTCTCTTATCTCCTCTACACCTACTCCTCGCTCACCACTATATATTTCTTTTTTCCCCTCTCCTCTGTCTCTCTTCTCTCCCCAGGACACGGAACCCGAGCAGGACAGCCATGGTCGCCCTGGGTATCTCCAATTTGTGCTTTATGCTGCCTTGGCAGTTTGCCCAGTTTGTGCTGCTCACTCAGGTAAACAGACCAAGAGAGACACTGTGAGAGAATGTGGGAAGAAAGCAGAAGGGGCAGAGAGATTAGGGAGAAAATAGAGACTTGGAGAGAAGGGAGGACTTTAGCAAAGAAGCTGTATGGATTGCAGAAGTTGGCCAGGACGGGAAAGAAAGAAAGGGGCATGAGAGACTGAAAGAAAATGGATAAAGATAATTGATTTAAGGAGAATACACAATCTACAGCTGTGTTTCATAAACCTCTAATAATATACAGTAGGGAAATATCCGTACCAAACCCTGAGCATATTTGAGCAGAATGGCTGTGGAAAAAGACAGATTATTTTAGAGATGCAGACAAGCAAGCTAAAGAGAGAAATGGGAAGTTAACGAGTGTAGGCTGGCAGACAGAAGAGCCAGAGTTTGAACCCCGACTCCAGCAGCAAACGGGTCACTGCCGCGAGCTTCTGCGCTCAGCAACAGTTAAGCCCACGCTGTCGGCGGCCCCCTCGGGGCACTGCAGCTCTCTGTACACGAGACGAGTTATTTAACAGCTGTTATTTCTTTGTTTTGTTCTCGTCAGCAGCTAATTGAGCCCGTCTGCCTCATCCACTGTATGCGTAACAAATACTGTATATTCACCCACGCTGCTCGCTCCTCGCTCCTCAGTGTGGAATGAGAACAAATGTACACAAGTGCACTCTGTTGGGTCTTTAAAAGTTTTTTAGAAACACACAATTAGTGGACTGATTTATCAAATGTAGGCCGCTGGTGTAAAGCCTTTCATTGGCTGCTTATTTCAGATGACATTCTCCCTTGCCTCTATTTACCGTCTACTTTGAAAGGATACTGTCACTGCATCTGGGGCTCAGCGCTGCCCAAGACGGTTATGATTGATTTAAAGAAAAAAAATATATATAATAATAATAATGACAAACTGTATTTATACATAGCTTTTCAGGAACTCAAAGTCACTTGCACACAAGCCAGAGCATTTTCCACTCTCCCAGAATGATAAGCAGTACAGCCAGACTTTTCTCCAGCGCTGAGGTCTGGCAATGTGACACTATCCAATATGCTGGTATTAATCTCTTAAAGTATATGTATAGTATTATGAATGATTACATACTTGTACATAGCTGTGGAGTGTGCCATTTTAATAAGTATAGACTTTCATTGTGTTTAATTATAGCCAATTAATACATTGATCAATTACGATCGTTATTACAATTAAATTCATTCAATTAGCAATTCATTTTTTTAATTAATAATAATTATTTTTCTATATTCTGTCTGGTGTGGGATATTCCCTGCCTACGCACCTTAAAGCTAAAGCACACCCACTGGTGGTTTTAGTTATTCTGGCTGATTAGACCTCTGTTCGGGTTGAAAGTGGGCGGAGATGGGAATATACGAGGTCATAAATGTCCATCTACTACTAAGAATGATAAAGGTGTGATTTGCTCCGCCTTAACAGGTGAAACAAAGCTAACAGGAGACTCAGGAAGATCAGGGTCAGTCGGTCACAGTAGACACACCCACACAGCCCTGAGCAGAGGTCTAATCATTAATCACTAGCTAACTGAAAACACCTGTGTGGGTGTTCAGAGGCTTTAAAGCAAACATTAAACAAGCAAATAAAGTAAACAGAATAGCAAAAATGTACTTGTTACTTAGGGCGCACTCACACTGTCTGTCTGTACCATGCCCCGTGCTTTAGGGTACTTGTCACCCCCTCCCTCTCCCTCCGCGGGCCAGGCCCGTTTGTACTCACACTGCCTGGGCCTTGCGCAAATGCTTCTTGCTTCCTATACGTCATCATGCTGTAACACGTCACGCGCATTGAACTAAGTCATTGCGATGCGTCACTTTGTTTCCAGATCTTTCCGTAGACCTCAGAGTTTTTGTGCGTCTTGTCGACTGTTTTTGAATCTTTTCATCGACCAAATCTGCAGTAAACACTCCACCTCCGCATCACACCAACGTGAACCTTTCGCCGCCATTGTTTTAAATGTCCGCGCATTGGTCGTTCGTAGGCCTTGTGCTTGCACACGTGCGCACGCTCGTACATGTGCAAACGGGCATTACAAAAGCCCACCTCTCCCAAACGGTCCGTGGCCTGCAAGCGGGCGGCAGCTAGGCGCTGTGCGGTTGCACTCACACTGGTCAAACGGACTAGGCTTTACCCGTAAAACCTGTTTGGGCACGGTACGGATGGGCAGTGTGAGTGCGACCTCACTTTGCAATACCATTTCAAAGTTAAAAATGATCAGTGTGTTATCTGAGGACAGAATAAAAACGGAAAACATAATGATCCTTTGATTTATTTTTACTTTGCGTTGTATAATCCATAATAATGTACAATTCAAATGCAAATTTAAAACCAAAGTCAATCTGTAATGGCTTTTTTAATGCTTTTCTGTGGAGCCATTTATGCCTTTTATTAGATAGAAAAAGTGGAGAGATAACAGGAAATGAGGGGATGACAGGTTCAACAAAGGTCCCCTGCTGGATTAGACACACTTTTTAAAATGTATTAATTTATTTAAATGTACCAGTCTAAGATTGTTCCAGTGTCACACTCCAAGCTCCATCCATAGATATCTCCTATGTAAATTCAATGCAGAGCTACTGTAGTTCATTTTTTTATCTATGCCATTCCACTGCAGCACCGTGCTGTACTCAATACATGACATTAACCGCTGAACGCATACTTCAGATATACCGTGGATGTTTAGTATGTATTTAAAATGAAAGGCAAGGCAAGTTAAGTTGCAAAGCACCTTTCAGCAACAAGGCAACCCACAGTTGCTTTGCATAACATAAAAAAGCATTAAGGCAAATTATAAAAGACAATATAAAAGGACATATTACTATTTCATTTCCAAATTTAATGTTGGTTTTAAATATTTTTTATTCATTTTATGATTTTTTTTTATCAGATAATAATGCAATTTTCTATGGAGATTAATTAAAAGTACTATGTATCTCTGTCTGTTTGTATGGATCTACATTTTCAGCACGTGGTAGTTGAGAGCCCACGCTGGTTTAAATCTCCCTAAAGTGTAAAATGATAAGAAACATCCATCCGTTTTCATCTGCTTCATTGGTAATCTGCAGATTCAAATGTCATCATCGGCCGGGTCACAGGCGTTCCTCTCCCCAGAAACATTTTTCCAGCACCCTGAGGTGCTCCTGGGCCAGACAAGATAGATAATCTCAAGTGGGTCTACCCCGGGGTCTCTTACTAGTTGGATGTGCCCGGGAAAATATTTGCGGACCACCGCAACTGGCCCCTTTTGACACGGAGGGCAGCAGCTCTACCCCGAGCTCCCTCCAGATGTCTGATCTCCTCACACCACCTTACTGAGGAAACTCATCACGTCCGTTTGTATCTGCAACCTCATTCTTTCGGACACAACCCAAAGCCCCTTGACCATAGGTGGGGGCCAGAACATAGATGGACTGTTGAATCTTCACCACAGGTCCGGTCCACTAAACTGCCTCGCTCACGCTCCATTTTAACCCTCACTCAGGAACAAGACTTAGAGATACTTGAACTCCTTCGCTCGGGGCAGTAATTCACTCAGAACCTTGAGTTCTCTGCTGAAAATCCACCTTTTTCTAGCTGAAAACCAAAGATTAGAGACAGTTGGGCATTAAAACTCAGCTTCAATCAGCATTGCATCACCAACTTTCAGGTCACCTTTTAAGAAATCAAGGTGTGGTTATAGGTTTGATTTCAAAAATATGCAAGAGCTGTCCTGAGTCTCTTATGTCTTGAGAGAAACTGGCCTTCAGCCATATCACCTGCACAAACCTCCAGTCCGTGCGTGACTTCAGATATGAATGCTCTGTAACAGTTGTTTGTATGTTTCCTGGAGTAAATTGTTATGGTTATCCATTTTTGTTTCCGCTTAGGTGGCTTCTCTGTTTGCTTCTTACATCCTGGGTTACCTCGGCGCCGCCAAGATGCAATCCATCCTCGTCACTCATATGGTACGGTACATGACCTTTTTCAAAATCAGTGGGGATCCTGACATCCTTCAGAGTGTTGAGAGTGTTTCTGTTTCACATTTGTCACTGGTGCATCATGCGGTTGCACCTCCTGTAGCTTGGTTTGATTCAACAGTGAAAATAATTACACTGAAGCGCCAGAATTACTGAGACAGAGATTCAACAAAATTATTAAAAATCAGAAAGGAAAGATGCAAATTACCCAAGTGCGAAGGTGAGATGACAAACAAATCTAAGAAAAAAGGGAGAAAGGACCTCCAAAGAAACAAAAAGTTAACCCAATAGGCTTCACACTAATGAGTAGTTTGCTGTATCCCAAATGTACATTAGCATTCACTGTGGGAGGATTATGTGTTGTGCCCAATATAAGTGAAAGTCATCCAGCTGATGTCCCCAGAGCTGTTATGTCCTCCGCCTCAGCTCCCCTTATCTCGCTCAGCTCCTCGGCTGGAAGAATTTCATGAGCCGGAAGGACAACACCGGCCTAGACAGGAATGACTTTCTGTAGCATCACGATGCCGCTGCCTTTTAGCATGTTAGAGGGAGGATATGTAGGCTACTTGGTTCGCTCCGCCAAGTGTGTGTGTGTGTGCGTGTGCGTGTGCGTGCGTGCATGCATGCGATATATTCTGGCTGGCCGTTCCTCTCCTCCACATTCTTTCCCCCTAATCCCCTCAGCGTGCCAGGCTGTTAGCCAGGGCCCGTGTGCTCCACAGATAAGGAGACGGCCCTTTGTGGTAAGATGGTGGAGATTTGTCAGAGGAAGGCATATGCCTCTGCATAATTTAGAGAGCTTGGCAACGATGACTGTGTGTGTGTGTGTGTGTGTGTGTGTGTGTGTGTGTGTGTGTGTGTGTGTGTGTATACGGAAAGAAACTCAGACAAACTCCTGCGTGTGTGTCCTCTAAGGCCTACAGAGTTGTTGATGAGTCTGAGCAGTGTCACTTGTTACAGGACATACAAACGTGTCGAACTGCAACACACTAATATTTTCATTATCTCATAACCAACTAATCTGTCAGTTATCAAGATAGGAGAGATTGTATTGTTATCATTGTGTTATGCATACACAACACACCAAAACGAATGAAACACCAGGTGAAAACAACAAAATACAAGACAAGGTACAAACAAGTAGGGCAATAGTAGAACAATATCAATATAAGTAGTGTAAATAAATGCAAACAAATGTCAAGTGACAGTAAAAACTGTTTTTAGGTCCCTGGGGTTATTAGTCCATTGTTCATTGAGTCTTTTAAAATGTGCAAATAGCGCCTCACATTCTCAGACGCCAAGCTGACTATAAACGCTTTTGTGTACTAATTCCTGACATTTCAGAGGACAAACAATCATACAGAAAATAATAAGAGATCAATTGATAGTGATAATAATAGTTTATTGCAGTCCAAGTCAATTATCAAAACGCAGCTGGCTCAATGTGTAATTTCTTTTTTTACTAATTACTTTACTAGTTGAGCTACTCTAGAATCTTTCCACGTACCGACTCGCCACTGCTGGAGCACCCCCTGGATGGGAATCATCGCTGTCTACATAATGCGATGAGCAGTGCATTATTTCTCTCTTCACTGAGGGATAAAGCATCAAGAGTTCATTGAAGAGGATTATATTTTGCTAGTGGCTGTGTGTTCAAAGTGTAATGCATCGCTTCAAATCTCCGGAGTGTTTTACACTTAATACAATCTATCCCAGACCACCCTGCTGCCAAAGAGAGGCAGAGAGTTTATGTGAATATGAAGCTGAGTGTTTTTCTGAGACCACTGGAAACCTCCGAAAGCTGGCCGTGCCTCTGAGCTCACTGCCAAGTTCCCATGTTTGGCATTATTGCTAATTGCGCGGACAGACCATGCATACGGAGCTGACTAACAAAACCTCCTCTCCCACCTGTTCTCATCCTGCAGATCACTCTCGCTGTCTGCTTTGTCCTGATGTTTGGAAACTCCATGCTGCTCACGTCCTTCTACGCCTCCTCGCTGGTCTCCATCTGGGTGAGTTGGACCTGTAGAGTCCCATGTGCTGCATCCTGATATTTATCAGATCAGTCAAGGGGAATTCAATTTGATTACTGTATAGGGGTTCCAATGCGTCAGGGAAAACCTGGAAAACTGAATGTTCCAGGCTAGAGCTCCCCAAAAGGATAACATTTCCACCTGAAAGGGTGAAAAGGTTATTGTCAGGATCATAATAATACCCCCCCAAGGTGCCTCACATGGTAGAGCACATGCAGGTTGGATGACAATAATTTCCCTGGGGATAAATAAAGCTTCTTTATCATAAAGGATCATTGTGTAGGATCAAGGGAATCATAATTCTGTTTTCGTTGGTGTATAATTGTATATTTTGGGGCAGCAGTAGCTCAGTCCATAGGTGATGCAAGGCACTGAACCCCCAACTGCTCGGGGCGCCGTTCCATTGGCAGCCCCCTCGCTCTAACATCTCTCCATTAATTGCATGTATATAGGTCCTGTCTGTGCATGTGTGTGTGTATTTCGGGCCTGTGTGTGTAACATGTATAATAACAGAGTGAAAAAATTGAATTTCCCCTTGCGGGATTAATAAAGTAATTCTATTTCTTCTTCTACGAAAATGAAAACTCAAACCATTGTTGAGATGACATTTTTGTGTGACTATAGATTATTTTGTGGGTTTTTGTGTTTTTTTTAATTGTTTGGTGTTTTTTTTCCCAGGCAATCATTGCATTGAGGGATCGATTTGCTCAAGTTTTCAAACCTGGCCTTGTCACCTGGGTACGTAGAAATGAACTATTTCATTGTGGCAGAAATAACCAAACGTGGTTCATATTTTGTGTTTTAAATTCTGTATTGTCTATGTATTTATATTTCAAACTATACTGTGTGTGCGTGTGTGTGTCTCCCTCCTCAGGTCATGCAGGGTTTGTCCTGGGTCGGCTCCACAGTTCTGCTCAAATTCATGCTGTCCACAGTCCTCTGTGCCTCGGATGATGTAAGCTACAGAACCAGTACTTTGAGGAAAACATTTATCTGGAAAACAAATGTTTGAGCATTTGTTTGCTCATGTTTGCTAATATGTACAGTTCAGTGTACCAGTGTATTAGCATTAAAGTACAAAAGAGTTTCCATGTCCCTAGAAAGAGAAAAGACCAAACACCATGATATCAATATTGCAACGATATTGCAGGGTTGACTAGTGGTGCATTTACAAAACATTTACACAATGGGATTTTTGATAATACAGTCTGGTAAGTTTAGAAAATTACTTTACTGTAATGCACCCTTGAAACCTAGGAAAAGACAATAGTTGTGTCATTTTAAGGATATCAAACATCTAAGACATCTAGTCCCATATCTCAATATCAATAATAATATTGTTATATTTTGCAGCCCTTTGACCTACAAATCAAATTGCCATGGTAAAGTTTGACCTTCTGGTGTAAAACCGCCTAAATTAACTATTATATTGTTTGATGCCACCATCAGAAAAGGTCACACTGAAAAATGTTCAAATGCACATTTAAGAGTTAGAAATTAGAGGACTTTTAAAAACTGCTAAAAATATACAAAACATGTTTGTAATTTGTTTATCATTATTTTGTTTTCCAGGCTCATATCAGTGGACTAATCAAGTCCAAGTTCACAAGCTACAAGGACTTCCACACTCTGATGTACACGTGTGCTGCAGAATTTGACTTCATGGAGTTGGAGGTGAGGCCTGTTTTGACCAAAATCTGGCCTTGATCCGAGTTGACATTTTTCATCCCCATGACTTTATGTGCTGAAGCAAAATGCAAGTCTCAGGTGGTTTGGTGTGGAAACGGTTTCTTCTTAACAGAAGAAAAAAAAGAAAAAAGCCTTCTGTTATGTATCAAAGTGGCTGTTTTTTTCTCGCCGCAAGACTCTGTGCAGAGGGAGAAAGATCTGTGCTCTGAATTGAACAGGAAATAGAAACCAGACAGCCGAACCTGGCAGCCCGCTCTGAGTTATCTCTGTGTTACACAGTGGCCTGCTTTCACATTGTTGTGACTGTGTACACAGGTGGTTAGAGTGCAGTGTACGTTGTGAGGTTTGTTAACTTAAGGCTAGGATACACCGAGCAGACTTCAAAGAACTTGAGACACAGACACAGAACGTATGTACTAGTCGCCTGATGGCTGTAGTCTTTGCGGGGGGATACAGGGATACAGGTGACGTTAGGCGACGCGACAATCTGCCTTCGTTGCCTCACGTTGCCTGCATCTCATTCAAACAGTTGCACTTAAAAACACGGAAGAAGCTACAGCAGATAGGCAACGAGTTCTGCGTGAGAGAAAATAACTCTTCCTACTGCGGAAGGCAATAGTCTGTATTCGTCATTCAAAAGTAGTGCCAACAGTGCGGCACACGCCACAAAACACTGGGACGGCTAACGCTCACCGTCGGCCCGACTTCAACCGACAGTTGTGTATCCCTACCTTTACTATATTTCTGTTTCTCTCTCTCCTTCAGACCCCTATACGTTACCTCAAAACATTGCTGCTGCCCATCAACATGCTGGTGGTTGCTCTCATCGCTGGGAGGGTAAGACTTGTTGGACCAGACAAATCTGACCTCCAAACTACACAAAGTATGGTTACAAAGCAAAAAAAAAACCTTAAAAGAGAGCGAAGATCTGTGTGTGGTTAAATCCCAATCAGCAAATCTATTAGCTGAATACATTTAAGGTGCACTTCCCTAGTTTTTTTCCAGAACCTCATCTCACGGTCTTCCACTGCACTACATTGTTATTACCATCACAAGCCTGACTCAATAACACATTCAGTAATTAATCTGCATGCATACATACATCAAAATACACATCTGTGGGAAATGAAGAGTCTTCTGTGTAGTTTGTAGTGAGAAGAATTGTACAGATGTGAATGCCTCCCATCTCACCTTTCAGAACAACACAGCAGCCAGTGAAACGTGAAGTGGGAAGACAAAGCTGGGAGTCAATCTGCTCTGATTACTATGCATACATTTCTACCCCTGCGGAGAACTGCTTGCATATTAGGAGGAGGGTTCTAGGATATGTTCCTTCTTTTCAGAAAATTGCTGCAGTCGTATTTGCTCCGCATGGAGCAAGCCGACATTTACATGTGTATATTTAAGCTCTGAGACAAGAGGAACAGCGAGATTTATCCCTGATTCCTGAAACATGAACTACTTTTTTTTTTTACGTATCAGAGAAAAAAAGATATTTCAGGAACTGCTCTTTATGTACACTAATCTCATTACGCCTGGCCCACGCTGAGCTAAGAATACATAAGTCGATCTGACAAAGCATGGTGTGCAGTACACGAGCACGCTGTGAGGGAAGTCTTCTCCCGCAGTGCATTATTTGTTCTGAACATGACATGTGGAAGAATCTGCTTTGCATTTTAAGTGTTTGTGTTTTCTAGACTCTCCAGGATATAGTCCGGTTCCTGAGGGACGGAGGGAAGTCGCCTGTCAAGCCCGATGATGCTGATGAAGCTGCAGGGTGAGCGTCCTGAGGCCTCCTCACTGCCCCTGTTACTGATTTCACTATATTTACTTGTTCATTCTATTAAAAATAGACTTCAATAGGAATTACTTGTAATAATTGTCATCAAAGCGTTTAATCTTGTGAACCCAAAGCTGTTCCCGGGTGTTTTTTTTTGCTCCTGTCACATTTTCTTCACTGTGGCCTTGTTTTCCACTGCATATGAAGTCATGCACCTCTGCGGAAACAGCACAAGCTTGACTAGTAGGGAGAACCCAAAACTGGCTGGTGACTGTTGGACTTAGCAGAGTCAAACATGGCTTTCCATTTGCACTGAGGAGCACCTCATTTAGTTATTTTTTTTTACAGGATCTGGTTTGTGGAAAGGGTTTATTTTTTTTATAGATGAGACATGTAGAATGAAATGATTTTTGATTATCACAGTCTGTCACACATGATTCCCTCAAGAACTGTCGAAAATTCAACAATAATTTGTGTTGTTCCAGTTTCTGGAGATGATAAATGGTGAAATTTTGACTATTTCTTAAAAAAAAACATGCCTTTCAAATTGCCGGTGGGTTGTGGGGTACTGAAAGATAAAAAGTAATGGCTTGTTGAATAATAAATATTCATATCATTTGCATATTCAATCGTCCTGCGTGGACTGCTTTTATGTTTCTGTCTGTTCTGTGTTGCAGGTCTGAAATCGCTGCAAAAGGAGAGGTGAGAGAAAGTACTTCTCCCGTCCTGTGTGTTGTTGTGATATGGCTTGTGCGTGTGCTTTATAACACCTCGGTGTGAAATCCTGGGCTTTTTTTCCCCCAGCGTTGTTCCATTTTTCTAAATCTCTTTTATTTGATTAGATTCTTCCATCTGCTCGGTGACTGTGTCCCTAAGTGGTTTCCATCCCTTTTCTCATTACTAAGAAATGAAAGGCAGCTTCCCCTTCTGCTCAGAAATCTCCCTGCGCTTCCTTTTCTCAGCTCTCTCTCTCGGCTGCTTCGTGTCATTTCCTGTAATATCCCTCCCAGGGCAGGAACACTTTCACATGTTCTTCCTCCAGACACAGTGTGTGGAAGTTTCCAGAGTTTCCCAGATAATTGCTTTACTGTTTCTGTGTGGCTCAATGAGTAACACTGCAGGACCCAGAGGGAGCTCTCGCCCCTCACAGAGACAGCCGGGTTCAGGAAGATCAAAGCATTGTGCAGATGTCATTTTATAGTCCGTCCGGCAGATGAAGCTTTCCTTCAGAGTTCAGGATTGAATCGGAGGGGAGCTGCCTCCTAAAGAGATCATAGCTTCACTGACAGAAGGGCTGCAAAATATGCTTTCATGAGCTGTCACTTTTTTTTTTAGGAAATATCAAGTTTGAACAATTATAACACAAGAAAAAAAATCAGTTCAAATTCATTTGAGTGCATCCACTAACGTACGCTGTAGAAGTACCGTTCCCCTCACTTATAGTGCCTCCACTGCCTCATTTAAGTGACAAGCTAATGTTACTGTGACGAAGATGCATTTAACGCCAGCATCCTCAAAGCAATTTCAGTCCAACGCAACTGGACTTAGTTATTTGTCTAGGAAGATATTTCACCTCTCATCAGAGAGGCTTCATCAGTTCATGTACGCATCTGACCAGGCTGGGACTGGACCAGGACCAGGACCAGGACCAGGCTGGGACTGGACCAGGACCAGGCTGGGACTGGTTTTGTGTTTGTATGTGTTTAACCGGTTCGGCTGCAGAGAAGAATGGTCACAGTTCCCGTTAGATAACATGCTCATTTTATTTCCTCTGCACCTCCTTCACAATTCTGATGAGACTGTGTGTGTGTGTGTGTGTGTGAACGTGTCACTCTGCAGATGGTGTACCACAGCCTGCAGCTGGTAGCGTTTGCTGTCCTGGCCGTCCTCATCATGCGTCTGAAGCTTTTCCTGACGCCCCATATGTGCATCATGGCCTCGCTCATCTGCTCTAAACAGGTTTGTCTATGATAAAAAATAAAAATAACAATTTACTCTACATTTAAATAATATAAATTGGTCTCCTTAATGCCATAGTGTTACATTTCTTCTCCCCTTAAGCGGTATGTGTATGGTACAGTTTGTTGAGCACACACTTCTGTAATGCTCTCTCTCTCCCCCTGGTGGTTCTGTCAGTTGTTTGGCTGGTTCGGGGAGAGGTTTAAACACCAGGTAGCAGTGTTTGCAGTCATGGCCATCATGGCCATACAGGGAGTGGCCAACCTTCAGGCCCAGTGGGGGATCATTGGAGAGTTCAGCAACCTGCCGCAGGAGGAGCTGCTGGACTGGATCCAGGACAACACCCGTCCTGGTGAGTGAAGAGTATAATTTAAGTTTAGAAGTTTATAAGTTAAAGATAATCACAAGAGTTCTTCATGATTACAGCACAAGCTCATGATGAACTGGTGCAATACAAAGCACCAAGAGAGCTTCTGGTTTCAGTTGTTGAGTGGACCACTCAGCATCTGCAATTCTGTCACAGTAACAACAGACTGAACTAAAGTATTATTTTCTTCCAAAGGTCAGGGAGGTAAAGGTCAGTGTGCGACAAGTGGGTGACATTTCAGTTGTTTCTGTACCCAGTGATCATTTTTTGACAAATTTGAAGGTCAGAAGATGTCTAGACTTCTCAGATTACACCGGACTAAAATTTGTTTGTCACAGCAATACCATCGGAGCCGGGCAAGATACAGTCATGACACATTACAGGTGTGGAACAAATGAAGGCCAAATTTAAAAATGCACCCCTGACAGGAATTGGCATCATGGCTGGTGTCCACCTCAAGATGTTCTCAGTTGTCAATATGCCAGTTTATAAAAGTAAACTACTGCAGTCTAGAAACATAGACTGTATTGTACACTCACCGGCCACTTTATTAGGTGCACTTGTCCAACCGCTCATTAGGGCAAATTTCTAATCAGCCAATCACATGGCAGCAACTCAATGCATTTAGGCATGTGGACATGGTGAAGACGATGTGCTGCAGTTCAAACCGAGTATCAGAATGGGGAAGAAAGGTGATTTAAGGGACTTTGAACGTGGCGTGGTTGCTGGTGCCAGTCGGGCTGGTCTGAGTATTTCACAAACTGCTGATCGACTGGGATTTTCACGCACAACCATCTCTAGGGTTTACAGAGAATGGGCCGAAAAAGAGAAAATATCCAGTGAGCGGCAGTTCTGTTGGCGCAAATGCCTCGTTGATGCCAGAGGTCAAAGGAGAACGGCCAGACTGGTTGGAGCTGATAAAAAGGCAACAGCAACTCAAATATCCACTGGTTACAACAGAGGAATGCAGGAGAGCACCACCTACTCTAGCAGATAGGGAACAGCAGCAGAAGACCACACTGACACTTTATTAAGCACCAGGTGCACCTAATATGGTGGCTGGTGAGTGTATATACAGATGTAGGCTTGCCCCCCCCCCCCCCCAAACATCATGATTGCCGAATGGCGGCTGTTGCAGTATAGATAATAAGTCCGCCCCCTCCATGTTTGCATGTTACCATGTAAACGATGTGATGTAAAATTGATTGGAAGTTGACTGTTACAAGTCTGATCTCAAAGTGTCTTAGCTACAAAACTAACTGATGCAAATAGAGAACTGTAGTATGTTGACTGGATAGACCAAGTTAAGTCTAAGTCCATCATCTCTCTTTTGTGTGTAATTGATGCAGATTCTGTGTTTGCTGGAGCCATGCCCACCATGGCCAGCGTGAAGCTTTCCACAGGTCGTCCCATCGTCAACCACCCCCACTATGAAGATGCTGGTCTGAGGTCAGTGCAACTCACAGCAGCACGACTGCTCTCGTGCTCAGATGAGAGGCACAAAGAGAAACAATTTGTTCAACAAAGCATCCACATTTGTCTTCCTTCTTTTATGTAAATCTTTTCTTCTTTTCCGACATGGTTCGATTGATCTTTGCACCGCAAATTACAGCATTAATTCTTTCTATCTGCCTCACATAGTAAGATTAAAACTCAAGCATCAAAACCCATACATTTGTCTTAAAATGACATGTGCATAAAGCGTTTCAAATAAAGCCTGAACCCACTGAACATGAAATATACTCCTTCTGTGATGACTGATTTTCTGGACTGGCAAACTCAGTGGGTGGCTTGGGACATCTGTCAGTTACTATCAGTTAAGAACCAATTCCAAACTCAAGTGTGATATAAAAGAAGTAATCACGCCTGCATCATACCCAGATTGGTCTATTGCAACTCCTTTTATATTTAGGCCTTCCCCATTCCTCATTAACTCGCCTACAGATGGTACAAATGCATCTTCAGGGATGTTGACTGGTACTAAAAAGCGAAGTCACATCAACCCTCTAATATCCTTCCTTCACTGGCTATGGGGACAGCGAACTGCAAAGGGCGCCCCAAAATAAATACATTTGTAATCTTGGTTTGTGACTTAGATTTAAATATCGCCGTTACAGTCAGAGCCAGAACCAACGCTGCACGTGCATTGGTGCGTTTGCTCGTGTGTGCAAAGGCGTCTGTTTTAAAGACGACAAAGAAGCAAGTTAAGTGTTTGGCTGTTGAAATTTAGTTTGCTTAGTGTAATAAAGCATTTTTTTCTTTTATGTCATATTTTCATTATTGAAGTGCAGCGGCAAAATATCTTAATTACCCAAAATCTAAGGTTTCTAAAGCAACCATATTTTCAGCTGCGATCCGGTTGCCAGTCTGGCCTTCGCTTATAAGAAATTAGCGTTGATCCCTGCAGATCTTATTCAGCGGCCCCTAGGTCTCTTAGATTGGACGACAAATCTCTCCTCTATGTACCACGGTCAAGAGCATTTGCAGTTGCTGCTTCACAACTGTGGGTGTCAAACGAGCTCCCTCCATCTCTAAAGACTCATTTTCATTCACTACCCTTATTAGCCCACGAGTACCTCCAGGTGTGTCTGTTTGTTGTTCTTGACTTCACTTTACATATGTGATGTGTGATATTCATGGGTTTCTTTATGTCACCATATCCTCTTCATTTTGTTACTTTACTGCTGCATTGAATGTGACTGTAGCTGTTCTCCTCTGTATGCATTGTCATGGTGCTGTGTTGTGTTCCACGCAGGGAGAGAACCAAGCTGGTCTACTCCATGTACAGCCGCATGTCTGGAGACACCGTAAAGGGGAACCTGATGAAGCTGGGAGTGGACTTCTTCGTCCTGGAGGATTCCTGGTGCACCAGGCGAACCAGGTACAGCACAGAATCACTCTGTTTTTACTGTTTTGATTTGGGATAACTTGCTTTTAATGCAAATAGTTATTTCTAATAAACCTTGTTTTACTTTTTCCTCTCTCCCTCTCTTCCCTCTCTCTTCACCCAGGCCCGGGTGCAGCATGCCGGAGATCTGGGACGTTGAGGATCGCCAAAATGTCGGTAAAATTCCCCTCTGCACCCACATGTCCAGGAGCTCACGACCCCACTTCACCACAGTCTTTTCTAATGACATTTACAAAGTGCTCAAAGTCCCCAAAGCGACCAAAGATCTCAGATAACACCGTGGGATGGACTGGCCGTTGTTCTTTCCACCACTTGTCTGTTCACAGCTTTGATCAGTCACTGCCATTGCTGCTTTGTACTCAAACCCCCACAGTTCCCCTTTTTTGCGGTGCTCTGATCGACTCAGCAGTGGACTCGAAATACGTCTGACAAAACAGTTTGCCATAAGGCTCTCTACCCTTGGTGTGCTCACAGTTCTCAGTGTTTGTAACTTAAAGGAACTCCCCGTTCCCCACAGTTTGCCAATCATCCTTTGTGCTGCATCGTTTCCGTGACGCCCATTGGAGCCCAAGTGAACGCCACAAAAGTCGCCGTAGCTCTTCATTTAGTCTGTCGCATTGGTTCTGTTCTATAGAATCTCATTTATCAGTATTGTTTCTCACTGCATCTGTTTCTTTGACGTTCGCTTAAGAAGTCCCATTTTGTCTGGCAAGACCAACCCATGATGTCCACGTACTGTGAAGCAATTGCTGATGAAAGCTGACTTCTTCTATTGTTATGCACAGTGTTGATCTCTGAAAAGGTCCTTCAGGAGACGGTACCCTTTTTTTGTAATTTATTCGTGCGAGTACTTTTTATGCAAACTTCGAGGGGTTGGGACGTTTTCTTTAGAAGCCGACGGTGTTTTACACGGGAAGATTCTTTTCTTGTGTTCGGAGGCTTTTCAAAATATTTTACCACATAACGTTCAGCCTTGGTGTCCAGATAGAGTTCACTCAAGAAGATTTTTAACAGAATTTCACACAGACGAAGAGCTTTCGTTCTTAATTCATCTATAGGTTGTTGTTTTTTTTATTATGGCAAAACAAGTAGACTTCCCCTGACTGTGCTCTGTAAAAACTTTTTTGTAAATACCCAGTTGTTTTGTAAAATACCAATGTACGGCCTTCAAAAGGTTCTTTTTCTTTCTTGAATTACTGTTTATTGCCAAAGGAAGTCTTGTTATTAAAGCTGCGTATTCGGGATACTGTAGCACATAAAAGATGTTGTTTTTTTTAGTGATCGGGAAACGTCAGCTCGTGAGTTTTGTGACAGCCAATCCTAAACTGTTTGTAGCAGTGGATTTTACGTAAACCGTAGCAGTCGTTGGTTCCTTCTTCAGGGTGCATCAATAACCGTTACCAGTATTTCAGGGAATACGCTTAGTTGCTTTCTCGCGGAGAGTTAGAGGAGAAGATCAAAATCAGCTCTGCGTGGTAATTATGAATGTTAGCTTAGCTCAGCGCAAAAAGACTGGAAGCAGGGGAAACGGCTAACTTTTGGTGAGAAAGTGAACAAGGGTATTTACCAAAATGTTGAATATTCTTATGAGAGCAAGGAGTCGTCATGTTGGAGGAGTGGCAACAGGAAAAACAACATTATTACCGTATTTTTCGGATTATAAGTCGCAGTTTTTTTCATAGTTTGGCCGGGGGTGCGACTTATACTCTGGAGCGACTTATGTGTGAAATTATTAACACATTACCGTAAAATATCAAATAATAGCCCGGGCTATTATTTATCTCAGTCACGTAAGAGACTAGGTGTATATCAGCAATTGTCACACACACACACACACGTCAACCAATCAAAATTGGGCGGGGGCGGGTCATGGCAGAAGTGCGTTGTGAAAAAAAAGATGCTAGCTGCAACTTGGAGTTGGCGGAGTTGTTCAGAAGTGACACAGAGGAAGAAGAGTTCAGTGGCGTTAGTGATTAGCAGGGACAGAGTGTTTGGTAAACGTCGAGCATGTTCTATATGTTATAGTTCTGTGAATGACTCTTACGTAACATGTTACGTTAACACACCAGGCACGTTCTCAGCTCGTTGTTGATGCGTCATATAACGTTCACTTCTTCAGCCTGTTGTTCTCTATTCTATTTTTAGTTTAAATTGCCTTTGAAGATGAAATGTCGTTTCTTGATTTGGATTTTATCAAATAAATTTCCCCCCAAAAATGCGACTTATACTCGAGTGCGACTTATAAATGTTTTTTTCCTTCTTTATTCTGCATTTTCGGCTGGTGAGACTTTTACTCCGGAGCGACTTTTAATCCGAAAAATACGGTACTCCCTCCTGCCAGGGCGTGAATTCAAGCCACTGCGGCTGAGACATTCGGCTGTTTCTGTCGTTGGTTTTCTCCTCGAACATGATGGCATGTCATCCACAATCACCAGTAACTAGTGGTCAAATATTCTGTGATGGGTTTTTATTTTAAATTTGGCATGCGTGTATGTTTGCGTGTGTGTGTGTGTGTACTTGAGGTTAAAATCATTTCAGTACAACACACTCGGTGCAGGTGATTTCATTGACTGGGCACCAGAATGAGATGAAAGAACAAAATAAATAAGTGAAAAGTGACCCAAAGTCACAACTCAGAAAAGTCCTGCCGCGGTGAGATTTAATATGAAAGAGCAAGCGGTTGAACAAATCATACAGTACACATTAGATCCATCTGATTTCAGAGCTGTTTGTTTTTGTACTGCTCGTATGAAGACTGAGGTTTCACGGTGTTGAAGTGATCTTGTAAGTCAAGTGCCCGTTTGTGAGGAGTTTGGCTGCGGCCACACTTTCCGAAACACTTCTGACATAAATAGTTTATTCCTGTCGCAGGTGTGAGTGTGTTTCACATGTCTTTTATAATATTTGTCTATTTTGTCTGTATTTTAAAAAAAATAAAATATTTGCCATCAGCCTCAATGCATTTTTTGTCTCAATGTGTGTTTGAGAAATATCCTTCTTAACTTTAGTCTGTTCAAGTTAACAAGGACCAAGGCCGTTGTCTAGCAATGGAATCCCATTAAAAAGGTCTATACGATCCAAAAATGTCTCACTTTGGTATTGACTTAAGGAAGGCAAGCATGGTGCTCTTTGTATGTTGCACCGGTTATCTTGCATATTTATTTCTTGCACCAAATAAGAAAAGAAAGCTACGCAGTGACCAGGAAGACATATGTGCAGATAGTGTGTGATGTTTGCACATTATCCAAGGTTTTAATAGACAGAATCACTTTGATGTTGCACGAACAACACCACCTCCAGACTGATTGATGATTTACGTAACAGAGGTTAAGTTTAAAGATATATAGAGTTCAACATGGTGGTCTGACCAGTCTTTGTAATTAAGTTATAATTGTCGAGTATCAATGTTTTAATGTGATCAGACTCATCACAAACACACTAGTTCTAAATTAAAAACCTTCAACTTTAACTCCGTATTTTATAGTTGCGTAAGTGTTGAATCAACCGTGTTATGATGCAGAATAACAAAAAAGGCTCTTTTGGTGATTCAAGTTTCCTTTATTGAAGCTGAGAAATTATGCAGCAACAGGCAGTGGCAGTACCATTACAAGCTCAGCATAACTAAAGTTTTGAAGTAACACTCTTTCAAAGTACTGTTTCCAAGTCCGAGCCTCATATTTGTACAATGCAATTCAGTGCTGTGCTCCCTTTTGTTTGAACAGATCTAAGTCCAAACAAACAGAATTGTCATTTTTCCGCTTACTCATCAATGAAAAGATGTCTCACTGAATAAAGAAGTGATCATAAAAGGTTCACAGGTTTGGCCATTGTTTGTTTTGTTGAACAGGACACAGAAATAGTATGACTGGGTTGTGTTAAAGATAAACTTTGCCCCATGTTGCAAACCGTCTTATTGATTATTTGTCATGTGAGCAGTCAAACTGAAGCTGAACCGGTTACTCTGATTAGTTTGAGTACATCGTTTGCTAAATGACCGAAATGAAAAGTACATTTGAAAGCTAATCCAGGGCCGAGCCATACACCTCCACCTCGCACAGGGTCAGGTACTCGGCTCTTCCGGGAATAACTATGTTAACGTAGCGGCCATCCATCCCTCCGGCACACTTGAATTCAACAGTTTCCCCTGCCGGGATGCTTGAGATCAGAGCACAACTGGTGGAAGAAGCAGAAATCACGTGATAAACTCAGCGCAGGTTGTCCTGGAGCTATAGACGATTCATATCACCACAGCTGTCTATATTCACATAACACTGAGAGTTCACGTATTAATCAATCAATCATCAATCTACCATTGAAAGCATCTTCACCTCCTCAATCACAGTCTGGTACACTGGTATTCAGTCTTTACACAGGACACAGTGCATTCTCTCCAAGGTCTCCAGGATCATTAACCCCCCTCTCCTTCAACGTGACTCAAAACGGGCAATAAAGATCATCTCGTACCCTTCCCATCGGGCAAACCACCTTTTACAGTATCTCCCTTCAGGGAGGCGCCTCAGGTCATTTGCCACAAAATCCACCCACTTCAAAAACACCTTCTTCCCGTCAGCAATAAGAATACTCAATTCCCTCCAATAAACAGCGGCACTAAGAACTTTTGGTGTGGTCTTCTGCGATAATCCTACTGTATGTATACAGCGTTTTGTCTATGGTCTTTGTTCTTTTGCACTATGTTCTGCTGGTTAGCTTCGTGATGTGGTATGGATGCACTTTATTTCTGAGACTTGAGGCAGTGTGACTAAAGCAGTGTACCATCGTGTACCAAACCCAAATACCACCAATCCTGGTTGCGTGGCACATAAAGATTCCATCTATCAGGGCTTAATAATGTTGCCACAGTTCCATAGAAAAGAGCTCAGTGATAATATATCAGCCGAGATTAGTTTATTGGAGTTATACTGTATCTGTATCAGTGTGTATATGTTGGCCAATCCCTAACACCAATATCAGTATGAGTAAGGCTGTAACGTGTAATCTGCTGAAGCGTAAAGACTGGAGATGTGCTGTAATGACCAGAACATCACAGTATTTAGCAGCAGAGAGACTGAAATATTCTTCCTCCTGTGCAAAGTTCCAATCCGATGCCTTTTTCATGATATAAGTATTATATATTTTATTATTACATAAGGTTTTGTAATTAATAGTCTGTACATTACCTGGGATTGTTGTTGCCATTGTTTTCAAGGGAATCTCCAATGCGGATCTCAGCTCCATTGATGCGTTCAGGAACTTCAAACCGGTTGGTTATCTTGACAGAAAATATTTTGTGGGTTTTGGGCAGAACCAGTCGCCACCAGGGGTTCACGTCGTTGTTGGTGGAGCTGCATGATCCCAGATCAAATTTGCTTTCTTTATTCCCATCAATGGCATTATGTGCCATGGAAGCTACATACAATGTTGATTGTGAAGCTTTTCCTTGGATTGCCAGGTTGTCTTCTGCAAAAAACAATGTAGTATCAGCAGGGACACTATAGACTTGCGTTAAAATAGCATGATACAGCAGGTTTTTTTACCCAATGATCCATAGTAGTTATTATTATAGATGAAGACAATTTTGGCAACTCTACATAAATGCAATCATTTCACTATTAGGCACTTTGAAGCTGCTTTGAAATACCTTGTTGTCGTTTGTGTGTGCAACTAAACTTGCCTGGTCAGTGGTTGCATTTCGTAGTGGCAAAAAGCGTTTACACAATAGTGGCCAAAGACAACTTCCTGCATGTGTTCGATGCTACAGCACGCATCAAACAAGCTGTGGTGTAACGTTAACAGTGCTTCTGCACGGTTTGCATCATTTATGAATAAGGGAGAATTGGATACGGTCTTCAAATACAGCATCCTGTTCATTCATATAAAAGTTGCTCCCTGCGAGTATGTAGCGGAAAGGCCTCTGTGGTTGTGCTTGAAAATCCCAGTAGATCAGCAGTTTCTGAAATACTAATTGAGCAACCCGTCTGGCACCAACAACCGTGCCACGTCAAAGTCCTGTAAATCACTTTTCTTTCCCGTTCTGATGCTCGGTTTGAACTGCAGCAGATCGTCTTCACCATGTCTACATGCCTAAATGCATGTGGTTGCTGTCATGTGATTGGCTGATTAGAAATTTGCGTTAACGAGCAGTTGGACAGGTGCACCTAATAAAGTGTATTATAAAGTGTATTATATAATAATAATCATAATCTACTACAGGTCTTGTGGGATTTACAGACTGGGCAGCCTCTGATCTCTGTGTCATATGAAAACTGATAAGTTGAGAATTAAAGTTTATCTATACAATATGGTGTTGCTGAAGCTCACCAGTTGGGGCATGGTACCCATAAACCTCCACTTCACAGAGTGTAAGATACTTGTCTAAACCAGGCAGACGCACAGTTACGTAACGTCCCTCCATCCCATCGTCGACACTCACAGTGAATGAGTTCCCTGCTGGGATTTCAGGAATGACACCAGCCCTGAAAGACACCAAAAGTGAGGAGCTCATGAATAATGTTCAGCGTCTACTGGGGGTTTCTCAGTGATGCGGACTGTCGTGTTATGTTTAAACACACAAGTTAAACACACATTCCTCTCCTGAAGGAGGAGATGCCTATGCATTTCTCTGCGCTCTGAGATTCAAACATATTCCATACAAGCTTTACTTGGAACATCACTAGGAAATAAATCACAACACACGCCTGATCTGAACTTAGGTGCAGATGTCTATGTGGGAAATCCATATTAAACAAAATATGACTATAGATTTAGCTCTAAGAGATAACGCAAACAGTTAACTCTATCACTTTTTCTTTTTGAATATATCTTAATAAATTATTATCAAAAATGATTTTAAAAAGCTGATAACAAGCACTCACAGTGTGTTTGCAGCACCGTTGTCTTGTAAAGAGTTGCCGATGCGGACCTCTGCTCCGTTGATCCTGTCTACACAGCAGTCTTCTCTGTTGGTGATGACGACGGAGGTGATGATGTAGGGCTCCAGCAGGTCCACTCTCCACCAGGGGTTGGTCTCTTTACCAGTGTGGGTGCATGATCCCAGACTGAAAACAGCTGCACGGTTTCCATCGATAGCATTGCCCGCGGCTCCATAAATGTTCTCAAGACGACTTGATTGGGCTGCTCTTCCACGCAAGGCCACATTTTCTATGGATGAGAGTTGAAATACAAATAAAAGATATATACATACATACATACATATAAAAGATATATACCGTATATATATATATATATATATATATATATATATATATATATATATTATAAATTATATAATTTACATAATAGAAAAGATGTACTTTTGTAAATGACCCCAGACATATTAACACTTTCATTGCACCTCCAGCTTTTCTGACCCATTTATTGTATATTAGTCACTCTTTTTATACACTAAATAACAGCACCAGATATATGTTTTCAGCATAGTATGCAACTACCTGTGGTGCTATATGATTGTTAATATATAAATACAGATATTACCACATACTTACCATCACTGTAAACTGAGCAGATCCCCAAGAGGAGCAGCATAAAGACCAGACTGTACCGCATTATTCTGGTTGAAACAGACCAGAAAGAAAATAGTTAATACAAATGAAAGCTGAAAATGGCCTTTGCACTGTTTGATAATCAGGAATACTTTATTAATCCGAGGGGGAAATTATTTCGAAGAGCCTGAATGAAAAACAAGAAAATGAAAGAAGGAGATGACAGAACTTTGCGGCAATGATCTGGAATAAAGGATAGCTGCAAACGATATTTTGTAAAGAATGAACAGTGTGGAAGAGGTTGGTTGAATCCTCTCTGATTGGCTCTGAGCATAGATTATTGATCATTGGATCATTTTGGAGCTGCATTTAAAGTTTACTCTTACACTTTACTGTAAGTACAAGGATGTTTGATAAATGTGTGAATATATGAAAGCGGTACCAATAAAATGTTTCTCTTTTTCTGGTGCTTAAATGTAGAAACAGTGGGAACAAGGAATTACTACTGAAACACTCTAGATATAATAATAAACATTAGTTTATTCATCAAAAACTGGACTGACACAAATTAATATAACATAAATGCTGAGTAGCATGATTTTCTTATCCTCTTTACACTCAGATATGGCTGCAGAGTAAACACGGGCTTCACAGAGACAGAAACAAAAACTTCTCTCTCCATTCTCTGGTGAACTGACGGTTTTCTGTGACCACCTTTCTTTTTTTCAGAGTAGAAAGAGACATTTCGGTGGTGATTTAACCACAGATTTAACCAGACTGAAAGGATTGAGAACAACAACAGAGCGGAACTTAGCGAGCTGCTGCCAAGAGGATTCAGAAACCCACGAAGAAGAGCGTACTGCAGCGGGAGCGGGCGTAGCGTTGTGGCCGCGTGCCTACAGGGAGCCTAGATTTGACGCGCTGAGACGGTAGCGCTGGGATGGATACGAGAAAGGACAGCAGCCATGAAGGCTTATAAGGTTGCACCTCATAAACCGAACAGTAAACACGTGTCCTGAACCGCGACATGCGTACCGTTCAGAATGGGACAGATTTTTTTATTAAACCGTTCCACCCCTACTTCATTCATTAAATAGTAGGATTGGATTGGATTAGATTGGATTGGATTGGATCAGTATCGGGTATCGGTATCGGATTGTTTCACACAGATGGCGGTGGACATCTACATACCATCTAATCTAACCATTGGCACCACATTTACACACCCATGCGCAGGGAGCAATTCGGGGTTCAGTGTCTTGCCCAAGGACACTTCTACATGCGGACTGGGGGATCTGGGGATCGAATCTCTCGAATGGAGGACGACCCACTCTCCCACTGAGCGACAGCCACCCTATGTTCCCGGGGAACTTAGGTACACTCCTGATAAGCCCTAGCCAAATGCGTATTGTCTTGCTAATGTTGTTTTAGGCAGCTGTGGCTCAAAGGTAGAGCAGGTCATCATCATTCAGAAGATCTAATCCTTGAAGATACAAAATACAAATACATTTATACAAAGAATTTGTAACCATCAACATGAATTTATAAAATAAATTTAAAAAAATGAAATGCTTACCCCATTTCCTGGTTGGAACAAATGTTTGGAGCCTGCGGATTCAACCTCAATCAGAGTTGCTGTATCTGCTACAGTCTTAGAACGGATCTATTTATGTGAAATCTCCCCCCTGCAGTCAATCATTTATAAAAAAATCATATTCATCATGGACACATCTTACGATTTAGACTCCAGTGGTCATCTCAGGACATGGGTTGTTTGCCCAGGCCGATGGGTCAACAACACACAGGACTTTTACCCAGGAGATAAGTTATGTCCAGTAAATCACTGTATTTATCTTACAAACACACTTATTTTAAGATAAGCTTTCATTGATCCCACACCAGGACAATTCCTGTTACACATACAAAATATATTTACATTTATACAAAAAATATGTAACACGTACAACATGGACAATATTTTTACCCTATCGACCCTCGCGGACCCTGAGGTCCTCCTGTGCTGGCCTTTTAACCATACCACAAGCAAGAACCAAAACACTTGGAGAGGCGGCATTCATTTATTACGGCCCCCCCATTGTGGAACAATCTCATTCCTTTTATGCTTCTTATTTTTAGCTTCTATACCATTTATCTTATTTTACTGCTTTAGCCCCTTGGTTTTCCAGTGTTCCCTGTTGTCTCTGGTCCACCAATGCGGGTTCTGTCCCGTGGATCTCCCCCTGACAGTCAACCATTGATAAAGATCATATTCATCATGGACACCTCTCTTGTGATTTAGACTCCAGTCGTCATTTCAGAACACAGGTTGTTTGCCCAGGTGTCCAGGTGCCCGATGTGTCAACAACACACAGGACTTTTACCCAGGAGATAAGTTATGTCCAGTGAATCACTGTATTTATCTTACAAACACACTTATTTTAAGATAAGCTTGTATCGATCCCACACCAGGACAATTCCTGTTACACATACAAAATATATTTACTGTCTGACGTTCCTGTCTGTTATAGGGAAGGTTTTCGTTGCCACCGTACTCTACGGGGGAATTGTTGGGTCTATGTAAATCATAAATAAGTCATAGAGTGTGGTCTCTACCTACTCTGTAAAGTGTCCTGAGATAACTCTTGTTATGATTTGGCACTATAAATAAAATTGAACCATTATTAAAGATCATATTCATCATGGACACCTCTCTTGTGATTTAGACTCCAGTTGTCCACTCAGAACACAGGTTGTTTGCCCAGGTGTCCAGGTGCCCGATGTGTCAACAACACACAGGACTTTTACCCAGGAGATAAGTTATGTCCAGTGAATCACTGTATTTATCTTACAAACACACTTATTTTAAGATAAGCTTGTATCGATCCCACACCAGGACAATTCCTGTTACACATACAAAATATATTTACTGTCTGACGTTCCTGTCTGTTATAGGGAAGGTTTTCGTTGCCACCTTACTCTACGGGGGAATTGTTGGGTCTATGTAAATCATAAATAAGTCATAGAGTGTGGTCTTTACCTACTCTGTAAAGTGTCCTGAGATAACTCTTGTTATGATTTGGCACTATAAATAAAATTGAACCATTATTAAAGATCATATTCATCATGGACACCTCTCTTGTGATTTAGACTCCAGTCGTCCACTCAGAACACAGGTTGTTTGCCCAGGTGTCCAGGTGCCCGATGTGTCAACAACACACAGGACTTTTACCCAGGAGATAAGTTATGTCCAGTGAATCACTGTATTTATCTTAACACACTTATTTTAAGATAAGCTTGTATTGATCCCACACCAGGACAATTCCTGTTACACATACAAAATATATTTACATTTATACAAAAAATATGTAACACGTACAACATGGACAATATTTTTACCCTATCGACCCTCGCGGACCCTGAGGTCCTCCGGTGCTGGCCTTTTGACCATACCACAAGCAAGAACCAAAACACTTGGAGAGGCGGCATTCATTTATTACGGCCCCCCCATTGTGGAACAATCTCATTCCTTTTATGCTTCTATACCTTTTATCTTATTTTACTGCTTTAGCCCCTTGGTTTTCCAGTGTTCCCTGTTGTCTCTGGTCCACCGATGCAGGTTCTGTCCCGTGGATCTCCCCCTTACAGTCAACCATTGATAAAGATCATATTCATCATGGACACCTCTCTTGTGATTTAGACTCCAGTCGTCATTTCAGAACACAGGTTGTTTGCCCAGGTGTCCAGGTGCCCGATGTGTCAACAACACACAGGACTTTTACCCAGGAGATAAGTTATGTCCAGTAAATCACTGTATTTATCTACAAACACACTTATTTTAAGATAAGCTTGTATCGATCCCACACCAGGACAATTCCTGTTACACATACAAAATATATTTACTGTCTGACGTTCCTGTCTGTTATAGGGAAGGTTTTCGTTGCCACCGTACTCTACAGGGGAATTGTTGGGTATCTGTAAATCATTCAGTTCAACACTTTCCCTTTATTTTCCAAAAGCTGAGAGAGATGATCTGGTGAATTCAAAGTAGTTTTGAGGTTGGTGCTGCTGGTCGTAATGCCACAATATTTTATTATTATTATTATTATTATTATTAGAGCGGCAACAAACTTAATCTGTTGATTAATTTTTCTCCATTCATTCAAACTGCGATAGAAGTCTGCATGCCCATTTTTCAAAAAGTCGCCCAATTGTGGTAAAATTACCTTTTATTGCAAAAACATGTTTTCAATTAGATAAATAAAGATGAAATAGAAAAGAACAATAGGCTGTTTTAATGATTTAAGTTTATTTCAGCATGGATTACGTACAGTTTTACCCTGACAGTCAACTAAAAGTTTACTAAAAAAAAAGGCAACTAAACAACATTAGAATTTAAAACATGACCAAACTTATTTATGCGCTAAGTGGTGCTGTAAAAAAAAATATCCCACAATGCAACTCGTGTCGTACTATGAGATGAGTTTACAAGGAAGTGATTATTGTTATGCATTGTGGACTTCATCGGACCTAATCCAGGCGAGAGCCATACACTTCCACCTCACACAGACTCAGAAACTCTTCTTGCCCTGGGATGACAACGTTGACGTAGCGACCGTCCATCCCATTACACTGGAACTCACCAACACCGCCTGCAGGGATACTTGTGATCACAGCACACCTAGCAAAAAGACAATCACGTTGTTAACTCAAGAAAAGAATGCTTGCTCATACTTTAAAAAGTGAATTGGATGAATTCATAAATAAACCAATATTATATTAAATCAAAGAAGTCAGTTCAAAGTATGAAAACCTGTTTTTCAGCCATCGTTCATAGTCCGGAGTAAAAAGGTGGTTGCCAAAAGTAATGGTTTGCTTGCAATGCATGGTTACCCTTGGCTGCAGACCTATTAACTGTAAGAAGAGCTTAATGTGCGTCCTTGAAATACGCCCCAAAGTTCATGGGAGATCAGTGGCGGCTGGCCCATAGAGGGCTCTCGGGCATCGCCCTTCCTGCACTACACCAAAACAAATTTGTTCATTATTTTTGATCCCATCATTACAATTGTGTGGTCGATGAGTAGCTAGTAATGCATTTTCTGCAACAGAAAAAAAACCTAAAAGCAACGACTACATTGAAAACATTTATCCTATCTCTCATCTCTATCTCTGATGATCTGAGCTGAGCCCACCGCTTCGGCAAGCAAGGCTGTTCTCGTGAATTTTCAGGGCTCGGACGAGATCATGGGGAATATGCGGAGCGCCCATCAGTTCCGCATACACACTCATTAATAGGTTGTGCACACAGCTTGGTGTGCTCTATGGGGCTATTGCATGTGTACATGTCCTTATTTATTTTTCAAACATCTTGCCGTATTATTTTTGGAACCGCGGTGGCGGCCGTTAGGAGCACAGGGTTGAATGAGTAGGAGCACAGGTGACATGAAAGGGCAGGCACAGGTAGAGTTCTAAAGACCGGCAACGGAGCAACACACCACGACTGCTGCATGCACAAAAAACCTGGTACTATCATCTCTTCTTAACTACTTCAATAAACCACAGACAAAACACGATATAACTTCTGGATAATCGGTGTCATTGCAACCACGTAAGATCACTCAAGTCACCTGTGTCATAATGGCAACTGGACAATGGGACACAAAAGTAGATACATTGCCATCATAACATCTGTTCTGTGTAAAGTATGGACATTTTGACCTGATGATGGTGCTAGATGTAAAGTTATGGGGAACCTGAATGTCTGAGCAAAATTTCAAATCATCTAGTATTATATCGCGGTCTGGAACGAAGACGACGTGGCTCCCATTCCTCCCACTATACAAAAGTGGAGGCGGATCGAGCAGTAGAGTCACGTCATTGAAGCACTGAAGTGCCATCCATACACCTGCCCAACAAGCTGCGACTTGATCTGTCAATCATGGTGTTTGCCATTTATGGCATCAATCACTAGTTAAAACCAAACCTTTAAACAAACGTCAGCTTGAATAACTACCTACATTGACAGAAACCATTTCAAAATGTATTGAGATGTACTTTTACTTTTTACTTTGGTCTATGTCCCATCTGCTAACATGGAGGTGGCAGAACGTATAACCCATTCTGCAGCTAGCCCCCAACAAGTCGTGAAGATGCTTTGGTTTCATTTTAAGGAGCTGTGAAGCCGGCCATCATCACAGTCTGGAACAAGGCGCTGCTATCTCATCTCATCTCATCTTCATCCTCTTATCCGGGGTCGGGTCCTGGGGGCAGCAGCTTTAGAAGGAGACCCCAAACTTCCCTTTCCCGGGCGATATTAACCAGCTCTAACTGGGGGATCCCGAGGCGTTCCCAGGCCAGTGTTGAGATATAATCTCTCCACCTGGTCCTGGGTCTTCCCCGAGGCCTCCTCCCAGCTGGACGTGCCTGGAATACCTCCCTAAGGAGGCGCCCAGGGTTCATCCTTACTAGATGCCCGAACCACCTCAACTGGCTTCTTTCAACGCAAAGGAGCAGCGGCTCTACTCCGAGTTCCTCTGCTGCTGCTAGTGTGGCTAAACATATTGATAAGAGCAGCTGTTAAAAATTAAATACAAGCAAAACAGGGACTTTAAATAAACAGGCTGGAAGCTAGAGTACCTGGTATTGTTGTTGCCATAGTTGGCAAGAGAATCTCCAATGCGAATCTCAGCTCCATTGAGTCGTTCTGGGTCTTCATCTCGGTTGGTTATCTTAACAGAAAATATTTTGTGGGTTTTGCGCAGATCCAGTCGCCACCAGGGGCTGATGTCGTTTTTTGTGTGAGTGCAGGAGCCGTCCTCCCACTTGCTGCCAGGATTTCCATCTATTGCATTGTATGCACTGCCAAACATGTACAGTGACGACTGTGTGGCTTTTCCTTGGAGTGCCAGGTTCTCTCCTGCAAAAAGAACACACAGAAATTACCACTGGTACCTGGACCTCTACATTTAAATAAATGTTATAACATGCATTACTACTGATGCAGAGTTCTTGTCTTGCAGTCAGTTGTGGTAAATAAAACTTTAAATGTGAAAAGGGCATTTTGTAGGATGCAGGATACTGGCAGGATTAACTACCATTTATAACACAATTCCTTCTGTAATGCTGAATGTAGCTTATATTCTCACCAGTTGGAGCCCGGTACCCGTAGACTTCCACTTCGCAGAGTGTTAGGATCTTGTCTGAACCTGGTATAACCACAGTCACATAACGTCCCTCCACGCGTTCAGTGAAAGTCATAGTGAACGATTGGCCTGTACTAATCTTAGAAATTTTACCAGCCCTAACAGAGAGAGAAAAAGAAAGCAGCGAATGAATCACATGTTTTACCTGCAGTCCTTAATTTATTTATTTATGTTATTTCATTTGTTTATTTCGGGCATGTCAGTTAGATAAATCATCATCACACATTATCTCCTTAAGGTTTGAACGATCAGATGTAAGAAACATGCTTGTCGTGACTTAAGGTTTGATAATAACAAAATGATAGTATTGGGGTTTTTTTTATTGAAGATTTCTGCTTTAAATGGCCAACATGGGCTTAACATCCCAGCTGTGATAGTTAGGATCCTAGATCGGCTGTATTTAAATCATGACCCCCCCCACCCCCCCATAGGTTTCTGAAAAGCCAATGAGAAGCCCGGTGTGTGTGGCTCCTTCCATCGCCATCTTGGCAGTGCCTGACGCTGCGATACCAAGCCCCCAGGAAGTGCCCCAGACGTTGAAGCCACAATTTGACATAGTGGCCCAACAGTGGAACTACAACTCTTGTGTCAGTCAGGTGATGCCATGGGACCAAAACATACTTTTTCCCATTGACTTACATGGTTACAACCCCCGCAAAATGACAAATTAAATCATTTAATATCAGAATTTGATCCATTCAGTACGATTTCATTGAATCCCCATTCAATTTAGCCGGAGCACTCGATTGGTAGTAGCCGGCTCAGCTGGCGCTAGTCTCTGTTTAGCCAGCTCTATGGACCCCTAAATACAGATCATCCTGGTAATTCTAAGTAGAACTATTCCGGCTTCATGTACCACTGAGCAACACTCATAGGAATGAACAACGCCCAATCTTGAACGCTTGATACAGATCTCTTAATAGATCCATGCCCCTAACTTCCTGTTATCCAATACAGTCTACTACGGCCCAAGCTTGCCACCTATGATGGCACCCACCTGTAACTCAAAGCAGCCACGCCCTTAATTATGCAGAACTATAGGCCTAAATATAATTTAAACATGTGAGTTTTATAAAAGTTCACCTCCTCCGTACAGACCAAAACCACTCTTTTGTACCAGGTTCTAAACATATTTATTTCTTCTGTAAAGTTGGGCATTTTGACATGGCTGATTGACTCACTGTTGGAGGCAGCCTCAAGTGGCCATTCGAGGAATTGCAGAATTCAACACTTCCGCATTGGCGTCATTGTTTGGCCCCAGATGTTGCTGCTTGGTTCAGCAAGACCGGATGTGATGGTAGGACGTTAGAACATTTCTACAAGACGTTACTTTTTTGGGCTGTGTTCATCCCATAATATAAAAGGGATTGGTCTAGGTGCTTCTTCCATTTGTGGTAATGGAAAATGACCAAATAGTTTTGTAGGGAATCGTGTGTTTAACACTTGAAGTGCTGTAAACTGGTTAACTGCCCGCTCGACGTGATATTTGAAACTTTTTTCAGTGACACAGATATTGCTCTTATTAAATTACAATTGCAGACATTGCCACTGGGACATAGAGTAAATTATGTCTAGATTATTAATATAGGTACTCAAGTGTACATGATTATAATCATTACTGATTTCTTAGGAAATAGATCTTAAACTGACTTAAAACCAGGCAGTTTTTGAACAGTGTTTGTAACAGCCTCGCCTGTTTCCACTGCACACTTTAGCAAGTCTGACGGACTAACTGTTCCTAAGATAATCTACTGGTGATGAGTATTGAACAGGGTAGAGGGGAAATTGAGCAAGATGCTCAGACAAACCTATACAGAAATACATAAAAGGAAAAGTAAGAGTTTAAGTGTTAAGTGTTTTCTTACACTGGATTTGAAGCACCATTGTTTTCTAAAGAGTTGCCGATGCGAACCTCTGCCCCGTTGAGCCTGTATGCGCAGCAGTCTCCTCTGTTGGTGATGATGACAGAGGTGACGATGTAGGACTCCAGCAGGTCCACTCTCCACCAGGGGTTGGTCTCTTCATCGGTGTGGGTGCATGATCCGGAATGGAAAGAAGATTCACGGTTTCCATCGATAGCACTGGAGGCATCTCCAAATGCGTGCTCGTAGCGGTCTGATTGGGTGGCTTTTCCACGCAAGGCCACATTTTCTAGAAATGAGAGTTGAAATACGTATAAAAGATATCATTGGAGATTGTGAATGATCATCTTAAATCAGTGTCTCAACTATGATTGAGGCCAATGGCCCACTGATGGGTAATGGAGCTAACGCAACACTCACACACACACACACTTGTTTTTTCCACTTTCTGCAAACGTGGCAAGTAGATGGCTACTATGTCCAAACATGCAAAGAAAAGTAAGTAAATAAGTATGAAAGTACCGCATTTTGCCGATTCTCCAACATTGTTTTCTTCATTTGATTGTATGTATTTTCTTACATTGCTATGCGTAGAGAGCCTCAGTTTGATTTCACCATATAAGTAAAATTTTTACTCAAAACAAAAATCCTGAAGGACGCTGTTACAGACAAGTTTGCAGAAAAGAGGACGTTAGTCTGCTAATACAGTCCAACTGCAATACAACAATTGGAGAGTTCGGACTAGCTAATTTAACAGCATACAATATATATATATTTAATGTGAGCAGTGTAATTCCCCACTTGTCATGCAGAACACAACTCAGGTGATAAAAACGTTTGTCACCCAACGTTAGTTACTGATGAGTATGCGTTTTGCTGTGGAAGAAAATAACTTGTTTTCAGAACCAAAGTTAAAGTTCAGACAATTAAATTTAATTTGTAGAAAGATTGACTTTCCAAAACAGTCACACATACATCCACCTCCTGTCAATGTTTTAAACGGAGACGGCACACACACACACACACACACACACACTCTGAGATCACGCTCACCGTAAGTGGAAACTGAACACGTCCCCAGGAGGAGCAGCAGAAGGAAAACTCTGAGCTTCATCGTTCTGGTTGAGACGGATGTTATTATTCATTATTACCATTTGGGATGCATCACATTCAAAATGGAGGAGTGATTTTATGGTAATGTTGAATGTTTTTAAAATAAGATATCTTTATTCATCCAGAGGAAAACAACAAAGTACAACATATAAAGTAGGAAAGAGTGCAAATATACAGTATAGTGTGAGTATTCAGTAGTGGTTACATCTTACAATAAGGATTAAGGTTTATTATTTTTGCGGCTATTATTTGCTTCCTTATGCTGCAGAGGTACATATCTGCATGTTTTGTAAGGTAATATGCTCTCAAGTAGTAAAAGTTAAGAGGATACACAGAAAGGTAAGTACGTAGATGATCTGATGCAACAAATAAATTAAAAGTGTTACCTGGAGATCCCAACTGTCTGATGAGAAAAAAAGTTTTCAACCCCCGACGAACCGAGCAATTTCTGTGCCGTTTATATAAATTTCTTTTGTCACCTCTGCATCAGTCGCACATATCCAACCAATCATCAGAAATCACGTCATGTTCATCTTCAGCACTTATCCAATCACATCCCATTGCTTTACTCTCTTGCACGTGTATTTCACTTCCCTACTCGTGAATTAGATCTCAGAGGTTATCCAAGTCCATGCCAAGAAGTTTCACACAATAAACACCGATGTCTTACCAATAATAGTGGCTCAAGAATATATATACAGTAACTTTGATAAAATCATAGGAATAAAATGACTCTTACGCTCACTTAGTGGCAGTGGTGGGATACGTTCGCGTGGAGTGCAAAGTACGTTCTCAACCCCGACGTGTCAAATACAGCAGCTTGGTCAGTTGCCCTCAGTGTCTGTTACAATGCACAGGGCACCCTTTCTAAGTATTTTTAGTGTTAGTATATTTTACATACTTTAAAACGTGTCAGGAGTGGGACTTTTTCAGGTTTGTACGTTATGAAAGAAACATGCTTATTTTAACACAAACCAAAATCTTCTCCTAAACTTAATAAGGTAGTTTTGTTGCCTCAACGTAACCCTAACCCTATATGGTAAAAATATATATATATATGTCAAAGGCGTAGGGCTTTAAAAACATGAACCTAAAAGGATCCAGACAAGGCTGCAATATGTCACGAGCTGAGTTTGTTTGAAGAAAACAGTTCCAGCCTTTCTCTTTGCACTGTTGACCTGGTCAGAGGAAGTGTGCAGGGGTTGGTGCGAATTGCTAATATCCTGAAATTGCAGCATAGACCCAGACCCTCCCAGAAAGTTACCAACATCACAAATACACAGAAAAACCGTAAAAACAACATTATCCGTTAGTACTAAAAATGCTTAGTCGCAGATTTTTATTTTGCACAATATGCACACGCCCTGAGACTTCTGTTTTATGCTTGAATGATTCAATGTTTCAACATTTCAGCTGCTCAGCTACTTCTCAGTTTTTGTGAAACCCACAGTAGTTTAGCAGGAAAACGAAAAAAAAATGTCTTTATTAATATTCAGAGAATCATACGATTAGCAAGACACTGAACCACAAATTTCTCCCTGTGTGCTCTGAATGATAAGATTAGATGAGATGATGAGCAGGTAGCCTCTGACATCGGTCTGAATGTCTGTGTGAATGAGTTAAGTGGTGAATGGTTGAATGTGAATATGACAAGTAGGAGTGTAAAAGCGCCTCGAGCTGTCAGAAGACTAGAAAGGTGCTATATACTGTAAGTGCACGTCCATTTACAGTACCATCCATTTGTAATATTAAATATTATGCATACATGTTTGAGATAGTTGTGGATACTGTGTAATGGACAGAAAGAAAACGTGGGGATAACACTGGCAAATAGCCAATAGGCTAAGGTTAAAGGTCAACGAGCCAGTGTTGGCTCAATCTTTCATGAGCTAAGTGGAAAAAAATGAACTAAACAATGGAGTAACTAGTTTTAAGTTAATGTTTTGTCTTAATACACTAATTCCTTTATATTCACAATTTCAAATCACACTGTGGATGAAAAAAATAATGCCATCCCGGCCTCCTTGCACTGAGACCTGACGCCATTTTACAAGCTAATGTGCCAACTCATTGCACTGTGGTGCTGAGTTAACTGCTAGCATGATGTAGCTAACTGGAGAAAATGTCTTCTAGCCATGATGCTAATTAACGCTGTGTAAAAATCCATTGACTTGATCTGGGCCGCGGCTCGATTGCTTCTTGCTTATACGTCATCACCCCTCGGAGATCAATTTTTGTCTGACTGTTTTTGAACATTTCATCTGACTAAATCAGCAGTTATGAATCTGCATCAGAACACAGCAAATCGTTTGGCGGCATCTATTTAAATGTCCATTGCGGGGAACAGTTGCATATAAATAAACATCAGGGCCGCCGTCAACGCTCGTGCTCATACACTTGTGCACGCTTGTGTCCATACATGTGGATACTTGCTTTACTAAAGCCCACCTCTCTCAACCGGGCCGCGGCCGTGAAGCGTGCTTGGGCACAGTACGAATGGACAGTGTGAGTGCGCCCTCAGTGACATGTAAAATCCAATATGATAATGCTAAAGTGTTAGCAATTTTAAAACACCTCTGTTATTGATTTAAGAAATTTTCTGCCATTTGTGTTTTTTATTTACTCTCTGTGCTGCGGTAATTGATCCACCTAACATTAGCTGCTGGCTAATGTGTATTTTGCTATTGAATTCCACGGTAAGTGCTTATATCTTTTATAGCTTACAAGGAATTAAGCATACTTTAAAAGTGTCAGTGACTAAATACAGGTTGTTATTTGGGTTTTATATTATGCGTAACTATTATAGTAACTATTTTCTTATTTTTAAGTATTTTATAAGGAGCTTGATTGTTGTCAAATAGTTTATTCATCTTGCAGCCGTAAGTTTTTGTCACTAGTGCATGTTCAAAACACAGAAATAACTTATTGTGCTTCTTACCTTCATCTTTTCAGGAGTGTTTTGCTTAGCACACAGCAGCTGTTCAGCCTTTTTTATATTGCTATACTTTTTATGTAGGATGTGTCAGATTTTCCAATGCAAAATCCAATGTTAACACTGCCTTATCTACTGTATTTATATCTACAACAACACAAAATTAAGACAGTAATCCCCGTGTATTTTCTCAATGAAGCTTGAATACTCTTCTTGGAGATGAAAGCTCTGTACCTGAGAAGAACCACTGACTGAAATTGTGGCAGACAAGAAGCTGTTTTTTTTTTTTTAACAATTAAAAAAAAAAGAATTAAGCCCATAAATGTGTTAACCAGTTATTGCACATTACTCACTGTCCTAAAGGTAAAAGCACCAAGTTAAGGACTAAAACATTCTTCTTACCTCCATATTCTTTAGTTGTGTTAGAGTCTTTTCCATTGCATTATGTTGGAGACCAAAACTTGAGGCTTTTTTTTGATGATTTTATTTTATTTCAGCATGAAAATGCAGCAGTGGCAGGAGCATCCCAAGCTCAGCAATAGAAAGACAGCATTAGAGATTGATATAGATCAGATCTTCTGTATTCACATACTACTGTACAAACAGCCGTCCTGTAACACAGAGATACTCAAAGACCCATACCTGACTTTTACCATTTTGCAGTTGCGGGAGCTGGAAGGGTAAACTCTGTTTAAAGTCCGTTCTGACTGAATCTGACATTTGCGTTCACACATACTGTCCTGTTGGTGAATGTGTAGATCATTTCAGGTTTACAGTGCATGTGTGAAAGGGGCCTTAGACAAACTTAGCACAATGATGAAAACAGTTTTATTAGTTATTTCAACGTATGAGTCATGTGAACACTCACATTGAAACTGAAAATATTATTCTGGTTTGTTTGAGTACATATGATAGCATCGGCTAAATTCTATCTACGAAGGAAGTCCATCTTGAAGCTAATCCATCATAGCAGCATTCAACTCCACCTCGCACAGGGTCAGGTACTCTGATCTCCCAGGGATAACTATGTTAACATAACGGCCATCCATCCCTCCGGCACACTGGAATTCAACAGTAGTACCTCCTGGGATGCTTGAGATCACAGCACACCTGGTGGAAGAAGCAGAAAATCACTCATTTAACTCAGAGAGAGAGACAGATAGAGAGAGATACTTTTCACCACTACGCTATGTGTTCAAATTGAGAGCGTCATTGGGTTAGTAGGCTTCATTTGTTAGCACCGTTGTTGGCACAAGTTTTTATTGGGGCTTGAGTCTTATTTCATTTGTGTCTTTCAACATCGATTTCACCTTATATTTTTGTAGCTGCTGAAAATTCAGTGACGATGTCAGTGGCGTTTTAAGATATAAACAGGCCCTTAGCTGTAACCCAAGAGTTCTCGTTCAACACTTTAAAAAATGTTTTGCCATCTTGCGTCACCTGAAGTACTCTGAAAGCATGTGAATGAGACACGGTCCAGCAGCTTGTGAAGAGATGGGTGTCAGTAACCGATATTTTACATTTTATGTGTATCATTAACTAAATTACTTGACTTCAGTTCATATTGTATGGATGGATTATGTATAAATGTAGGTAATTTCAACAGGATTGTCTTGGCGCTCTTGTATCAGTGTATATGTCTGATGACAAATAACAAGAAGTACAGCAGAACAGAAATGCACAGAAAAGGTAGGAATGAGATCATTTAGGATGAAGTCCCAAATATCAATTTCAGTATGAGGCAGGCTGTAAGATACAAACTGCTGAAAACACAGACTGTATAAAAGATGGACGGAGCTACGGTGAAGTCACCCATAGCTGTGTGAACCTCCAATATGAAGCCTCACGTATGGCTTTCTGGACGTCGCCATGTTGGATTTATGCAACCAGAAACTGAAAACAAACTGCGAAAGAGTAAATGTTCCGCATACAATAACACGGATAACACCGAAAAAGGAAATCACGGCTATAATTTACCACAACTGCCATAGGTTTGATTGACAGCTCACTGTCTTTGGCAACGTTCACACTGCAGTTCCAAGTGACCTGAATCATATATGACCCGTATCTGATTGGCTTTTGACAGTGTGAACAGCACAAGTCGCATTGAATATGACATTTTCAAATCAGAATTTGACGATAAAAATCTTTGCAACCAGCATATTGTAGCGATGGATCAAGTGAGAAGTACGGACATTTTTCCTGCATACAACCGGTCTTTTTGCAACCACTGATGCCGACCCCTGCCAGACACTCACTAGAATACAGTCTTAAGGTACTTCACTTTTCAGACCCAAAGCTTCGTCCATCTCTTATTCAGTCTATAGCTGAAAGTTGAAGATTGAAGATGCGGTGTACTGGAGATGTGGTAGACTGAAATATTCTTCCTCCTGTAGCATGAAATATGTTCCTTTCTAAGTTCAAACTTAGGGACTTTTTAATATTATTATTTAATTAACAGTCTGTAAATTACCTGGGATTGTTGTTGCCTTGGTTTTCAAGGGAATCTCCGATGCGGATCTCAGCTCCATTGAGTCGTTCTGGAACTTCATCTCGGTTGGTTATCTTCACAGAAAATATCTTGAAGGTTTTGGGCAGAGAGAGTCGCCACCAGGGGTTTATCTCTATGTCTGTGTGAGTGCAGGATCCCAAGGCCCAATTGAAGGCACGATTTCCGTCTATGGCATTATAGGCAATGCCAAAATTATATTGTGATGACTGTGAAGCTTTTCCATACATTGCCATGTTGTCTGCAAAAACAATATAGTATCAGCAACAGTAAATTCGGTGACTTTTCAGTCACAACATTCTAGCTTGTTCTTATCCAGCTGGGTCTTGTGAAATCTGCAGGGCAACATGGTACTGCTGAAATTCTCACCAGATGGGGGACGGTATCCATGAACCTCCACTTCACAGAGAGTAAGTACCCTCTTTGGACCAGGCAGTCGCACAGTCACGTAACGTCCCACACGATTGGTTGCCAGAGTGTATGTCTGCCCTGCTGGGATTGCAGAGATTACACCAGCCCTTAAAGAGAACCAAAAAGAGAGGAAGCAGCTCGTTAATGAGGATCAGTATCTACTGGGGGTTTCTCAGTGATGCAGACCGCCGTGTCATGTTTAAACAAACAGGACTGTTGTGACTGGACTGAGGTTGACGGTATAAAGTGGAGATGAATATTGAAGAGAGCCAGTGGCGGTTGCTGGTCTTTCAAGGAGGGGAAGCTAATTTTTCCAGCCTACATCATAAATGTGTTTGTTTATTTATATGTCAATTTTACCCGTCGTTTCTTTTCAAGAAAATTATCTGTGACCTTGTCGTACCAACCAGGCATCTTTTCCAGGGACTTGACTAGTGTCCTTGACTAGAGCTAGGCTGCTTAAACGGCCTTGGCCCAGCTGGAGCTGCTGCGCCAGGCTACTGTGAAGTGTGACCGCCTGTGAGTGTGAGTGATGGTGACGGGGGGAGAAGCTCTGCAGCTGCCGCTACTCGGTGGGAAAAGAAACCACAGAGTGAAAGAAGAGAGTCGCCAAACACACCGTTAGTTGTGGATGAATGAGAAGGAAGTTGCGCCGGTTACCTGTGATAAGTAGCTGATTTTGAACAAAAGATGAAGCTTTCTAGAGCATATTTAGTCAATTAAATGTACACACAGCAGTACATATTTTACCACTTTTTATTCTTTTGGTGACAATTTCAGTGCTAGAGCCATCACCCCTGGCAGATATGAAAAATTAGCACTTAGAATTATCTGAAGAAATAAAACACACAATTGTAGCTCTAGCTCTCACTTTTTACTTGTATATTTTAAAATCTATTAATAAGCACTCACACTGGGTTTGCAGCACCATTGACTTGTAAAGAGTTGCCGATGTGAACCTTTGCTCCATTGATCCTTTCTGCACAGCAGTCTCCTCTATTGGTGATGACCACGGAGGTGATCATATAGGGCTCCAGCAGGTCCACTCTCCACCAGGGGTCGTCATGCTCATCAGTGTGGGTGCATGAACCCAAAGTGAAAGTAGATTGATGGTTTCCATCAATAGCATTGAAGGCGTCTCCGAAGGCGTACTTAGAGGACACTGACTGGGTCGCTTTTCCACGCAAGGCCACATTTTCTAGGAATGAGAGTTGAAATACACAAAAGCTTAAATCAGTGTCTCAACTAAGAATTTTACTGCGGTCCTGAGTGCTCGATGCCCTACAACTACAGAAAACATGTGCAAATAGACAAATCATAAAGTGCGGACACACAAATGCCGCAGGTTGCTCAGAAAGTTGCCTTTTCCCATGGAGTTATTTACTATACGACTTTGTGTGATATATGAACACTGAACATTATATACACTTGCTTTACTTTACACTAGGTGTAAACTTAAACCATTAGCTAATTTTCCCACAAACTTATTGTGTCTGTCGTGTTGTTTTTTGTATTTGCAGTATGTTGCATTTCTAACTTGTTTCTTTACATTGCAATGCCGCTGCATAAGGCAACTTTTACATTTGCAGAGCTCAGGTTAACTAATGCAGCAGCAGAACATAAATAAATTGAATTTGAGCAGTGTAATTTCACGTTTTATATATTGAGCAGAATGTTGCTGCTGCAAAAAAATGTTGCATAAAAATGAGTCGTAAAGCTTCTGTTACCCATTATTAGTTGAGTAACAGTTGAGACGATAATAACCTGCATTATGCGTGATAATGTTTGTCCTCATAGCAGCCATTTAAACGTAATGAGACCATATGTTAGCAAGGCCTCACTGTATTAAGATGAGCTGTTGTGACCTCTAGGATAATCACAGCCTCATGAAACTGTACAACCACAAACTAGAGATCTGGAGCATTCAGAAGATGGATTTCTATATTGACAATAGGGGGGTTTCTGAGCAGTTTCCAGAACAGATGTGCCCGCCATCCATTCACGGAAAATGCAAATATCAAAAACAAATGTATACCAAATTTTCCCACAAGTTCCTGAAGATGTGGGTGCATTAATGAGGTATTTAGAAGGGATTTTGACTTTTTTTTTGTATCAATTCTCTAATGAAAAATAGTTGAATTTAGCACCATATCTGTGTACCAAATGATATCAACCCAAATATTGCTGCAAAACCTCATGAGACAAAATATAGCCCAGGAATGGGCATCATCAACTCAACTCATCATTTTATTAACCCTTATGAACTCTAAACTTTCAACATTTTAATTGATGCCTTACCAAAACACTGTTTATTACAAATGTATGACTATAACAACTTACACACATTGCTGAGCTGCATCTCAAATTTATTGTCAGGGTCCTAGCTTTCAGATGATGTACACCACTTCTGTGTGGCATCTATTGTGGATCTGCTATCACCCACAAAATGCTGAGATGTTTAACATGAAGACAGCACACACACTCTGAGATCACGCTCACCATAAGTTGAAACTGAACACGTCTCCAGGAGGAGCAGCAGAAGGAAAACTCTGAGTTCCATCATTCTGGTTGAGACAGAAGAGAGTCATTAATGGACCGTATTTTTTTTAAAAAGTTCACTTTTCATAGCTGTTAGAGTTGAGAAGGAGTGATTATAATGTCGTCTTAAAGTGTAATTCCAGTGCAAAATCATCCCATGGACTTTTTACATACATCAAATAAGCCATAGAGACATTTTTTTTAGTGTAACAACTATTAACGGAGAAAATCTGGTAGAATAGTTAACAGCCGGACGTGGCTAACACTGATTAGCTCGGGGCAGAACTCTGAAGGCATTAAAACGGCTTTTTTAACCACTGATACTGCTCAAAATAACACCAAACTTCTAAGAGTCCCTACACAGAAAACAAAGCACCAATGGGCTCCTTCCTTTTGGCTGCATTTGGTAATCGACTTGAATGGACTTTACTATGAGAGGAGCTGGTACAGGGGCCAGTTGGTAAGTCTTGAAAACACTCTTTAAATAAACTCTGGGTTCACTAAATACGTTGTTGGTGCTTCATTTTATGTGTAGGGACTTGTATCATTCTACTGCAGTGGTTTGGTGTTATTTTGAGTAGTATTAGTGGTTAAAAACCCTGTTTAATTGCCTTCACCTTACTGCTCCGAGCTAATCAGTGTTAGCCAGGTCAGAATATTAGAGACTGTCACGAATTTCTCCGTTAATAGTAAAAAACTGTCTCGATAGCTTATTTGATGTATGTAAGTGCCAAAAAAAGACCATGGTATGATTTTGAGCAGAAATTAAACTTTAAATGTGTTAAATCAAGATTAGAGTAGAGAATATATAAAACTTTATTCATCCAGAGGGAAACTGTTGTGCAGAAGTTGCAGTACAAAGAAGGGAAAGAGTGCAAACAACTCGTAACTAGTAGTGGTGGAATTTCAAGAAAGCATTGAGGTTTCAAATATTGCAGCTACTTGCTTCCTTGTGCTGCAGAGGTCCTTATCTACATGCTATTAAAACTCTTTTGTAAGGTGGTATGTTCTCAAGCAGTGAAAGTTAAGAGGATACACAGAAATGTAAGTACGTAGATGAACTCGGATGCAACAAATAAATTAAAAGTGTTACCTGGAGATCCCAACTGTCTGATGAGAAAAACGCTTCCAACCAGCTAGAAACCGAGCAGTTTCTGTGCCGTTTATATGAATCAGTCACCTCTGCATCAGTTGCACATATCCAACCAATCATCAGAAATCACATCATGTTCATCTTCAACACTTATCCAATCACATCCCATTGCTTTACTCTCTTGCACGTGTATTTCACTTCCCTACTCGTGAATTAGATCTCAGAGGTTATCCGAGTCCATGCCAAGAAGTTTCAAAGCTCACACAATAAACGCAGATGTCTTCTAAACTAAATACAGTGACTTTGATAAAAGCACAGGAATAAGTTAGCACCTTACTTGGATATGTCCATGTAATGCTAGGTTATACTTCTTCTGCAAGGAAATATTGTGCTTCTTTCAACACTACACTACTTCATTACTTTGCAGATCATGATTCTGCAAAGAAAACTTATGATTAGTTATAAAGCATGAGACATAGTGCGTAGTAAGCTTTTGCTCTACCTCAAGTTATGGTATTAAAACAGGCTACTTCTTATGTGCCAATGTGTCAGTAATAATATGACACAATATAACACTTTTTAAGGGGACACTCTGCCCATTGAGAACTTTTACTTTTGATTCTTTAAATTCATTTTGCTGTTAATACCTAAGTTCATACGTTAGTAAAATTGCAGAGTTGTATCACTACTTATATACTTGACAACCTTCTCGACCTGATAAGGTGGATTGGATGACCGAATAATTTGCAATTTTGCTTTATTAACCTATAAACTGAGTATAATACAGAGTTACAACAAATGACCTCAGACACGCAAGGAGCCTGATGCTAATTATTCAGGAATGTATTTTGTCAAACATAAAGTTTTTGTGTGATATTGGAGAGGTCTCCTGTCGTGTGCTCCGTAACCAACATGTAAGAAAAGTAGCAACAAAAAAAATGACTCCCAACTCGTCAGATGCAGCAGCTTGGTCAGTTGCCAGCGGCGCTTGATACCAACACACATTGCACCCTTAAGTGGCTGTGTGAGATGCACTGGCATAGGGGTCATTTACGCTGGGGACGGTGGGGACATGTCTCCAACACTCTTGAAATGGCCAATTTGGTCCCCACCACTTTGTAATTTGTTAAAAATGTTCTGAAAAATAGCGTGTGAGAATTGATAAATTCGGGTGACTGTGGCTCAGTGACAGACTGGGTCGTCCTCCATTCGAGAGATTGGCGGTTTGATCCCTGCCTCCCCCCGATCCACATGTCGAAGTGTCCTTGGGCAAGACACTGAACCCCGAATTGCTCTTTGTGCTGCGCATGGGTGTGTCAATGTGGTGTGAATGGTTAGATCAGATGATATGAAGATGTCCACTGCCATCTGTGTGAATGTGACAAGTAATGTGAAAGTTGCTATATAAGTACAAGTCCATGTACCATATACCATGATGAGATGCGATGTGAGTCGGATTTCATAACGGCAGTGTGACAGAAAGGCAGAAGAAACGTTTAAGTTAGCTTAAACAGGCTAAAGAAACACAGAAGGGTAGAAGGATGTGCTACTTCGGAAAAACATGCTGAGTAACTCATCTGGAGATAAACCCTGCAACCTGGACTTAAGTATGGATTATAAGGCTCGATGACTGTTTTTACAGTGTTATACGGGGAGACACGACACAGTGAAATATCTTCTCATTGCATAAAGTAGGCATACGTTGGTTCTTGTCACCAGGTGGTTGTCTTTTTATGTGGAAAAAGTGTCCCCACCACTTTCAAAACCCATGTGCCCTGAGCTTTGAACTGCTCCACCACGTCGATGTGAGATGATGTAGTATAAGGTGCAATAAAGTCGGTGGATGGATGGGTTAAAGAAACGCAGGTATTTCATCCAGGAGTGTTAACATACCTCACTAATGACACGTGCAAGTTATGTTACAAACATACTCATTTTAATCCAAACCCTGATCTTTTCCTAAACCGTACAAAGTACCTTTGTTGCCTCAACGTAACCACACCCTGCACGTTGAAAAATGGCACCAAAGTGTACCCAGAGCTTTAAAAACAAGATGCAAAAGGGTCCAGTCCAGGCAGCCATATGTGATGAGCTGGCAGTCACAATGTGTTGAAGACAACAGTGTTAATCTTTCTCTTTGTACTTTTGACCTGGTCAGAGGAAGTGTGCAGGGGTTGGTGCGAATTGCTGACATCCTGAAATTGCAGTGCAGCTTTATAGCCCTAGACCCTCCTAGAAAGTTACCAACACCCCAAATACACAGGAAAATAGTAAAAGCAACATTATTGGTTAATGCTGAAAATGCTTAGTTGCAGATTTTTATTTTGCACAATATGCACACGCCCTGAGACTTCTGTTTTATGCTTCTTCATCTCTTGAACATCTCAGAGTATCAACAGTTTAACTGCTCTGCTACTTCTCTTTTTCGTCCCTGAAAACACATAACCATGACCCAATATCACGCCTGTTTGCATGTATCTTTATGAATATTGAGGTTTTGTGTTTTACAATAATGTCCAAAGGTCCAAACTTTTACATTTAAACATCATTTTATTTGGAACATTTTGTATAACACAACATTAAAACCTCTCCCTAACTGAAATCTGGTTGGCCTACCCATTATTCTAAACTGTGATTGGCTCGGTCAGAGGCGACACTTTAGGCTTGGTTATTTGAATTTTGTAATTAAGGACTAAAATAAGAACGTATTGAAACTTCATGCTATATTTGTAGGTCTGTGAACAAGAGGTGACACAGTAACTGAGGTGTGGAGGAGGTGACATAATCAAATATCCTGTTTATCTGATATTTTGCCATTTATTATTGTGTGTTCAAGACAACGTAGACCCATGTTGCAAACAGTTTTATTGTTTCTTTAGCATGTGAACAATGAAATGTAAGCTTAGTTGATTATTCTGGTTGGTTTGACGACATATAAAGGCGTAGGCTAAATTCTTACAATGTAATCTAATACAGCTTAGAACCATACACCTCCACCTCACACAGGGTCAGGTACTCGTATCTCCCAGGGATAACTATGTTAACGTAGCGGCCATCCATGCCTCCGACACACTGGAATTCAGCCGTTTCACCTCCTGGGATGCTTGAGATCACGGCACACCTGGTGGAAGAAGCAGAAATCTCTTATTTAACTCAGCAAAGGTTGGCTGGTGATACAGACAGCTTGTTTTCACCACAGTCGTGCGTCTAATTTGACACACTGTACACTGAGAGCAACATTTGGTTCGTATCATGAGCGTCGATTTCACCCTATATTTTTGTAGTTGCTGAGAATTCAGTTACGATGTCAGTGGCTTTTTAAGATATAGACAGGCCCTTAGCTGTATCCCGAGAGTTCTCGTTCACCTTTTTAAACCTCTTTTTGCCATCTTGCGTCATCTGAAGTACTCTGAAAGCATGTGAATGAGGCATGGTCCAAAACAGCTTGTGAAGAGATGGGGTATCAGTAACCAATAGTTTACATTTTAAATGTAAACTATTGGTTAACTACAGTTTTAGCTCTTTGAGGTGAAAATATGACCTGCAGTAACTTTTTAGATGTACTTTTTGAAGGTGTCCAGAGATTATTTCCTATTCTGTCATTAGTTTACATCGTGTATTTGTCTGTCGTAGTGATTTTGACGAAAATCTGACCATATTGTATGGATGAATTATGTATAAATGTTAGTAATGTCTTGGCACTGTATCTGTATCAGTGAGACAAGAAATGTCAAAGTAGGATTGAGATCATTTAGAAAGAACTCCCAAATATCAATTTCAGTATGAGGCAGGCTGTATGTAGCACCAAAGAGAGACTGAAATAATCTTCCTCTTGTAGCAAAAATGTGTTTCTTCTAAGTTCAACTCTAGTGACTTTAATAAATTACCTGGGATTGTTGTTGCCTTGGTTTTCAAGGGAATTTCCAATGCGGATTTCAGCTCCATTGATTCGTTCTGAGACTTCATCTCGGTTGGTTATCTTAACTGAAAATATTTTGTAGATTTTGGGCAGAGACAGTCGCCACCAGGGGTTCTTATGTCCAAGCGTGTGAGAGCAGGATTGCATGTTCCACCTGTAGTCATGATTCCCATCAATGGCTTTATATGCAAGGCCATGTTCAAATGTAAACGACTGTGTGGCCTTTCCTTGGATTGCCAGGTTGTCTCCTGCAAGAAAACAATATTATTACCAGCGATGCATAGCTTTGTTTTTGGTGTTTCGATCACAATGTGGTCAGGACAATTTGTGGATTTTCTTAAATGTGTTGAGACCTGTGGTTGTGGCGTTAGAAGCCGGGGGTCTAGTTAATTAGTATTAAGATTTTCATATTATCTATGATCGATTGTCCCCGATGTTCAGTGACTCACTCAGTCACTACATTCTAGCATCGACCAATCCAGGTCTAAGGGCGCACTCACACTGTACATCTGTACCGTGCCCAAACAGGTTTTACGGGTCAAGTCTAGGTAGTTTGACCAGTGTGAGTGCAACCGTACTGCGCCAAGCTGCGGCACGCTTGCCGGCCATGGTTCGTTTGGGAGAGGAGGTCTTTTGTAAAGCACGTCTGCACATGTACAAGCACCAGCGTGCGCACGTGTGCGAGCACGAGGTTCTGAAGTCATTTTAAGTGCGCCTGTTGGGACATAGAAAAAAGAAGGAGGGACCATGCGCGGACATTTAAAACAATGGCGGCGAAAGGTTCACGTTGGTGTGATGCGGAGGTGGAGAGTTTACTGCAGATTTGGTCGATGAAAATATTCAAAAACAGTCGATAAGACGCACAAAAACACTGAGGTCTATGGAAAGATTTGTAAACAAAGCGACGCACCGCAATGACGTCGTCAATGCGTGTGACGTGTTACGCCATGATGACGTATAGACAGCAAGAAGCAGTGGCGCGAGGCCCAGGTCAGACAACCTCTGACATATAACATGGCACTGCTGAAATTCTCACCAGTTGGGGCAAGGTACCCATAAACCTCCACTTCACAGAGTGTCAGAACCCTATTTGGACCAGGCAGATGCACAGTCACGTAACGTCCTTCCACATGTTTGCTGAACAGCAGAGAGGTTGTCAGACCAGCTGGGATATCAGGAATGACACCAGCCCTAAAAGAGTAAATAAAAAGAGCAGCTCGTTAACGAGGTTCAGTATTTACTGTGGGTTTCTCAGTGATGCAGACCGCCGTGTCATGTCTAAACAAACAGGACTGTTGTGACTGGACTGAGGTTGAAGGTCTAAAGTGGAGATGAATATTGAACAGAGTAGATGTGAAAATTAGCACTGAAATGTCTCTTGAAAAATGAAGTCACACAATTGTAGCTCTAGCTCTCACTTTTACTTAGTTTTCAAACTATTAATAAGCACTCACACTGGGTTTGCAGCACCGCTGTCTTGTAAAGAGTTGCCGATGTGAACCAATGCTCCGTTGATCCAGTCTGCACAGCAGTCTCCTCTGTTGGTGATGGTGACGGAGGTGATCATGTAGGACTCCAGCAGGTCCACCCTCCACCAGGGGTCGGTCTGCTCATCAGTGCGGGTGCATGATCCCGAATTGAAAGTAGAGTCACGGTTTCCATCGATAGCATTTTGGGCGGCTCCAAATGCGTGATCATAGCTGTCTGACTGGGTCGCTTTTCCACGCAAGGCCACATTTTCTAGGAATGAAATAGGTAACGGAAGATGGATTGTGAATGTTGAGCTTAAATCAGTGTGCATAAAAGTCAACCTCTCTCGTCTGGTCGGGTGCAAGGGGCTGTCGGTGTGTGGTTCTTGGAGGGCAACACTATAATAGTTTAAAAGTAACAGAAAATGTAACTGGATTACTTATAACTTGAATTGAACAACAAACGTATTACGTTACTTGTTACAACGAAAAAGTAATCTGAGTACTTTGTAATGTGTTACCCCCAACACTGGTGATGGTGTGATGTTTGATCGTAGTGAGACCCGTCAAAGGGAAGACCATTTCTTGAAACGTCACTTCACTGTATAAAATCAGCCGTCGGACTTTAAGGAAAATCACATCCTCATGAAACTTTACGACCACAGAATAGAGAGCTAGCACATTCAGAGGATATATTCAATTCAATTCAATTCAAAAAACTTTATTTGTCCCCGGGGGGCAATTCAGGGCACACAGAGCAGCAAATAACGACAACTATATAAAAACATTTTTAACCTATCAACAAGAATAAAGTGTAAAAGAAGAATAAAAGAAGAATAAGTGTCTTCCATTTACCAATTATAAACCCGAATCGCAGCATAAATTGGTTTCATGGTGTTCCTCAAGGTCTTGGTGTCAAAAAGATACTATTAACTTTTATTTCTTAAAAAACAAACAAAGAAACAACAGTCAGAACAGTCAGAAGTCAACTTTCCACTGAATAAAAAGCATCGGGAGAGCCGAGGCTAACTAGCGCAGCAGTAAAACATCAACAGTATATATTTAATGTGAGCAGTTGTCCAACATAAGTGGATGTGTGTGTGTTTCTGTGGGAGAAAATAACTTGTTTTTCTTCCTCCAACATCCACGACTCCATGGCTTTTGGAGCAAGTCCAGACAATTAAATTTGTTATGTTAGTTGTTATTTTACTTTTCATGCTTTGTAATGTTTAACATGAAGGCGGCACACACACTCTGAGATCACGCTCACCGTAAGTATATGATGACCACGTCCCCGGGAGGAGCAGTAGAAGGAAAACTCTGAGCTTCATCGTTCTGGTCGAGACAGATAAGTCATTAATAGACGTTATTTTTTTAAGGGACACTTTATTTTCATTAGAATTGTGTAATGGTGATTATAATGGTCGTGTTAAATCATGTGTTATATCTAGACATTAAATTACCTTAAGAAAAGATCAAACTTTATTCATCCAGAGGGAAACAAAGTAGGAAAGCGTGCAAACATACAGTCTAACTCTTCAGTAGTGGCTAAATTTCACATAATGATTAAGGTTTCAAATATTGCAGCTATTTGCTTCTTTGTGCTGCAGAGGTAAATATCTACATGCTATTTAAAATCTGAAGAAACACATAAATTAAAAGTGTTACCTGGAGATCCCAACGGTCTGATGAGAAAAACGCTTCCAACCCCGACAAACCGAGCAATTTCTGTGCTGCTTATATGAATCAGTCACCTCTGCATCAGTCGAACATATCCAACCAATCATCAGAAATCACATCATGTGCATCTTCAGCACTTATCCAATCACATCCCATTGCTTTACTCTCTTGCACGTGTATTTCACTTCCCTACTCGTGAATTAGATCTCAGAGGTTATCCAAAGTCCATGCCAAGAAGTTTCAAAGATCACACATTAAACACAGATGTCTTCTAAACTAAATACAGTGACTTTGATAAAAGCACAGGTATAAGTTCGCACCTTACTTACGATATTTCTATTTTATGATACTTTATACTTCTTCTGCACTCCACCTCAGAGGTTAATATTGTGCTTCTTTCAACACCACATTTGCCTGAAAACTAAAGTCACCCTGCAGATCATGATTCTTCAATCTTTACCGAATCATGATGCAGAAATATTCACACGTAACACGCCGCTTTAGAATGCGCAAAAATAACACATTTGCACAGCATGAGAAAAACGATGTGGTTTTTACCCAAACTGTCTTGGATTGTCCTAAAGCGGGCATGTCTGTAAAAATTAAGCCAAATTTAGCGTTAATAAGACCCTTTCATGATGGACAGTACCAGTGGTTTAGTCTACTTGATACACAGGTATACGCCATGTACCCACTTACAAAAGCGCGAGGATGCGTAACATCGTTTTGTGACAGAACTTTAACACTTTTATTCGTAAATTCACCCCCTTCTGTCCGTGATCTGTGGCCTGGATCTGTAGTCACCTACCTGGATCTGACGTCACTTACCTGGATCTGACGTCACCTGGATCTGACGTCAACCTCTGTTGAACAACAACACAGTTTCTTTGCACTTATTCTGTACGCAAGATGGAAATGAGCTAATGTGAATCACTAAAGAAATGAAGGCAATCTCAAAATACACTCTTTCAGTGTTTCAGTAAGCCTGCCTCTAAATCATTCATTCATTCATTCATCTTCAACCGCTTGTCCCTGTCGGGGTCACGGGGGGTCGCAGGGGGGGCTGGATATCCCAGCTGACATTGGGCATGAGGCGGGGTACACCCTGGACAGGACGGCAATCTATCGCAGGACACATAGGGACGAATAGAGACAGACAACCATTCACACCTACGGGCAATTTTTAGAGTCATCAATGAACCGGACACCTGCCTGTCTTTGGATTGTGGGAGGAAACTGGAGAAAACCCACGCAGACACAAGGAGAATATGCAAACTCCACCCAGAAGGGCCCCAGCCGGGATTCGAACCAGGAACCCTCTTGTTGTGAGGCGACACATGTGCATTAATTTTACAGCATTAAATTACTATGAGGTAAAGTTAGTTATCAGTAGTTAGTAGCTAGATAATTGGCTATTGGAAGAGTGGAACATTTTTCATTATGTTAACAATAGTTGCACGCTTGTGTGTGCATTGCAAATTGCCTGCTGATAAAACCTGTGCTCAAGGAACCATATTCATAACATTTAAGGCTAATTGTAGCTCTTAACTGGCTGAGTTAGATGATGATTAACACTAAACAGTAGAAAATCACTCCAGTCTCCCCAACTGTAAATGTCATTGGCTGCTAAAGTCTTTTGTCTCTTAAAAATAAACAACTTATTGATGACACATAAGACTTATGTCTTTCATAACGCTCTCAATTACATGAAGATGCCTACTGTATGCATTAGTGAGTGTGTCGATAGGGTGTCGCTCTGGGACACGTCATTGTGGGACAGGTGAGTATGAGACTACATCATTGATCCGTATCAAATTAGATCTTAGATACTTGGTTTCATATGATTGCGTCACTCTAGCCGCTAAACTGACCTGTCTTCAGCCTCTAAAGATACAGTTGTGTGAATGTTAATCAACTGTGGTCTAATCCAGAAAAAGGCTTTTTTCTTAATCTCATTTTACTTCAGCAAAGATGAAACATAATGCAGCAGCAGGCATTGGCAGTGCAATCACAAACTCAGCATCCAAAAGACACCCAACACAGATCATTTATAAAACACACGTAGGCTACTGTATTGATGCTCTTAATACAGTAGATGCTTACATCATTAAATACCCAGTTTATCTGCCACTTTGCCATTTTCTTTTGTGCATCGAATAAAAACTCAGCCCCATGTTGCAAACAATTTTATTGGTTATTTTTTGTGTGAACAATCAAATGTAGTCTTTTATTTTTGTGAGTTTTGAGTAGAGCATTGGCAAAAATATTGACGAAGTACATTTTAAAGCTAATCCAGGGCCGAGCCGTACACCTCCACCTCACAGAGGGACAGGTACTCCTCTCTTCCAGGGATAACTATGTTAACGTAGCGGCCATTCATCCCTCGGACAAAATGGAATTCAGTAGCTTTACCTGACTGGAAACTCCAGATCTGAGCACACCTGGTGGAAGAAGCAGAAATCACTTAATCACCTCAGCAAAGGTTGGCTGGAGATAGATATCATGTGTCTCATTTGACATACAACCAGGGCTGGACTAATATTTGTTTGTTTGGTAGATGTTAGGTTTTCAAACTTGGTATCCGTTGTTGTTTATTTGCACACTACTTCAAAGATAATGCCTTTAATTAAAGCATAAGACACTTGTTGCAGCACAGTGTTTGCATCAAGCTTTGAGGGAGAGCCCGTACTGTGTTTTGCTGTCATTTACGGTTGCTTTTCTCTTCTATCTTTTCTTCACTTTACGCTTGGTTGCTGTGTGTGCAGCTAAGTGCAGCTGCAGGACAGTCGCTAACTGGTTGTCCTGATACCAACATTAGCTGCTCAGTCTCATCTGTGTAGGCTCAATAGATAGATGAAATTAACGGCGGAGTACGTAGCAATTACCACTAGTTAGCCGCTAATTTATTTCACTGAAACACTGCAGCCTGTGCATGTTGGAGACACTTCTGTCAGAGTCACGTTATAACCGAGCCACCTGGTGTGTTGAAGTCTGTGGGCTTTAACTGTAGCAGATTGGTGTTGTTTTAGGCAGTTTAATGAAAATAAACACAGTCCACGCACAGAGCTGGCTAGCTCCTTCTAGAATCAGGCTTTGACTCACTCAGATCACATTGTATGGATGAATTATTACTAAATGTAGGTCATTCCAAAGGGATGTCTTGACACTGTGTCTGTATCAGTGTATAGGTCAGACGGCAGTACAGAAATGATTGATATCATCTCGAAAAAAAATCATCTTCAACCGCTTGTCCCTGTCGGGGTCGCGGGGGGCTGGAGCCGATCCCAGCTGACATCGGGCGTGAGGCAGGGTACACCATGGCCACCCTGGACAGGACGCCAGTCTATCGCAGGGCACATAGAGACAAACAGGGACAGACAACCATTCACAACTACGGGCAATTTTTAGAGTCACTAATTAACCAAACATGCCTTTGGACTGTGGGAGGAAACCGGAGAACCCGGAGAAAACCCACACAGACACGGCTAGAACTCCACACAGAAGGGCCCCGGCCCCATTGATATCGATTTCGGTATGAGTCAGGCTGTAACATAGAATCTACTGAAACATAAAGACTGAACATGTGGAGTGATGACCAAAATTATTTAGTGACATTTTAACATAATTACTGTACTTAACAGTCTGTAAATTACCTTGGATTGTTGTTGCCATTGTTTTCAAGGGAATCTCCAATGCGGATCTCAGCTCCTTTCATTTCTGCTGAAAGTTGAGGTCGGGGGGTTATCTTAACAGAGAATATTTTGAAGGTTTTGGGCAGAGTCAGTCGCCACCAGGGGTTCATGTATTTGCTTGTTTGACTGCAAGATTCCAAGGTCCAGCTGTTGTCACTGTTCCCATCAATGGCATAATACGCAAAGCGGCCGTCATAAAGTGACGACTGTGTGGCTTTGCCTTGGATTGCCAGGTTGTCTTCTGCAAAAACAATGTAGTATCAGCAATGATGCATAGTTGTTTTTGTTGTTTTGATCACAATGAGGTCAGGACAAATTGTGGATTGATGTGTTGTTTTATCATTAAAAACAAACAATCTACAAACTAATACAAAAGTGTTCCCTCTCAATCCACTCACAGTGTCAGGCGGTATCTGTACTATCAGTTCTTTGAATGTTACTGCAGTGAAACAATCATAAAATACCATTTCATTCCTCGGTTTGTCCTCACTGAAAAGGGCTCGCTCTCTATTCACCAGTCAAGGAAAGGTCTTGGCAGAGACACCGTTGAGTTGTGTTTTGAAACAGACTGTTATTAGTCTTAGGGCATTTTCACATTAGGCACAATTGAGTTGTACTGTGCCCGAGTACACCCGTGGCCGTGCAGCTCAGAAGATGACATTGGCGTATTCTGCATGCATCTGCAGATTTTGACGGAAGAAATGCCTCTGCAACTCTGCGTGCATTCAATAGCGACCCACTTGTGTGCTTTGGTACAGTTCGTCTGCGCACCTCGTGTGACTTTAATGAATGCAACATTACTTTCACCAACAAACACTTTGAATTACCTTGTTGTTGCTTGCTCGTACACTGGCCTGGCCTTGCATTTCACTGTGCCAAATAGGCAAGCTGTCCCTTACAAAAAGTGGCCAAATAGAAAGCGGTTGCTTGTGTGTTATAGGTGCTATAGGACAACAGGTTAGCACCATGAGAAGTGTCCATTGCTATAAACCATGGGTGTCAAACTAATCCAATAAAGGGATGCTGTGGCTGCAGGTTTTCATTCCAACCAAGCAAGAACACACCTGACTCGACTTATTCAATCACCTAAACTGTCTTCACACAGTTGATTTGTTGGACCAGGTGTGTTTTTGATTGGTTGGAATGAAAACCTGCAGCCTCACGACCCTTTACTGGATCAATTTGACACCCATGCTATAAACACTGACCTTAATGCTTGCCTATATGCCAGGTTGATTCGGTGGGGCATTCAGTCACTAAATTCCAGCATCTAACGTTACTTATCCAGTTCTGCTTAATACTTCCATGGTGCAGACATCGCTTCAGCCTACAGAAGAATCATCGGTGATGAACACTGCCCGTGCATAGTATGCCTGTGTTGTCGTTCTGTGTTCAAAGATAGCATCCCATTCATTTCTGTGAAAGTTGCTCACTGCGCACATACAGTGAAAAAGTCCAAGCAATCCATAAAGCAAACACACGACAGTCCTTCTCCAGCCGAGCCTTAATACCTCTCTCGTGTATTTTATATCTACAGCTGTATATCTTTTAGACTTCTCAAATACTATTAGACTAAATGGCTCATTTCTGATAATAGCGAGAGTCATTTGGGGGTTTTATGCAAACTTGCATTGCTACAGGTCTTGTGGGACCTGCTGTATATATATATATATATATATATATATATATATATATATATATATATATATATATAATACTTTTGCTTGAATCCTCACCAGTTGGGGCACGGTACCCATAAACCTCCACTTCACAGAGTGTAAGAATCCTGCCTGGACCAGGTAGCTGCACAGTCACGTAACGTCCCTCCATATAATCGCTGAAAGCCAGACTGAATGACTTCCCTGCAGCGATTTCATGAAAGACACCGAACCTAAAAGAGAGGAGCTCATTAATGATGTTCAGTGTCTTCTCAATGATGCAGATTGTCATGTCATGCTTAAGGCCTTTTGTGTCTGGGCTGAGATTAAAGGTATAATGTGGTGATGAATATTGAACAGAGCAGATATAAAAATAAGCACTTTATCCAGAGGAAATAAAGGAACAAAATTGTAACTTTAGCTCACTTTTTTCATGTCTATTATATAACTGCTAATAAGCACTCACAGTGGGTTTGCAGCACCGTTGTCTTGTAAAGAGTTGCCGATGTAAACCTTTGCTCCGTTGAGCCTTTCCGCACAGCAGTCTCCTCTGTTGGTGATGATGATGGCGTTGATCATGTAGGACTCAAGCAGGTCCACTCTCCACCAGGGGTCGGTTCCACTCTTAGTGTGGGAGCATGAACCGGATGTAAAAGTAGAGTCACGGTTTCCATCGATAGCATTAGAGGCGGCTCCATGGGAGTTCTCTAAACGGTCTGACTGGGTCGCTTTTCCACGCAAGGCCAGATTTTCTAGGATGAAATATGTAACGGAAGATGGATTGTGAATGTTGAACTTAAATCAGTGTGCATAAAAATTCAACCTCTCTCCGCTGGTCGGGTGCAAAGGGGCTTATATCAGTGTCTCCTCTAATAAGTATACTGTGGTATTTTTGAGAGCCTGACACACTACAACTAAAGAAAACATATGCAAATAGATAAAACACAAAGGACAGACAACACAACCAACACAGAAATGCCGCAGGTTCCTCAGAAAATGCCCAGGGTACGGAGTTATTTACTCTGTGATTTTGCGTGAACACTGAACATTAAATAATATGTTGTTTTATCATAAAAAAACAAACAATCTACTAACTAATACAAAAGTGTTCCCTCCCAATCTGCTCAAAGTGTCAGGCGGTATCTGTATTATCTGTTCTTTGAATGTTACTGCAGTGAAACAATCATAAAACACCATTTCATTCCTCTTAATCACTGGTTTGTCCTCACTGAAAAAAGCTCGCTCTCTATTCACCAGTCAAGGAAAGGTCTAGGCAGAGACACCGTTGACTTGTGTTTTGTAAAAAGCTAGATCAAGCGTTTTAGGAAGCAGACTGTTATTAGTCTTAGGGCATTTTCACATTAGGCACAATTGAGTTGTACTGTGCCCGAGTACACCCGTGGCCGTGCAGCTCAGAAGATGAGACTGGCGCATTCTGCATGCATCTGCAGTTATATATATATAATTTTATAGCTTGAATTCTCACCAGTTGGGGCACGGTACCCATAAACCTCCACTTCACAGAGTGTAAGAATCCTGCCTGGACCAGGTAGCTGCACAGTCACGTAACGTCCCTCCACATAATCTCTCAAAGCCAGACTGAATTTCGTCCCTGCAGCGATTTCATGAATGACACCGGCCCTAAAAGAGAGGAGCTCATTAATGATGTTCAGTGTCTTCTCAATGATGCAGATTGTCATGTCATGCTTAAGGCCTCTTGTGTCTGGGCTGAGGTTGAAGGTATAATGTGGTGATGAAAATTGAACAGAGCAGATATAAAAATAAGCACTTTATCCAGAGGAAATAAAGGAACAAAATTGTAACTTTAGCTCACTTTTTTCATGTCTATTTTATAACTCACTCACAGTGGGTTTGCAGCACCGTTGTCTTGTAAAGAGTTGCCGATGTAAACCTTTGCTCCGTTGATCCTTTCCGCACAGCAGTCTCCTCTGTTGGTGATGATGATGAAGATGACGATGTAGGACTCAAGCAGGTCCACTCTCCACCAGGGGTCAGTCTGCTCATCAGTGTGGGTGCATGAACCATGACTATAAGTAGAGTCACGGTTTCCATCGATAGCATTTTGGGCGACTCCAAGTGTTTGAACAAAGCTGTCTGACTGGGTCGCTTTTCCACGCAGGGCCAGATTTTCTAGGATGAAATATGTAACGGAAGATGGATTGTGAATGTTGAGCTTAAATCAGTGTGCATAAAAGTCAACCTCTCTCCGCTGGTCGGGTGCAAGGGGCTTATATCAGTGTCTCCTCTAATAAGTATACCGTGGTATTTTTGAGAGCCTGACACACTACAACTAAAGAAAACATATGCAAATAGATAAAACACAAAGACAACACAACCAGCACAGAAATGCTGCAGGTTCCTCAGAAAATGCCCACGGTATGGAGTTATTTGTGATTTTGCGTAAACACTGAACATTAAATAATATTTTGTTCTATCATTAAAAAAAAAGTCAGACCTACATCCACTTCCTTGTAATGTTTTAAATGAAGACGGCACACACACTCTGAGATCACGCTCACCATAAGTAGATACTGAACACGTCCCCAGGAGGAGCAGCAGCAGGAAAACTCTGAGTTCCATCGCTCTGGTTGAGACAGAAGAGAGTCATTAAGGGACCAAATTTTACTACATTACTACTGCAGTACACTCCTCATTCTTCCTTGTTATTTTTGGAAAATGTATCACATTAGAATTGTGTAAAAGTGGTTATAACGGTCATGTTAAATGTGTTAAATCCTACCATTAAATCATTACTTTATTCATCCAGAGGGAAACTGTTGTGCAGAAGTTGCAAAACAAAGTACAAAAGAGTGCAAACATGCAGTGTAACTATTCAGTAGTGGCTAAATTTCAAAAAAGGAATATTGCAGCTATTTGCTTCCTTGTGCTGCAACAAATAAATTAAAAGTGTTACCTGGAGATCCCAACGGTCTGATGAGACAAAAAGCTTCCAACCCCGACAAACCGAGCAATTTCTGTGCCGCTTATATGAATCAGTCACCTCTGCATCAGTCGCACATATCCAACCAATCATCAGAAATCACATCATGTGCATCTTCAGCACTTATCCAATCACATCCCATTGGTTTACTCTCTTGCACGTGTATTTCACTTCCCTACTCGTGAATTAGATCTCAGAGGTTATCCAAAGTCCATGCCAAGAAGTTTCACACATTAAACATCGATGTCTTCTAAACTAAATACAGTGACTTTGATAAAAGCACAGGATTAAAGTGGATTTTACACTAAGTTAGCAGCAGGGGTGGAATGTAACCACGTACTTTTACTCCAGTCATTTGCTGAAGTACAGTTTTGAAGTACCTGACTCGGGTATTCTCATTTTATGCTTCTTTATAGTTCTACTGCACTGCACCCCAGAAGCAAATGTACTCTTTACATCACTGCATTTGCCTGAAAACTACAGTTACTTTGCAGATTCGGATTTTAAAAACAACAAACCAATCATTAGATATGATACAGTTGCACAGATTAAAGTAGGTCAAAAGTATGATATTAAAATACAGCAATGTACAAACATGTCGATGCAGGTTGAGTTTATTGTATTATGTTTATTTGCACGATAAAAACCACCTCTCAGCAGAAACACACCAACCAAGGAAAGGCAGGTTGTGCATGTGATATTAAAAAAAAAGAAAAACCTAGAGGCTTATAAAAGGGATCTCATCTTACAAAGTATTATAAGCAAATAAAAAAGTCACGTAATCCACAAAAGTAAACGTAATCTTAAAAGCAAACATACAGTAAGTGATATAACTCAACAAAAACTTATACATGTATATAATAAGGTAGTGATACTGTGTTCGAGTGTACCCATGCACATGCAAAAGCACACTAAGCATCATTTCAATATTAATATACCAACTTCATGATTCTCTGAGACTGTCAAAGGGGATACTCTGCCCAATGAGAACTTTAACTTTACTTAACTTTGACTTTTGATACTTAATGTACATCCTGCTGTTTGTTCTCTTACTCTTTCTTGTGAGAGTTTTTGTTAAATTGACTTTAGTTCTGGCAAACACCAATTTGGAGCCTGACATGCATTACTCAAGTCTTAATTGGGATTAAACTCCATAGGCACACGTGCGATCGAGGTCTTTTACAGTGTGCTTCGGTGTCAACACGTACGTGCTTTTGACCTGGTCAGAGCAAGTGTGCAGTGGTTAGTTGCTGACATCCATGACACAGAAATTGCAGTGTGGCTCTGTATAGACCAAGACTCTCCTAGAAATGTACCAACACCCAAAATACACAGGAAAATAGTGAAAACAACATTATCCATTTATGCTGAATATGCTTAGTCGCAGATTTTTGTTTTACACAATGAGCACACGCCCTGAAACTTCTGTTTTTTGCAATCATCCCCTGAATGTCAGTGTTACACAATTTACAATGCTCTGCTACCTCTCTCCACATCCATGATCCAACTTTCAATCTATATGAATATAAAGGGGTCACGGCATTTGATATGCAATTAAGCTTTATTCTAATGATGGGTACGTCTTTGACAATATTTAACCCATAGCAACTACTTTTTACTAAAGTGAAAGTAGCTCTGAGTTTACTTTGTAAAGGTATGAGCAGCAAAATATAATTAAAAAGTGACGTACTTACTACAAAGTCAAATTACTTATCATGCAGACTGACCAGTTATCCACCCATCCATCTTTAACCGCTTGTCCTTGTTGACGGGGTCGCGGGGGGAGCCGATCCCAAGTGACATCGGGCGTGAGGCGGGGTACACCCTGGCAGGGCTCATAGAGACTAACAGAGACAGACTACCATTCACACTCACATTTACACCTACGGGCAATTTAGAGTCATCAATTAACCAAACACGTGCACGTCTCTGGACTGTGGGAGGAACACAGACACTGTGGGAGAACATGCCAACTCCACACAGAAGGGGCCTAGCTCAGATTTGACTTCTGACTAGTGACTAATATCTGGATCTTGTTCATAAGTGAGGGTAAAATGGAGCTGGAGATTGACAGGTGGTTTGATGTTGTCATCTGCTTTGATGCAAGCACTGTACCGGACTGAACTGAGCCAGAGGGCAAAGCTCTTGATTTACACGTCCATTCACAGCCCAGCCCTCACCTACGGTCATGAGAATTTGGTAGTGACCAAAAGAATGAGATTGTGGATAAAAGCAGCCAACATGAGTTACTTCCACCGGGCGTTAGAGATGGGGTGAAGCGCTCCGAGGAGCTGCTGCTCCTTCGTGACGAAAGGGGCCAGTTAAACACTAATGCATTGAGAATGCAACATACAAACATTATCTAATCAGACAGGAAGTTGCACCCTTCATGATGCTCCGGGCAGCATAACAACATTTTGTGCATTTTGTGCAATAACTTTATCCACCACTTAAGTGAAATGATTCAATCTTACTGCTCATTTCTGTCACGTCATATATACTTATCTGATTTTTCGGGAATTTTATTTTACCTGTGTTCTTACATCTACTTCATATATATTTAACTTAGACTTTATTGTTTATGGACTTGTACGTATATAGCGCCTTTCTAATCTTCTGACTACTCAAGGTGCTTTCACAGTGTTTGTCACATTCACCCATTCACACAGACATTCACACTGATGGCAGTGGACATCTACAGACCATCTAATCTAACCATTCACATCACATTTACACACTCATGCGCAGCACAGGGAGCACTTCGGGGTTCAGTGTCTTGCCCAAGGACACTTCGACATGGGAGTCGGTGATCGAACTGCCAATCTCTCGAATGGAGGACGACCCACTCTTCCACTGAGCCACAGTTTATTGTTGTTTATTGTTTTTTTTTATACTTTCTGTATTTATTAAGCTAAGAGTTTATTGGTTGTCCTATACTGTATTTTTTTTATACCTCCCTTGTGTTCTTTTAAGCTGCTGGAAACTCAATTTCCTTGCGGGAGTTCATCCCAAAAGGATAAATAAAGAGAAGTCTAAGTCTACGTCTCTAAGTCAAACATTACTATTCTCCAATGTCACTGTTTTATCTCTGTGTTTATCTTACCAGGAAACGCAACAGTAGGGGGAATTGACTGTAAACAGCGAGTACAGATGACAGTTATAAGGATCAATTCATCATTGATTTTGGTTTTTCCATTTGACAGTACCAAAGAGTGTACCAAATTTCCCGAACCTTATTTTTTCATAAGCCTTTAATCTCTTGGAAAAGCTTTTTACTGCATACAAATGTTGCAAGTGTTGCAAGTGTTGCACACTTCAGCATCATAAAAAGCGTCTGATCCTTGGTCTGCTGTATACTCGACTTATCTCCGCACAAGGGCGAAGACATGTCATCTGTAAATCATCCATTTAAACAGCATGTGCCGTGATAACGTGCACATATATCTCCCTGTGTGGTCCACATCAGATCATATTCACCAACACCACGTACACAGCGGCTGCGTCGTCTTCTTCTGAGGTGATTTTGCAAGTCAAGGTACGTGTTTTAAGTTGAATGATTATGTTTTTTAATTCACAGTTTGAAGGGATAATGCACTTTTGATATCTTAACTATTTTTGATAATAATAAAGTAGATTTTTATTCATTTTTCGCAAACTCAGCATATTTTAAATCTCTGCTTAAAACTTGAGAATATGCAACATGTTGCTAGGTTTCATCATCACTCCTTGGCTTTTATATATATATATATATATATATATATATATATATATATATTATTTTATTTTATCCTCCATTGCTATTGTTTTCATAATTCCACTCTCTGTTGTTTATCTATTCTTTCTGGACACTGTGACCAATCACACTCAATCAGAACAATGAAACACAGTCCAGTTCTGCTGCTGCTGCTCCTTCTGGGGACGTGCTCGGCTAACACCTATCGTAAGTATGATCCGGTTCTGCCTGTTACTTCACGTGGATGTTCACGCTTCTCTGTGCAGAATGATGTTTGTGCAGACTTTGACACTAGAAGGCTGTTTTCGCATTCATCTCAAGATTCAAGATTCCAGATTCAAGAAGCTTTATTTACCCCGAGGGAAATTATTTTGCAACAGTTTCAATACAAAGATGGGAAAGGGTCAGAGTAACAATAAGCTACATAAATTAAATAAAAATAAAGCTAACGTTAAATAAATCAACAGTAACTAATGTGACAGAGTGCAACAGACATTGTGGTTAAACTATCAATTCAATTCAATTCAATTCAATTTTATTTACAGTGCCAAATCATAACAAAGGTTATCTCAGGACACTTTACAGAGTGGGTAAAGACCACACTCTATGACTTATTTATTGATTTACATAGACCCAACAATTCCCCCGTAGAGTACGGTGGCAACGAAAACCTTCCCTATAACAGGCAGGAACGTCAGACAGACCCAGCTCTGTGGAGGACGCACATCTGTCTGCACCGGTTGGGGAGGAAGAAAAGGAGAGAGAAAGAGAGAAAAGACAAAGACAGACAAAAGACAGAGACACACTTCCAGAGATGCAAGCAGCCAAAGACTATAGTAATGTGAATATGACTCATATGTTATGGCAGTTAATGCAGCAGAATAGTAGAAACAGGCACAGCTAAGGTGATAGAATATGACAATGATAACAATTATGACAAACATGATCAATGATGAGTAGGAGCAATAGCAGCTACGACACAGCGAGACATACCACTGATGGTGTTTTTATGGCTACAAATTTCATAATTTATAAGACTAGTGACAGTATGTATATTGTATACACCTAAACGTAGGTGTATACAATAAACAACAATACGCACTGTTCAGTTTAGCAGCATGTTGAAATAAAATAAGTGCAAACTAAATAAGTGATAAGGAGCGATAAGTGATAACAGTGTTAAAAGTGTAGCAGCATTTCTTACTGAACTAAGTAACAGTACAACTGCTGAAGGAGAGAAGTTCCTCTCATGATGAACTTACAGAAAAGTATCTTCAGACACTGCAGCTCCTTCGGCTTCGCTGCTTTGGGTTCACTCTCCCTGTTCTCATAGTGTTCATTTTGGTCGCATCTGGCAGCTGTGTTCAGTAATTAAAGCAGCAATAAAACAAAGTGGAGCATTTAGCAGCTAAGGAGAGAGCCATTTCCCCCAGGAGTTGGTAGAGACCAAACACAGCTGACAAAGAGAGGTACATTCACCAGGTGGACACAAACATGAAGCCTCAAGTGACTGATAATGTTGCCGGGTGTATTAATAAGCAACTGTTTGCAGAGGAGTTTAACAGATCATCTCTTAAAGGTGAACAAAGCCTGAGGTAATAGCAGGTTTGGTCATTTACAAACATTTTTCCATCAAACTTCCATTAATACTTATTTTAATACGTATTAAACCATCTCGCTCACAGAAAACATAGCTTTGCGTGGAAGAGCAACCCAGTCGGACCGTTTCGCAGACCTGTACGGATTTGCCCACAATGCAATCGATGGAAATCGTGCTTCTAACTACAAGGCCGGATCGTGCACCAACACCATTGTACAGGCCAACCCCTGGTGGAGAGTGGACCTGCTGGAGTCCTACATCGTCACCTCCGTCGTCGTCACCAACAGAGGAGACTGCTGTGCAGAAAAGCTCGACGGGGCAGAGATCCACATCGGCAACTCTTTACAAGACAACGATGCTGCAAACCCAGCGTGAGTGATCGGAATGACTTCCTAGATACTAGACGTACGCCAGTCGTATTCTGACAGAGCACACCTAATCAAATCAAATCAACCTTTATTTATATGGCTATTAGATGTACAGAAGAAGAGAAACATCAAACAAAATCAGGAGAAGAAAGTTAAAAGAACCCAACCCTCCCACCCCCAGGGTCATGCACAGAGACACACACAAATATGTATACGTCCATACACACATTCACACATACACACACAGCCACGCTGACACACAGACGCACAGACACACACACTCACACCTACACAAACACTAGCTGTCACTACAGAGACATGGCCGGGCAGCGAGACCTGAGGCACAGAGGAGGCTATTAGCTGGTAGATAATGGACTAACGCCACACTTATTTTTAAAATACTCCCTGTGAATGAACTGCCTCTACTCATTTTACAGCAGATTAAGTGTCCGCATTATTTATTACTTTATAATGCTATATACATTTGCAGTACTGCAGTTATAGCAACAACTATATGCATTGTTTCCTCTCTCTCTCTTTTAGGGCTGCTGTAATTTCTCATATCCCAGCAGGAAGATCCTTAAAAATGACTTTCACCAGACGTGTGGAGGGACGTTACGTGACTGTGGTTCTACCTGGTTTAGAAAGACTCCTCACACTCTGTGAAGTGGAAGTCTACGGGTACCGTGCCCCAACTGGTGAGAATTCATTTCATGTCTTGTTCATTTTCTATACAGCAGCGGTCACACCATTTGAATGGCATTTATTTGAATGGAGTAAAAGAGCCTTTTCCATGCACTTTATGTTGCTAATATATCTCTTCTTTGCAAAGTTGCATCTGTTTTAGGGCAATGGGTCTTAAACCTTGGATGAGCAGTTTGTTTTTGGCGTCCTCTTGAATCAGTTTTCGGGGTTTGGGAAAATCTCAGTGTGGGAAACGTAGACTCAGGACAGAGAGGGGAGAGGGAGAGCAGCAAGAAGAGGTCCTGAGAGTCATGAGCTAGGTAGTTTATTTTAAAAATCTTAAGAATCATTCACACCCATTATGTTTTAAGAACATTTGTAGTTTATCTAAAAAGGTAAAACATGTTGTTTATGCAGCATTTTACTGAACTTTCACTTCCCTTTGTATCGTGGGTCAGGCACTTCATTCAGTATGGCTTTCTCCTCCTCAAAACAGCCAAATTAAGCCTCAAAGTTTGTTTTTTTTGGCCAAAAATGCCCGAAAAATCGACACTCACAACAATCGATACTAAAATTATTATCGGATTTAGATTTGTTCTCATCTTTATTAAAATTCTGCCTTCATTTTTTGTAATTCTCTCCATCGGAAATGGTATTGAGTATCAAGTATTTTCCTGGGTATCTGTATCACCTTTAAAATTCTAGTATCCTAGACGATGCTACATACAACACAATTTACACATTAACTGCTTCTAGCTGCTGGTGCATCCTTCAAGTTTTTTCAGTGATGATCAAAATAAGAAACAGGTATCTCTGCAACTTTCCGTGACCTTGTCATCTTTAACATCAGTCTTTTCTTAACACTGGAAAGGCCAGAGCATCAAAGAAAACTAATTAGAAGTAGTGATATTTGTAAATATAAAGTTGAGGTGGTTCGGGCATCTAGTAAGGATGCCCCCTGGGCGCCTCCCTAGGGAGGTGTTCCAGGCACGTCCAGCTGGGAGGAGGCCTCGGGGAAGACCCAGGACCAGGTGGAGAGATTATATCTCCACACTGACCTGGGAACGCCTCAGGATCCCCCAGTTAGAGCTGGTTAATGTGGCCCGGGAAAGGGAAGTTTGGGGTCCCCTGCTAAAGCTGCTGCTCCTGCAACCCGACCCCGGATAAAAGGCTGAAGATAAGATGAGATGAGATGAGTAATTGTAAATGTGTCCTTTGTGCAGGGGAGAACCTGGCACTCCAAGGAAAAGCCTCACAGTCGTCACTGCATGGCACTGTAGGCATTGCATATAATGCTATAGATGGGAATCGTGCCAGCGTCTGGAGCCAGGGTTCATGTACTCACACCAAGGCCGATGTTAACCCATGGTGGCGACTGGACCTGGGCAAAACCCATAAAGTGTTTTCTATCAACATAACCAACACTCTGGATTCTGTCCCACAACGACTCAATGGAGCTGAGATCCGCATTGGAGATTCTCTTGAATACAATGGCAACAACAACCCCAGGTAGTTTAATGTCTATTTACAAAATACTACTTTCTATTTAAAGTTTGTGCTTAATCTGTTATTTCAGTTTGAGACAACACTGTTGTCCTTATTCATCAATAATGGTTTTTTTTTCAAATTGGCATCTATTTCTTAAATGACCATTGGATGAGTTCACAGACACATTTCTTCACATGCTAGGTGTGCTGTGATCTCAAACATCCCTGGAGGTTTCACCCAAACCTTCCAGTGTAACGGGATGGACGGTCGCTACGTCAACATCGTCATTCCTGGAAGAAGCGAGTACCTGACCCTGTGTGAGGTGGAGGTGTACGGCTCCAGACTGGATTAGGTCGCCTACAGACAGTTGATCAGTTTCACTGCATTGGTTTCATCTTGGTTTTTCAGCATCAAAATTCCTGAGAATGCAAAGTGCACACATTATTTAATGTGACCAGGAAGTCGTACCTTAATATCGTAACATTTATATTCTCTCATTTTACCGTTTTATCGCTGTGTTTATCTGACCAGGAAGTAGAACTGTATTCATGCACCTTTAAAAAATCAAAGTGCATGTTGACATTGTTGCTATGTACAGTATGTTGGACTTATCTCCTAATAAAGCCTGTAAATGCAGTATATGTTCTAAGTGTTGTAAAAATCCAAGAAGGTTACATTTACTGTGTGAGACAAGATGGCGCCATCCTGTGGTGACAGTATGCTGCTTTGTTGGTGTGTTTTTGGTGTTGTGTGCTTTGAGATTTGCTCAGGCCCAACCCTGGTACGGCAGGGACAGACTACCTGCATGAGCAGTGCGTGGCAGCTGCCTTTCATTGTGTTTTGTCTACGGTAAAGTCCATAAATAATGGAATGTTTCATTTCATTTCATTACAAATGGCATTTATATTTGTTTTGGACACAGAAGGTTGAGATTCTGTCCACAGAAACACACGAAAAAATAATATCTTAAATATAAAAAAAGATAAATCTTAGATATCTACATTTTGTTCATGTCTGTGAGCTGTCCTATTTAACATATATACACATTAAAGTGTAGTAAAAAGGTTGGTATGACGTCAATATGACTGTCAAAAGACCATTTACTGTGTCTTTTTCTTTGCAAACCAGACCGTGGTATTATAGGAGATAATACATGTTATCAACAATAGGGGTTAAAGGATATAGCACGCTGTTGTTGTTGTTGTTTTTTTAATAGTTTTAATTTATTGCAGCAAAGGTGACAGTACAAGGAAGATTTCAATATTATACATTTAAATGTGCATCCAAAAACAACCCAGCAACAGCGTTACAAAATAAAATATGGACCAAAGAAATACAAAAGTACAAAGTTCCTACAAAAGTAAATAATAATTACAACATTAAATACGTATACATTACTGTCACTGTTCGTTAAATACGATATGAGTGATTAATCTAATATAAATATATATATTTTTCACAATTATAAAGTTTTCTTTCAATGATTAATAACCCTTAATATTCCCAGACCTAAAATCACAGCATCTCCTGGAACATTCGACAGTACCACAGCTTTATGTTCTCCAGTTTTTCCACAGAAGACATTCCCCGGCTCGGGCCCTTCTGTGTGGAGTTTGCATGCTCTCCCCGTGTCTGCGTGGGTTTTCTCCGGGTTCTCCAGTTTCCTCCCACAGTCCAAAGACGTGCACGTGTTAAGTTAATTGATGACTCTAAAATTGCCCGTAGTTGTGAATGGTTGTCTGTCTCCGTTCGTCTCTATGTGCCCTGTGATAGACTGGCGTCCTGTCCAGGGTGTACCCTTCCTCACGCCCGATGTCAGCTGGGATCGGCTCCAGCCCCCCGCGACCCAGACAAGTTCTACAGTTCTAAATAATTAGTTCTAGCTAAACAGCAAAATCCTGACAAGTGACTAACATCAGCTTATTCATTCTGACTCACTGAGCTGAACTGAGGAAGAATATCAAAGGCACATAGGTTAACATGAGGCCTTTCACTCACGTGTCAGACATTGGAAAGATAATGACAAAAATAACCATAGAAATAATAACATTATATTTTAAAATTATGAATTGATCAATACAAATTAAAAAAAAAAAACTTTTCAAATAGGGTTCCCATGTTATTATATTCCTGTCATACATTCATCACGTGTACACCGTGTCTAACTCAAATCAGTATCTGACCATATAAAAAAGCCTCCCCTGCATCATTCTTCACATTATTTAGGTTAACATTCTCCATAGTGATCATTTAAGAATGTGAATTATCCTTTCCAGAGGTAGGGAAAGAGTCCTTACCCCAAGTGAAGGAGTTCAAGTACCTCGGGATCATGTTCACGAGTGAGGGGACGATGGAGCGTGAGTTTGGCAGAGAATCGGAGCAGCGGGGGCGGTGTTGCAGTTGCTCTACAGCACCGTTGTGACCAAAAGAGAGCTGAGGAAGGCAAAGCTCTCGATTTACCGGTCAATCTTCGTTCATACCCTCACCTATGGTCAGGAAAGCTGGGTCAGGACCCAAAGAACCAGGTCGTGGGTACAAGAGGCCGAAATGTGTTTCCTCAGGAGGGTGGCTGGAGTCTCCCTTAGAGAGAGGGTGAGAAGTTCAGCCATCCGTGAGGAACTCGGAGTAGAGCCGCTGCTCCTTTGCGTTTAAAGGAGCCAGTTGAGGTGGTTTGGGCATCTAGTAAGGATGAACCCTGGGCGCCTCCCTATGGAGGTGTTCCAGGCACGTCCAGCTGGGAGGAGGCCTTGGGGAAGACCCAGGACTAGGTGGAGAGATTAGATCTCCACCTAGTCCTGGGAACGCCTCGGGATCCCCCAGTTAGAGCTGGTTAATGTGGCCCGGGAAAGGGAAGTTTGGGGTCCCCTGCTAAAGCTGCTGCCCCTGCGACCCGACCCCGGATAAGCAGATGAAGATGAGATGAGATGAGAGGTAGAGATATGGACAATTCTTTGATCTAATTTATTAACTTGGGTTAATTCTTTCACAAGATTGAGAGAACTCTTTTTACAAGTAGTAAATAAAGATTTAAGGTAACCATATCTTTATGAGGTGTAATTAGGGTGTAAACCCAAAATGAAAAACTTGGAGTGTTTAAGTGTTTGCCCAGTATCCACGTTTAAGAGCTCAATGAATCATTTATCGCATTCTCAAACACAGTTTCCTCCTATCCACACCTAATCAACACATGCCCTAATTACTTCTCTTTGCTTATGGGACTTTTCCTTCTCTTTTTTTATTATTAAACTATATTCTTATGTTTTTCTTTGAATTACTGTTTTGTAATAGCAACAGGGTTTGGGCCTTGGTGTCGCAGACTGGATTTGCCGCATGAAGAAAAGTCTCCTGTTTCGATGACGGAGATGGCGCTGTCCACAGAGAAGAGGTGAGGTGTAACGTTTACACCATGGGGTGTCAAACTGATCCAGTAAAGGGCCGCTGTGGCTGCATGTTTTCATTTTAACCGAGCAAAAACACACCTGATCCAACAAATCAACTGTGTGAAGACAGTTCAGGTGATGAGTAAGTCGAGTCAGGTGTGTTTTTGCTTGGTTGGAATGAAAACCTGCAGCCACGGCGGCCCTTTACTGGATCACTTTGACACCCCTACTCCACCTCAGAGGCGTAAACTGTCTGCAGCCAGGAACATTCTGATCTCAGCTGACATACAAGGCAATCGCGCTCTCTTAAAGGTTCAAAATCTAAAAGCGTTCATAGCCAAACAAGCGTACAACTCCAAAAACAAACTCATCGAAGCTGCTGGTGTCGCCACAGGATGGCGCCGTCTTGACTCACACGCAGACACATACGGAAAATATAACGTTTCTTTTATTTTTGCAAAATATCACATGAATGACAGAAATATACATACATTATCGTGTTACATTACAACATTACTTGAATATACATTGATTGCAACAATGTAAACATGCACTTTTATTATGTGTTTTCCTTTTATAGGCTGCCATTAGTTTTGAAAATTGTGTATGCTGTTTACAGTAATATAACATATAAATACAGACAGTTGTACTTCCTTGTCAGAGAAACACAGAGATAAAAGAGTAAAATTAGAGAATATTAATGTTACTGCCATGTGGATCATATAAGGTACAACATCCTGGTCTGATTAGATAGTGTGTGTACTTTCTCATCCTCAGGAATACTGATGCAGAAAAGAGTGAACACATATGAGGACAAAGGAGGCAGGAATAGCTCCATAATGATATAAAATAACAAAACAAAAGAAGCAATGAAAATGTGTCTATATACAAGATCAACAGCTGAACAACTGCACCGCAAAAATGTCATTGCAATACATTTTGATCCTCCTCAGACTTAATCCAGCCTTGAGCCGTACACCTCCACCTCACACAGGACCAGGTACTCTGTTCTTCCAGGAATGACGATGTTGACGTAGCGACCGTCCATCCCGTTACACTGGAAGGTTTGGGTGAAACCTCCGGTGATGCTTGAGATCACAGCACACCTAGCATGTGAAGAGAAGGACAAAATAATTAAATAAGTAAGTTACTGCTCGGTAGTGCCCGACATATTGTTGGATTTCTTTTAATTGAGTATGAATAGACAAACCCAATGATATATATCCATTAATCACAACGTTATTGTTACTGTAGTATGTAAATAAATCACTGTAACCCACCTGGGGTTGTCGTTGCCATTGTTTTCAAGAGAATCTCCAATTAGTATATGCGCTCCATTAATTCGAGCGGGCCCATCCCTGTAGTTGGTTATGTTGACTGAAAACACTTTGTGGGTTTTGCCCAGGTCCAGTCGCCACCAGGGGTTCACGTTATTGCCTGTGTGACTGCAAGACCCCTGGCTCCAGGAGCTGGCACGATTCCCATCTATAGCATTATATGCGATGCCTGTAGAATGCAGTGACGACTGTGAGGCTTTCCCTTGGAGTGCCAGGTTCTCCCCTGCACAAAGGACACATTTGCAAACATCAGCACTAATAATTACCTTTCCTTGATGCTCTCTAAAGAACAAAGGCAATCTGTGTATGTCGAGGAACTGAAATTCACAACTATTTGCACACTGTATACCATTCCAGTGGTAAGAACAAAACTGTGAAGGTGCCTGTTGTTCATTTGTGTGAAGACATATTTAGTTAAAATAGGCTTTGCACACAAGAGATCTATAAGTATCAGAAAGCATGCCTTTTTCATGCTCACTGAAATGAATGCAGTTGAAATGGTGTGACCGCAGCTGTTTAAAAAAACAAGGCGCTGGCGTCACCTACAAAATCACATCTTGCGAGGCTTACGCCACACATTCAGTTCTCACCAGTTGGGGCACGGTACCCGTAGACTTCCACTTCACAGAGAGTAAGGACTTTTCTTAATCCAGGTAGAACCACAGTCACGTAACGTCCCTCCACACGTCTGGTAAAAGTCATTTTTAAAGACCTGCCCACTGGAATATGAGAAATGACAGCAGCCCTAAAAGAGAGAGAGAGGAAACAATGCATGAAGTTGTTTTATAACTGCAGTACTTGGACGGTTTATAGTGATATAAAGTAAGAAACAATACACTTAAACTGTCGGAAAAGAACTAAGCAGTATTACACACAGCACATGCCACATGTTGAGTTAGTGTGGTTATCGTTTAGTCCATCATCTATCAGGTAATTGATCATAAGATGAAGGCATAGGATCAGCTGAGCAGTGTGGATGAATCATTTCCTGGGGGAAACCTTGTATTTAAGAAGTCATTCCGATCACTCACACTGGGTTTGCAGCACCATTGTCTTGTAAAGAGTTGCCGATGTGGATCTCTGCCCCGTTGAGCCTTTCCGCACAGCAGTCTCCTCTGTTGGTGACGATGACGGAGGTGACGATGTAGGTCTCCAGCAGGTCCACTCTCCACCAGGGGTTGGTCTGTGTATCAGTGTGGGTGCATGATCCGGAATCGTAATTGGAATCACGGTTTCCATCAATGGCATTGGAGGCAGCTGCAAGTATGTTCGCAAGACGGTCCGACTGGGTCGCTTTTCCACGCAAAGCCACATTTTCTATGAATGAGACGGTTAGACATTGAATAAAACATGCAATAACCATTTAGGCCACTTGGGGGCAGCAGAAACAATTTTTGAAAACAGCATTGACATATAATCAGTGTTTCCATTCAATTCAATTCAAAAAACTTTATTTGTCCCCGGGGGGCAATTCAGGGCACACAGAGCAGCAAATAACGACAGTGCAATTATACAAAAACATTTTAACCTAACACAAGAATAAAGTGTAAAAGAAGAGTTAGTGTCAGGATGTTAGTGTTTCCATTCGGCAGCACCAGAAGACTTTTCTCATCAACTGTATCTGTTAAAAACCCCCCCAGACGTGTTTGAAACAACTGCTTTGAACAGTAATTTGTGTCTGGTATGGCCACAAAAAGTTCCATTGTTCTTAAATTACCTTTGTTCCTTCTGCATCATGATTATGCAAATATTTTTCATTTCAAACATTTGACTGTTGGACACAACACTTCTCCTACTTCCCTGAAGAGTCTGTTCCAGTTTATATGCAATGGAGGCTTCAAGTCTCACATCTGACACACAACATCACCTACGAGCAAGTCTTACAAACTGAGACTTTTCCCCCTTTCAGCAAAGGCATGTGAAAACAGCCTTCTAGTGTCAAAGTCTGCACAAGCATCATTCTGCACAGAGAAGCCCGAACATCTAATGCTTTATCACAAAGATATCACTCATATAGCCGGATCATACTTACGGTAAGTGTAAGCCGAGCACGTCCCCAGAAGGAGCAGCAACAGCGGAACTGGACTGTGTTTCATTGTTCTGATTGAGACAGACAACAGAGTCATTAATAATTTCACTGAGTCATCATTATCACAGACCTACAGCAATCTTTGTTCCAGATGTTAGATGTCAAAAGTGCATAAAATGAATAAACCGTGATCAGATGAATAAGCTGTGGTAAATAAGAAGGTAAATCTGTGTAGTCTTCATTTAACAGTTAGCAGAAAAAAATCAAATAACCCTCCAAACTGTGTAAAACACATAATTATTCAATTACAACCACATACCTTGTCTCGAAGATAACCTCAGAGGAAGACGAGGAGCCGCTGTTTATGTCGTGTTGGTGAATATGATCTGATGTGGACCACACAGGGATATTTATGTGCGTGTGTTATCATGGCACATGCTGCTTTTAATTGATGATTTACCACAGATGACGTGTTTTTGTCCTTGTATGTAGATACGGCGGATGTAGATGATTCCTTTGATTTTGTAGACTCAAGATTAATTGCTTTATTGCCATGTCAGCAGTAACTACTCGTTAAACCATAAACACATAAAGCCGTAAAAAACAGTGAGAACAGACAAAATAAATAAGACAGTAAAGTGGCTAATTTAGAAAGTTGTATTGAATCCAGTTGAGCTTCACTTAAATCCTTAATCATCCAATAATTCGCAGAAATGATGCATTGTTTTTGATCTCTTGTCAACAACACTAGCCTCATGCTTACATACAATTTTCTGTCCGAACTTGAGTTCGCATCTCATGTGTGTTAGAGAGAACGGGCAGCTCAGTACCAAAGCTTTTTAGGGTTGTTTGTTTCCCTATAACAGACAGGAAGGTCAGACAGACCCAGCTCTGTGGAGGACTGACATCTGTCTGCACCAGAGAGAGGAAGAAAAGGAGAGAGAAGGAGAGAAAAGACGGACAGATGGACAGAGACACTTCCATTAACTATAATAATATCTATAGTAATGTGAATATGACTTATATTTTATGGCAGTTAATACAGCAGAATAGTAGAAACAAGCACAGCTAAGGTTATAGATTATAACAGCAGCAGGAAGCGTCACGCAGGACCACGGCAGCAGGCACCATCACGATCAGCAGAGACCAGCGAGACGAAAAAGCACAAACAACTCCGGGGAAGAAGTTGAATTAGTAACATGCATTGATGATGATGCATTGGCTGGACAGAGGCATAAACTCTCTGCAGCCAGGAAGAAGTCTGTTATCAGAAGACGGAGCCATGTAAAAGAGTTCAGTCTGATCGAGCTCTTATGTTCTCTTTCTTTGTTGTCTGCCTTTTCTTTTGAAAAACGTGCCACGTGTACTCGTTGTTTACCATTCCCAAAATAATGTGGTTGTACTTCCTGGTCAAATAAACACAGAGATAAAGTATACAGTATATTTTTGTGAAGCACAGTATCAGCTGAAAGAATGAACGTATATAAACTTGACATAGACAAGAACCTGGTGGCAGTGAAGAATAGAATATACTTTATTTGTCATGTCACCAGGAAAAATGTTGAATGTGCATTGCGACAATCATCACGTGCACTTTTATGATCTGTTTTCTTTCATGGGTTATCTTTTGTTTTGAAAAACGTGCCACGCGTGCTCGGGGTTTACCGTCAATTCACAAATAAATACAGTTGTGCTTCCTGGTCAGATAAACGCACAGATAAAACAATAAAATTAGAGAAAAGTTATGTTGCTGATACGCTGCCAGGTGGGTCATATAAAGCACGACTTCCTGGTCTGATAAGATAATTGTGTGTTTTTCATTCTTGGGAATTTAAATCAGAAATGTAATAGCGATGCTGAAAAGGCAAATAAACAAACTTGTGCTGAACCACGTGAGAAAGACGGAGGAAAGTCCAATTTATTAATAATATAAAATAACTAAACTAGGGAAGCTTCAATCATTGTGCCAGTAGTGAAATTTGAAAGGAGTTTATATTAAACAAGCAACAAGTCATGAATAGAGTTGGACTCGATGTGATCCGTAGATTTCAGTGTATTTGTGTAAACGCTAATTTGTGATCTGTGCATTTTTTTCAAACAGGGAAAAGGAAAAGAAGATTTTTAAAGTATTTTCTCTCTTCTGGAAAGGTCTTTCTTTGTTTAATCACCGTGGAACATAAAATGTCGACTTTCTCACATCAATAATCAATAAGCAGAGAGTTTGCATGTTTTCTTTTCACCATTCTCTAAAAGGACAACAACGTGTACTAATGTTAGAGGACCAGGGACGAACGTATTAACTAAAAGTAATACTTTTCCAGATACTCTGAGCTTCTCTCCTCTCTGTTTGTATCATCCATGTCTCATCAATGCATGTTACTGATTCAACTTCTTCCCCCGGAGTTGTTTGTGCTTTGTCGTCTCGCAGGTCTCTGCTGGTCGTGGTGGTGCCTGCTGCCGTGGTCCTGCATGACGCTTCCTGCTGCTATTATAATCTATAACCTTAGCTGTGCTTGTTTCTACTATTCTGCTGTATTACTACCATAACATATAAGTCATATTCACATTACTATAGATATTATTATAGTTACTGGAAGTGTCTCTGTCTTTGTGTCTGTCTTTGTCTCTCTCTGTCCATCTGTCCGTCTTTTCTCTCTCTCTCTCTCTCTCCTTTTCTTCCTCCCTGTGGTGCAGACAGATGTCCGTCCTCCGTAGAGCTGGGTCTGTCCGCCGTTCCTGTCTGTTATAGGAAAGGTTTTCGTTGCCACCGTACTCTACGGGGTAATTGTTGGGTCTATCTCATCTTCATCCGCTTATCCGGGATCGGGTTGCGGGGGCAGCACCTTTAGCAGGGGACCCCAAACTTCCCTTTCCCGGGCCACATTAACCAGCTCTAACTGGGGGATCCCGAGGCGTTCCCAGGCTAGTGTGGAGATATAATCTCTCCACCTAGTCCTGGGTCTTCCCCGAGGCCTCCTCCCAGCTGGACGTGCCTGGAACACCTCCCTAGGGAGGCGCCCAGGGTTCATCCTTACCAGATGCCCGAACCACCTCAACTGGCTCCTTTCAACGCAAAGGAGCAGCGGCTCTACTCCGACTTCCTCACGGATGGCTGAACTTCTCACCCTATCTCTAAGGGAGACTCCAGCCCCCCTCCTGAGAAAACACACGCCGCTTGTACCCGCGACCTCGTTCTTTCAAGATCTTTCCCTCTAATTGTTGAGGTTCTGTAAATCATAAATAAGTCATAGAGTGTGGTCTTTACCTACTCTGTAAAGTGTCCTGAGATAACTTTTGTTATGATTTGGCACTATAAATAAAATTGCATTGAATTGAATCAACGTATTGTGCCTCCATTTCCCATAAAACCCCTGACGTGATCAAGCCTCGCGAGATTTCAGTCTCAACCCTTCTGCGGCTGCGCAATATCATTCGAAAACTCGCACGGTGAGCGACGCCGTGGAGGAGAAAGACATCGCAGCGGACAAAACACACAATGGCGACGGCGGCGACAACGGCAGGCGGAACGGGTTCAAGCGGACCGGCTACCGGCCCGGTCGGCGGCGGGACTGCAGTGGGTCGAAAAAAGGACGGCGGACCGTCCACGAAATTTTGGGAAAGTTCAGAGACGATATCCCAGTTCGAGTCGGTGCGGCAGTGGATCGGGAAGCACTACAAGAAGGTGAGCTAACTGCTCTGGGGCTCCATTGATTTCAATGACGGCCCGCGTAACGCTGGCACAATGGAGGGCTGCTGTCCTAGCTAGCTGCTGCCACACAAAACTAGCTAAAGCTCCAATTTAAGCTGTTTATACAGACGTTTACTTTTCTTTGTGAGTTACAGAAGATACCCAGTTAGCACACGCTCGTCTTAGCATGCCACAAAATAGACTCCAACCGTAACGTTGCTTTGGTGAAGCTGTTTATCTACAAGCTAGCATAGCTCACAGTTTGCTAGCTAACTGCTCATTCAGCGCCGCTTCTAATTTAATAACACACTCGGGGTGAAAATGTTGAGCCAGAGGCAGATGTACGTTTCTGCTACTGCAGTTGTTAACATTATATATGCAGCTTTTCCCTAATTCATAACATTTAAACGAAACTGCCGTATGAGCATTGCAAAAAAGGCCCGGGAAGCTAACCAAATACTAGTCACGGGACACCGTACTATCAAACATCTTAATTATTTTTATTATTATTATTAGCATAATAGAACAATAGCTTGATCTTTTTTTTAATTCCTGCTCAATTGCATTTGTAGACACACAGTAATCGCGAGATCGCCGCGTGTGTTTTGCTACAGCAGTTGTATTTTGTGCTGCAGACTGAGCAGTGTTGAGTTTTGTCAACACAGCAGCACACCAGACTGTGCGAGGCTACACTAAGTTAGCCAGACAAAGAAAAGTCCTCCTGTCTCTTTATGCTCTTATTCAAACCCACCGACACACTTTTAGATAGAAATTCTGTTGAGTAAACCTTAATGAGAGGCAATTTTGAAGGCTACATTTCATTTTAAACCCATGATCACACCAGCGACTACACATTTGAACATGCTTCTGCACAAATGCTAACACAGAAGCTTGGCTCGAGTTTGTTTATATGCAGTTGGGTATGTTTTAGGGCTAGAAGTGGGTCTCCTTGACATTGCCCTTGTTATAAATAGAACAGGTCTTGTGTGAGCTTTTTAGTTTGGCTTGTCCTATTTTCTCATTGCATTACTTTGGAGAATTGTAGCTTAATGCCAAAGCAGGAGTGAAATGAATTGAGATATCTGTCTATCCATTAATGGAGTTAATTTTCCTTTCATTTGTCATCCTTATATAGGAAGCTGTCTCAGAACATCATGTTGCTTGTTTAAAAGACAATAATGTATCATTATTTTAATGAACAAGTGCAATATTAGGTATACTGATTATTGTACAGTATATAATCTTCATTGATCTTCAGCCGCTTGTCCCTGTCGGGGTTTTACCACAGCTATACGGCGCTGGAAAAGCATGAAAATGCACCTTGAAATGCTAGAAAAGTTCTTGAATTTGACTTGGGAAAATGTGTAGGAACGCTGTCATTAGGAAGGACCCTGCATCTCCTGCAAGCTCCTTGTGTTGTTATTGACCCTGACCTTTGACCTCCTCTGCAGAGAGCAGCAAGTTGACTCATTCAATTCAGTGCATGCTTCAAATTAAATGCATCTCTGTTGGCAATAATGGCAACTTAACCATTTTAAGACATAATTTTGGGCTCTAGCAGGGTTCCTTTGAAGCCGGGGATTTAAAAAACTAGTTTCCCAGTCATGGAAATCCCGGCAATTCATTAAAATTAACAAACTTCCTGAAAATAATCTGTTTTAATGGAAACTTTAAATTTGCTATTTTAGCCCCTCACTCGTATCGTAAACCTAGCTGCAGATTTTGTTGGAAACTCGACTTGTTCGTACGTTAATCTACACAGTGTGTCACTTTAAATGTGAATAATTATTCTTAGTTGGGACTGGTGTTTATTCAATATGATCTTTATTGTCTTTCAGTGGAATCGTATCATGATGAAAGCATATTGAGATATCGTAATACATATTTACTTCAACTAAACTGATAATAACTCATGTTTTGAGTTTATATTTTGCTCTCAAGTTCCTTAGAAAATGAGAGAAACCTCAGTTATTTATTGAATTAACGACAAATATATTATTTTGTGATACATTATCGAAATATGAAATAAATTACGGATATGGGATAGATTTTTGGCCATATCACCAAGCCATTTGCTTTCTTAATAATTGACATTAGAACTGTAATTTTGAACGGATTGTGTAGCTCTAGGTATACATGTGTTTTCATTAATGATGTGTTAATTATGTTTTTATCCCTTTCTGTTCCCAGTATGTCCAGAATGACTCCCCCTCCAGTAAATCCTTGGCAGGCCTGGTGGTCCAGCTGCTGCAGTTCCAGGAAGACGCATTTGGACGCAGGGTGAACAATCCTGCTCTTACAAAGCTACCGGTAAGCACAGCACGCTCAGATTTTATGTTTTTTATAATACCACATACATTTTCTGGTGTTTATTCTATTAAAAAGATGCCATAAAGAACAGTGTGGTGACATGTTATACCCTCGTTGTCTTCTATCTTCAGGCCAAGTGTTTCCTGGATTTCAAGGCAGCAGGTGCCCTCTGTCACATCTTGGGGTCGGTCTACAAGTTTAAGAGCGAGCAGGGGTGGTGAGTTGATGTGTTGTAACTTACACAGAATGACAGACTGGTGTTGACCCTGACTTTAACCCCCATGAAGTCCTGACATGTAAACCAACTTTGTCAAGCTTTCTCACTTTCACTCTCTTGTTTCATTTTTACACTACTTTGCTTATAGCTGTTGTCTATACTGCACTGCTGCAACCACATCTCTTTCCCTCCCAGGCGTAGGTTTGACCTGCAGAATCCCTCTCGAATGGACAGGAACGTGGAAATGTTCTTAAATGTTGAGAAGAACTTGGTCCAGGTATGACCCATACAACAGCTCAGTGTCCCTAATTAAGATGTCTGCTGCAGTCTGAAGATGTTCTTTATTGATTTATTTTTATAAACTTGAATGCTCTAATTGAATCGATCCTGCATTTTCAGAAAGACACCGAAACTAGTTGTATCATTTAATTTAAGCGTAATATTATTTATTTTTTTTTACAGTTTTTAGAGCCAGATATTTATTGCTCTAATTAACTGATATTAATCTGCTGTTATGAAGTCTTTTTGATCTTCCTGCGTAATTTAGAAATGGTACTGTTGTTTTTTGTAACTTGTATGCAGTTTTATTCAAGCCAAACTGCACATACAGAGCTGTAGATGAGCAGGGATTGTCTTTTGCGTACATTTTAGGGATGAGAAACATTGTTTATGGGTCTAACAAAATGGTTCTGTACTTCTAGAACAACTGCTTGACTCGACCCACTGTTTTCCTGTCGCCTGACATTGAGCAAAAACAAGCCAGTAAGCTCAAAGACATCATCAAAAGACACCAGGTGAGCCTCGACGTAACATCAAACTAGCCAATGAAATGATTTGTCATTGAAATAGATAAGTGTTCTTTCTTATGGCAAACTCTTTTGTATCAGTCTCTTTTGTTTATTTATCATTTCTCCACTTCCTCCCCCCCAGGGCTCCATTACTGATGACAAGTCAAAAGCCACCCACCACATTTACCCCTCTCCATCCCAACAAGAAGAAGGTAGGCTATATTTCTTCCCAACTAGTCCTACATTCAATATCTCTAAAACCTATAAACCTGTTTTATTTATTTATTGAAAAAGCAAGTAATTAAAGAAAAAGGCAGATATGTGACTGCTAATCTTGTTATCAATTATTTTGTAATGGTAGATATGTTTGTATTTATGTAATACTCTGTATTTTGTATAGTTTATTAGTCAATGTGTATATGTCAGCATTGGTGTGTGTCTGTGTGTGTGTTGCAGAGGAGTGGCTTCGTCCTGTCATGAGGAAAGACAAGCAGGTGCTGGTTCACTGGGGTCTCTCCCCAGACAGGTGAGCAGAGAGCGGGCCCCTTCACCCTCTTTGATTTCTGTTTATACCGTGTGATCTTTGCTGAACCAGGCCTCAACATCTTGTCTTATCTTATTGGATGTCCCCTCATTTAAAAATGATTATAGTCAGTTCTAAAAGAAGGCGTAGGGCAGACATATAACATATAAAAACATTAAATTTACCTCCTGTTTCATTTTAGTAAACTGAAATGCTGATCCTTTTTGTACTTATTGATATATTTTTCTCAAGCCTGTTTGGCTAACTGTTTTAATCCCAATCGTCATCGATGTTGTACTTATCACTGACCTGTGGCTGTTTTTTATTTTATTCTGTAAGCTATGATACCTGGGTGTCAGCCAGCGAGGTGGATGGGGATGTGGAGGACCCACCCGGCACGGACAGACCATGGAAGGTGAGCAGTACAAGCAGAAAGGGAACTTTATGCAAGTTCAGAATCATTGAACCAAAATGGACGTTCATATTGAAAAAAGCAAAAAATGTGTCAAGTGAAGCCATCAGTGTTATTTGTTTTAATTTTATAAATTGCTTTTAGGCTCCAAAGAGAAGCATTCAGGTAGCACTGGCTGTGGCTGCTTTTATCAAACGGTCTGTTTTGCAATTCATTTTGGTCAAAAGTTAAATCCTTTCTTAATAACGGTAAAGGAAAATCAGGGAATCAGTTTAAAGGGGTGATTAGACTCTAGTATGATAGAATAATAAACATAGACATGTGATCACACCAGCCACAACTCCCCATCCAGGCCAAGGACTTAAAGTGGACTCAAGCTCTCTACTTTCTTTCTACCTACTTCCCAAATCCTTGCTCGGACCACACCTATCTCTGAATTCAGCCTTCATTTTGATCCCGACTAAACACCTGTAAAGTTTTCTGACTACATAATGCTATTGTGGTGACAGGCATATAAACACCTAGCTAGGTAAAAAGCATCTTTGGTAGTTATCACTACAGTATATGTCTGGACCATATTTTGCCATGATGACTCACACAGACTCGCAAGGTAAAAACAACACTCGTGGCTGATCTAGATCGGCACACTTGATCATTCCCGTTTCCTCAGCATCCGTCTGCTTTCTTCCTCGGTTCTCTCAGGTCCATGCCAAGTGGGTTTTAGACACAGATGCCTTCAACGAGTGGATGAATGAAGAAGACTACGAGGTGGACGAGAACAAGAAACCAGTCAACTTCCGCCAGAGGATCTTCCCCAAGGAAGAGGAGGTAGATGTTTGTCTGTCTCAGGAAATCTTCAGTCCGAAAGGGGGTTTTCTATTCTTCCATCGTCAGTACGGCTTGAAACCACCAGTTTATCGTTGTTAGATGTCAGCAATGTGTTGGACATTGTGGATTATTGTTATCATGTGGAATCAACCTCATAAGAACAATGAACCACAATGATAATTGTTATAACTAACCATCTATCTGAATATTCAAATTGGCTGTTCATGAAAAATACAAATCAAACACTGGTCATATATCTGTACTGTATGGAACAGCGTGTGTTGTTGCATGTGGCTGTGCCCTGTGGATTGTGTGTCGCTGTTCTCCTTGGTCTGCGTCTGGCTCTTGTCTGTTTGTCGCCCATCCTTTCCAAGCCTTTCCTCGCTCTTTGTCTCCTTGTAATGTGCTTCAGGGTTTCTGTCCATGTCTGGAAAATGTTTTTGAACAATTTTCAGCATTTAAAGCTGGTAAACTAAAGTAGGTTTACTAGCCACAACTTACTTCACAAGACCGATGCTTTCACGTGATTGTAATAAAATGGTATGTGAAGGATTTAATAAGAGGGAAGACATTTAGTTTTCAAAAACAACCGGTCTTCTTGGTCTATACACCCACACTTCATGGAAATACCCTCTTAGCTTCTGCTGACATTAAGCTAACTGGCCATGCAGATGTTTCAGTGCTGTCACCTAATTTGAAGCTAGCTCGATGGGATGCTAACCAGAAGCCTGATTGGTTCAGAGGTTTTGCTTTATTAACGTTTGGCTTACAGAGTGCACAGTGGCCAAAAAGAGTTAGTGATGAAACAAAAACTGTAGTCTATGAATCAGAATCAGAAATACTTTAATAATCCCAGGGGGGAATTTTTCAAACGAAGACAATCTACCAGTACAAAACTTGTGGTGGTGATTTCTCTACTAAAGATCCTTTCTGGCAGATAAATATTTCACCACAAATCAATAAATTAATGTCTGAGTGATAGAAAAGCTGTTTTGAGATAGAGGACAGTATACAGTAACCCTGGTCGTCTCCTCCACCACCACGGCATCCTCCCCCCTCCCCGCCGTCGTCGTCCCACCGCTTCCCCTCCTTGTGTGTGCAACCGTTCCATCCTCTCATTCTGCGGCTCTTTCTCTCATCCTCCATCCCTCACTCCCTGCGCTGCACGGGGCTTGTCTGATCAGTCTTCCCGTACACCCGATCGCAAGGAGCGCAAGGCCAACTCTGCCAGCAAGAAGAGGAGGCGCTCGCCCTCGCCGCCAAGCACTCCTGTCGAGTCCCGCAAGAAGGGAGGAAAGAAGGGGTAAGGAGGCCAATTTTTAATAGTACCCTTTATAGCCATAGGTAGAGCAAATAATTGCAGTTATATTAAGACAGCACGTTATTAACAGCCAGGCAATATAGTTTTTTCAAATATCCTTCAAACAGGAGTAAATGGTGCATTTGTTGCGTTCTATTTTTAAGCAGCGGATTAATACACTTTTGGTGCTCTACTGAGTGTTTATGCCAGTAGGGCAAACACTCAGTAGAGCAAACTACATTAACTATATTCATGGTAATAAAGGAACCTGTTTTTGTGCAACAGTGTGGCTCATTGATTGATTGATTGATTTCAATAACTTTTTTTTTTTGGTGTTACAGAGCTTTTATAGGGTTGTTAGAATGAACAAAAGTGTAGAATATCACCAGCTGTATCTTTCGCACTGGAAACTGAAAACAAATGATAAAACACACGACACTGATAACAACAATGTCAAGTCCAAACACACACTGACTTTGAGGTTTTATCTTCTGCACAGCTTAAGATGACTGAAGAAGCCGTCTGAAATACCTTTTACATGCTTGATCTTGTTATATTTGGATATTTTGAACAGTGTGAGCTACTCTTTAAACGTATTTACGGAGTTGCTTAATGAGGTTTTTGTTGAGGATTTCCATGACCACTGATGACTCTCTCTGGTGTCAGGAACCCGGGGCCTCACTGGAAGCAGCGGCGAGGCCACAGAGGTGAAGAGGAGGACACCGAGGAGGACATGACTAAAGATTTGGACGACTCCTCGGCTGGTGCCAGCATGGAGGAGGGCAGCATGTCCAAGAATGGTATGTGTAGGGGGTGGGGTTAGCTGGATACTCTACACATTTAAATAGGCGAGCGCAGTCATGATCTACTGTGGTCTAATATGCTTCCAGAGGCCAAAGTGGGATACATTGTTTTATTTAGACAATATAAAACATATTGTTCAGCAACACAATCAAATGCTCCCTGAGTCCAGATTTACGTCTCTTTTTTTGGCAGTTTTCAAGCCTTTTATTAGATGGGACAGACAGGAAATGGGGTGAGAGAGAGGGGGGACATGCAGCAAAGGGCAGCCGGTCAGAGTCGAACTTCAGCCGCTGCGTCGAGGACCTTTAACCTCTTTACGTGGGGCGACTGCTCTAACCACTCAGCCACCGCCCGTGTCATTAGTTTTGTCCAAAACTAATATCAGCCATGGCTTGTAAATGTAGGAAGAACAGATGACGGGTCGCTCTTTATACTTAACCGTAGATATCAAAAATGTGTCGAGTGCTCTTAGAAAAGGGAGGAAACAGGACAAACGACAAAGCAATCCAGGCATTTCAAAAATAATAAAGAGAAACGACACATTAAATCACCTTTATTGTAGTGGGTGATAAAAAAAAGCCAACATGTTTTCACCATAATCAGGTTTTTTTGGGGGTTTTGTCCAAAAGTAATTGTTTTTTCTTATATTCTGGAGTGCGCCAAATTGAGTTGAGCCAAAAATTAAATAAATCCATTTAAATAGTTATTTCTTGTGTGTCTGATGGGTCAGTTGTCATCTGTTGAACATCAGACAAAGGTGTTCTAACATTTCATTCAGGCTCTTTGTTTAGAAATGGGTAAAAATACATTTCTGTTTTGTGAATTCTGTCAGTTTTTGAAAGTGTCTTTTTTTTATCTCCTAATTCAATTATTTTTTTCTTTGAGTATAAGAGTTTCATTTAATCATTTATTTTAAAGTCTGAAATCTGTGGTGGGTTTTTCTGTGATACTGTGTTGGTTATCGTACACCGGCATACAAGGATGACAAGAACACCCCACCCCCCTCACCATTTTCCGGCCCAAAGATGTTTTTCACGTCTAAAGATGAATGAAGCTTCATCTTTATCCTCTGTAAAGATTCCCTTTTAAAACCACACTTTCTACACAGTCCTTACTAAAAATGCTCTTTATAGACCAAGTCCCATCTGTGATGTCCCACTTTTAGAAAAATCTATTTTAGTGTCCTGTTTTTTGGAAGTGCCGGTTCAATGCCTTCATGCCCATGGCTGAACGAAACTGTCTTTGAATTATTTTTATTTTGTTCTGTATAAATCCTTTTCAGTAGTCCACAGTTTCATCTTTTTCTCCTTTGTTTCATACACAGCAAACTCAAAGAAAGACAGTGAGAACACTCCAGTGAAAGGAGGAAATATGGCTGACTTGGGTACGTATCTAGAACAGAATTGAGCTGTTTAGTTTTGTATAGGTTACATTCATCAGTTCAGAATAATGAAACATTTACTTTTGATCATTTTCAAACATAAGCCCTTGTGCTGCATCTCAACTAAAATCATTTATTCCCCTTTTCCAGATGACATGGAGGATGATTCTGTGCTGTCTGGTGGAAAGGTAGGATGATTGATGATTCGTGTGTGTGTGTGTGTGTGTGTGTGTGTGTGTGTGTGTGTGTGTGTTTCACTCAGTGTCAAAAGTAGTAACGAATGCCTGCCACAGCTCAAAGTGTTCTTGTCAATCAACCTCCAACAGGTAGGATGTCAATGTAGACTAACTGTCTCCCTCACTAGGAATTTAACATTTAATAATTAACCCCGCAATAATCAATCTATAATACAAACATTTTTGTTAATCTTTGTTTTCTGGGGAAAAACATTTTAGGCACACTAGTGGTTAGCACTGTCGCCTCACAGCAAGAAGGTCACAGGTTCGCATCCCGACCTGGGCCTTTCTGTGCGGAGTTTGCATGTTCTCCCCGTGTCTGCGTGGGTTTTCTCCGGGTACTCCGGTTTCCTCCCACAGTCCAAAGACGTGCAGGTGTTAGGTTCATTGATGAGTCTAAAATTGCCCGTAGGTGTGAATGGTTGTCTGTCTCTGTACGTCTCTATGTGCCCTGTGATAGACTGGCGTCCTGTCCAGGGTGGACCCCGCCTCACGCCCGATGTCAGCTGGGATCGGCTCCAGCACCCCGCAACCCCGACCCCGGGATAAGCGGTTGAAGATGAATGAATGAATGAATGAATGGATTTTACTTGTGAAAACTATGATATTTCCTCTGACAATAGTTGTGATGTCAAAATCTCATATCCTGACATCTATTCTGTCTGTGTTTTATTGGTTAAGACATATGTAACGCTTCCTTGGTCTGTTCTCTAAAACCCAAAAGTCCATTTTTACTGAGGATGTTTGTTTTTCAAAGTTGCTGGCGGAGTCTTGCAGAGTTCCTAATTGCGGCTGCATAATAAAATTATAAAAAAAAATTCCCGCTTTCCAACTATAACCGCAAGACCAGCGTAGTTTTCTTGCAGGCAAACACATTTTTGACGTTTAGAAACTTTTAGAATATTTGTTAATAGAAATAATGAGATGTTCACCCAGAAGTGGTCTTCATCTTGTCTGACCTGTCTGACTCTTTTGTCTCTTTCTGCAGGATGACGAGGAACAGGGCAAAGCTGAAATCAACCGACTGATGGACGCCGGCGAGGACAATGTGACTGAACAGACTCACCACATCATTATCCCCAGCTACGGCGCTTGGTTTGACTACAACTGGTAAGAGCTGTGGAATAAGGATAAGCACAAAGTTTGACTGTTCAGATTTGTTGTGTGTTTATGAGAACCACTGCTGTAAATCCATCTAGTTTTAAAAAGCGTACAACAGTTGCTCTTATCTTTCTATATTTTATTTACCCCTCTTACCGCACCGTACTTGCAATTAAAGGTGCTCTTGAGATATAAAGAAACAAAAAACTAGCCAGTCAGTGTCACTATTATTGCACCTTTTGAACGACAGTTAACCAGGTTTTAATATAGCTGATAACAAGGAGCCACAGTCAGTTTCATCATTTAAAACCATTGGTGGTAAAACTGAATCTCACTTTGCAATTTGTTGTCCTTTCCTGCTAGCATCCATGAGATTGAGAGAAGAGCGCTACCCGAGTTCTTTAACGGAAAGAACAAGTCCAAAACTCCAGAGATGTAAGCCACCAGACATGTCTCAGGATTATTTATGTAGAATTCTTGCACAATGTCTCGCTGCAAACCCAAAGTGGTGTTTCCCGTCGTGCTAATGTCTCTGGTGATTCTTTTTGACTCTTCAACAGATACCTGGCCTATCGTAACTTCATGATCGACACATATCGGCTAAACCCTCAGGAGTACCTCACTTCCACCTCCTGTCGCAGGAACCTGACCGGGGATGTCTGTGCCATCATGAGGTGAGCAAAGTCCCATGACTCTAGAGTTGTTTTATGTGAAGCACTTTTGATTTGCTGAAATATGCTATATGAATACACTTGCTTTGCCTAAACAGAGTATTATCTTTAAGTCTTATCAGACGTTAGTACAAACACTGCTCCCTTCCTGTCCCAGATGCATATAAAAGAAATGAACTTAAAAAAGGTTAATGGAGAGATGTGAGAGCGAGGGGGCTGCCAATGGATCGGCGCCCCGAGCAGTTGGGGGTTCGGTGCACTGCCAAGGTGCTGTTGAGCAAGGCCCTGAACCCCCAACTGCTCAGGGCGCCGATCCATCGGCAGCCCCCTCGCTCTGACATCTCTCCTTTAATTGCATGTATCCTAGGTCGTGTGCGCGTGTGTGCGTGTGTGCGTGTGTGCGTGCGTGCGTGCGTGCGTGCGTGCGTGCGTGCGTGTGTGCGTGTGTGTGTGTGTGTGTGTGTGTGTGTGAAAATGTTTTATTTCCCCTTGCAGGCTTAATAAAGTAATTCTTCTCTCCTCTAAATTGAGTTATTGATAGATGACTAATGGCTAACCGATAGCAGTGTTGGGGTAACACGTTGGTCATCCTCTGCTCAGTTAGCTAAAGGCCAAAATGTTGCACAAGCCTGTAAGGTATCCCTGAGGTTTTCCATTTACCCTACTTTCATGTTCATGAAATTACATGAAAGCTGCTCTAAGTTACCATTACCCAGCACTGATCAGTAGTAATAATATTTTTATATCAAATATAACACTGGTGTTGGCGCTGTGTCCATATGTTTCAAATACAGATGTCAAATCTGTAGAAATATGTTTCAAGTGGAATGCACCTGCTCGTTTCCAGAATTCATTTTACAATGCAGAGATGGGAATCTGATTTCCGTGCTATTGCTAAAGACTTTTTAGTGATGCTTGATGCTATTTCAAACTTTTTGAATTATGAATGAATTGAAACAAACTGTAAAATAAGAGTATTATAATGTCATTGCTGTCTGTCTTCAGGGTTCATGCATTCTTGGAGCAGTGGGGTTTAGTGAACTACCAGGTCGATTCAGAGAGTCGTCCATTGCCCATGGGCCCCCCACCCACACCCCACTTCACTGTGCTGGCTGACACACCATCTGGCCTCATGCCCCTCAACCACAGACCTCCACCGGTAAGGCCGACTAAAATATACAGGACAGAGTGATAGATGGAAGAAGAGAGATTGCAGCTCCCCTTTATCTTTTACTTTTAACTTTATATGCTTATTTCGCAAACCACAAGACTGATGTTAAGTTCTCCACAGTGACTAAAACAAAACTACGTCAATATTATTGTTCATGTGCTGTGTTTCATCTCTTTAGATTCCCCCTCAACAGCCGATGCCCAACTTCGCAGACAAAGGCAAAGACAAGGCAATCGACCTGCAGAACTTCGGCCTTCGCACCGACCTGTACAACAAGAAAAATCTCAAGGTCGGCACACAACTTATTTAAAAGTCTGTAATATGTTGTCCCCCTTTAATTGTTTTATTTACTTTTGAGCTTTTGAGATGATCTCTTCATGCTTTTAAAATGGTGAATGAAGGGTAAATGGGTCAATGCTAATAAACCTGTGAAATGGCCTTAAAAACAGTAGAAAAATCTTTTCTCACTTATTGGAGGCCATAGACAAAAAATGGATGAAAACCTCTCTGCTGTTCTACTTAAAATACTGCCAGTACATGTTCCCTTTGTTGTATAATGTGCCTGATCATTTGGTCTTGGTTCACTTCAGGCGAAAGCAGCGAACTCCACCAGGGACTGGACCGAGCAGGAGACTCTCCTGCTGCTGGAGGTGAGTCTCACAGGACATTAGAGATGGAAAAACCTGACTGTGGACCCTTCCTGTTTTCTTCTCTTCCTTACCTTTTCCTCTTATTTCTCCTTCTTTAACAGCCCCTCTATTTGTCCCCTTCTTGCTTCCTGCCTAGCTTTAAAAATCCTTACTTCCTTTCTCAATTTTACTCTTTCTCTTCTGCCCTTCTACTTTTCAATTACCCTCCCTTCACCTCTCTCCCTCCTCTCACTTTACGGCCCATTTAATCTGTTTGGCTATCCTCTCAGTCTTTATGATCCTGCATACATCTATGAATTTTTCACACTGACGAGATAATATTCACGTCTTCCAGGCCCTGGAGATGTTCAAAGACGACTGGAACAAAGTGTCTGAGCACATCGGTTCACGCACTCAGGATGAGTGTATCCTGCACTTCCTGCGGTTGCCTATTGAGGATCCATACATGGAGAGCACTGAAGCCTCCCTGGGCCCTCTGGCTTACCAGCCCATACCCTTCAGCCAGTCTGGGAACCCCGTCATGAGCACAGTAGCCTTCCTGGCCTCTGTTGTCGACCCCAGAGTGGCATCTGCTGCCGCCAGGGCAGCCCTAGGTGAGTACTGACAAAGAAGAAAGATGAAACTGTAGAGTCATATCTTTTAAATCTGTTGGAGCTCTGGGACTAAGATTTTGGTTCATATGGTCTTAAGTTTAAGATAGTACAGGGTTCGTACAAAGGCTTGAACGTTTGGAAAATGGGTCATTTGAAGCATTATATTTTCAGGGTTAGTAATATGCTTGAATTCTAATGTACTTATTGCTTTAGTATTACACTTGATTTTCAGCATAACCTGGTGTTTCATCAACATGATCATGTAAACCAAAAATATTATATTTAAAATGACAAAATCAGCAGATGTCAAAGCACTTCATCTGGAAATGTTTTATATAGGTACCTGAAAAGTGCTTGAGTTTTACTCTATATAAGAACTAAGGCTATATGAACCCTGAATGTGGGATTTGTAATGACTTAATTAATAAATAACTATAACAAAACAAAGCCATAACAGTTAGATTATACCATATGTTTCAGGTGTGCACCCATGCCAATATTGAGTGTCAGATTAATGTCAGTTTGGAGTTTTAAATGAATAAATGTCCTTCTCTCTGGCTGCAGAGGAGTTCTCTCGTGTGCGTGAGGAGGTGCCGGCTGAGTTGGTGGAGGCTCACGTGAAGAAAGTGCAGGAGGCGGCCAGGAGCACAGGAAAGGTGGACCCTGCCTTCGGCCTGGAGAGCAGCGGCATCGCTGGCACTGCCCCCGAGGAACCAGAAAAGACAGGTGAGTAAACACATGGCGAGGAGTTAAAACTGGGACTGATGGTTCACTGCTGGTGCCTCCTGACTATAATCAAGGGCTGTATTGTATTGAAGTTTAAAATTCTGGTATGGAGACAATCTTAATTGTGACGTGTGCAGCCACTGGGGGGCAGCACATAGCAGCACTATAGCTGCAAGCTATTGGGAGAAACATCCTGTGTGAACAATGGTCGTTCTTCACCTGATTATCAGGCAGAGATGATCAGTCTGTCTTGACATTTGATGTCAGTTTTTATCAGCAGGGGGTGAGCAATACAGAAATATTGGTGTGTGTGTGTGTGTGCGCATACTGCTGTGGTAACCAGTGGATTAAAACAACAGATGGGGAGGGGGAGGAGGGGAAGCAGAAAACTGGGTCATCACACTCTACTATGTGCATATCTCTTTCTCTCCATTTTGCTCAGTGCTTGCTTTCTTGAAATATTTCACTTTCATTTTTGCTCTCCTCTTCCATCAACACACACACACACGTACGTCAACTAGGAAAACATGCATGACCACACACAACCTGCAATACTGACTATGAATATTAAAACAGTATGTCACAGTCCTCTCTCTGTGCAGGTGTACTATAATGTGATATGTGTTTAATAAATATTCTATTGGAGTGCAGTGTGTATCCATTTACTCTCACAGTTCAGTTAGTTTGCCTGGCTTTTGCCCCGTTCACATTAGAAATATTATAATATTTAAATTTTGCTCACTTCGTCATCTCCCATCAACACGGATGCATACGCACACACATCCTCTCCCACAGAGCACCAATCATTTGTTGTACCTGAATTAATGCCCTCCTGAGCCACAGTTGCAATCGATAAGCTTAAATGCATTCAGTGCCTTACTGGCCTGAAGCACTCGACCGACACACACATCACACGATCAATATTCAAACCCTAAACACACGCTCAAGTGCACCTGTGACACGGTTTAACACTCAACCGTACACATGTATTTATCCAGTCACGTGTATGTGTGGCAGTGTGTGCAAACGCTCATGCGCACTTCATGGCCTTTCCTGTTCACTCTAAATGCTTTTGACCTTAATTTCCTCTCCTGAGTTTTTTCCCTCAAACACCAGATTTTGATGATGTTAGACTCAAATAATCTATAAATGCATTTTATTTCAGGATGATGTGTCAGTGCTGTTGTCATTTCTGTGATTATGCTAGCATGAACGCAATCTCAGCCTTCTTTCTTGCTTGGTTTTTGGCAGCATAAACAATTCATTGGGGAACAAACAGTTGGAATGAAAGTTTAGTTTGCGGCACAACTATGTGAATCTTCTTGATCAGATTTAGTCCGTGATATGATGATAATTTCTCCATCACATTTGTCTCTAACAGAAACCCCAGAAGCAGAGAAGGCAGACACGGACACAGATTCCCAGCAGGCGGACAAGGTGAGACATCTTCATATACTGTATCTTTGTGTATCCTTCGTGTTGAGGAAAACTTGTGTAGGGAATAACTGCTAATAAATAGATACAACTTGCATTAATTGGTATTTTTCTTATTGTCAACCAATCCAATGTGAAGACCAAAACCAACAATTAATTTGACAGTTTCTAAACACTTTTCTGAGTTTCCTACCTGTATGTTTTTCAAACAGCCTATATCCAAAATATAAAGATAACAGTGTTAGACCTCTCCTCTCTCCCACTTGGTGTTAAAAGTAAATGTTCCACTCCTCTGCATTGGGTGTCTCTTGGTTTGGAAAAACCCAGCGGCCAAATGTAATGGCTTTTTTTACGGTCACATTGGCCTCGCTCGGCTGGGCAGCTATTTGGCTGATGGCTTCCTCATTAGCATCCATTAAGCAGTGTCGGACACTGTGTCCAGATCAGTGATTGGCCCCCAAAAAGATGGATACGGTCACAATACAAACCACTTTAACTTATTTGTCCTTTTGACAAAAATGCCAAAGTAACAAAAAAGTGTGCCAGTAAAGTTAAGTGTCATTTTGAACAGAACCTGACAGTACTGCGGCCAACTGCTGTTATTGTGTGTATCTTTTCTTAGACCCAATCTAAAGTCTGATCTGAAAATCCGGCTTGAAACACAGACCGTAGCTCCTGTGGCATTGACACAGTCCACTTAACGTTGTGCGTCTTTGTCCCCGTACTTAAGGCGGAGCTGAAGGATGAGGCAGAGAAGCCCAGCGAGTCTGCAGAGAAGAGCGACAAGACAGAGGCCACAGACAAGGTCAAGAAGGAAGGATCGGAGACATCGGAGCGCGAGGAGGAGAGCGAGGAGGGAGGGGAGGCCAAGACGGCTCCAGCAGGTAATGCTGAGATTCATCAGAAAATATTCCACACACTTCAAGTTTATACAAGAGGTTTGAAGGACTTTTTTTTATGTATGATGATTTTAGTATTAGTTAAATTTCTGTCTCCGTCCCTGTCAGACAAAGACAAGGAGGAGGCGATGGAGACGTCGTCCACAGAACAGGAGAAGGAGAAGGAGGAGAAGGCAGCTACAGAGGAGGGAGATGAGAAGAGGAAGAAACTGGAGCACGACATCGGAGAGGGAAACATCGCCACCGCGGCCGCTGCTGCCCTAGCGTCTGCTGCAACCAAGGCCAAGGTGAGACTTCAGGGGTGCTGACACAGCAAACACACACTTAAGCAAGTCTAATCTGCCCTCTGTTCACCTGGAAGTCATTGCTGTGATCCCCCTATGTTTAATTTTACACATATTACATTGTCAGCCAATTACTAAATTAACACTGAGAAAATAAAGAATAAATAACAATAAAATAAAGAGCTTAATAGAGCTGTACGCCAAAGCGATATGACACCATTGATTTCTGCCCTCCTTGTGTGTCCCACTTATCCGATTGCATGCATGTGAAATACTAAATGTTTTCAGGGGGTTGTTGAAGGGCATTCTGAAAAATAAAAATATAGTGAAAAAATACCCAAAAGGGATTCTTCAACCTAGAAAATTCAATCCTTCTGGTCACAAAATAACTGCAGAATGATATAAACTTGAAGATGTAACCGTTAACACAGTACGAGATATTTATTGTTTGCCTTCCCTCTTACTTCATCCTCTCAGCACTTGGCGGCGGTTGAGGAGAGGAAGATCAAGTCCCTGGTGGCTCTGCTGGTGGAGACCCAGATGAAGAAGTTGGAGATCAAGCTGAGGCACTTCGAGGAGCTCGAGACCATCATGGACCGAGAGAAAGAGGCTGTAAGTCAAAGAAGCTGTCACACATTTTTGAAAAGAAAGATGGCAGATCCTCATGTTGGTTATGATTCAGAATGACAAGACTGTCAAAAGAATTGTTGTTTAAATGACAGGTTTTTGTAATTATCCTAAAAACACTAAGTATCGCACAGTCCTACTTTTGTGGTTGCTAAAGTAAAACAAGTAGCAAGTAAATATTTGGAGTTCATCGGCCGATGTTGGCCACTGAACACTTTGTGTTCCCAGTTGGTCCAAATCCTCCACAGAGACTAAAGAGGAGACAGGGTTACTTCTTTGTGAAGGAGCTGAATTGAGTATAAAACATTTTCCAGAGTCAGGCAAGTGAAACTGTTACCTGCCTCCTCAGGCCAAATGAATAGCTCTCAGCTCTGAGTGTGTGTGTGTGTGTGTGTGGCTGGACAATCCCTGGAGACCCCAGTGAAAGTGTAAAACTGTGTTTTCACGGTGGAGGCATCGGGAGCGCAGCCCAGTGTCACAGCTGTAAATAGTGCATGAAAGGGCTCTGGTTTACATAAAGTTTCCGAAGACTGAAGAGAAATCAGCCCTTGACTGCTGCCATAGGCTGTAAAACATTGAATTTGAAAACAGACACACAAGGCAGTTTTATACCGAGTCTAAGGCTGCACAGGCCTGTACGTGCACCATCTCCTCTGCAGAACTGCAAACAGCCGCTGAGGTGTACAAATGTGCTGCCCTCTCGTCCTCTTGTAGAAGACACTGAGCTCTGTGAAGCAAACAACAGAGTCTTTATACAAGCATGTAAGCTCAGTTGACCAAAATCACATGTAAAATTAGTTTGTCTTGACTTGTTTTCACCTGAATGTAGCAATGAAGTTACTTTGTGTTTTCATGTCTTGGTAATGATATATACATGTCAGTTTTCATTGAACACCGCTCCAGCTGCACTCATTTGATTCTGACATTGCCTGTAAAGACGTGAATAAACCAATAATTTTAACTGCAGTGTGATCAACTGCAGGTAGTCTGTGCTAGGTACGCTTAGCTAACATTAGCGCTAGCGGGCTAGTGCTAACATTACCCTTCAACAAATGCTAACATTAACATTTTACATCCAGGGTTAATAAGAATCAAAACATGTTAGACAATTACCTTTCTTCTCAAACGAAAGCATCCATTGTATTCAAGACGAGCAGCACAAATTTGTTGTAGTCCACCGTTGTTGTTGTTAGCATTTCTGAGGAAACCTCAGAGGTATACAATGATGTAATGACGTGACTTTGTAACCTGTGGAAAACCAAACAGGTCCTGAGAAGGTTCTCAAGTTGAACCAACAATGAACCAGCACCAGTCCAGCACTAGAACCAGGTCTGGGTTGGTCGAAAAAGGGTAGTAAAATGAAGTTTCTTCCATTTTTTGAGGGTCCAGTGACAAGATGTTGTACAGTGAGCAGATTGTGAACCCCCTTGAGGCAGATTTGTGATATTGAGCTATATAAATAAAATTGACTTCACTGCAGCCAGCTGTTAGTGTTGAGCTGAATGTAATTATTAGTGTTGGTTATATCAAATCATTTAATCCTCTTTCTTGGCCTTCCCTCCATCTCCTTGCAGTTGGAGCTTCAGCGACAGCAGCTGCTCACTGAGCGTCAGGCGTTCCACATGGAGCAGCTCAAATACGCAGAGATGAAGGCGAGGCAGCAGATGGAGCAGCAAGCCGCTGCCGCAGCCGCTGCTGCTGCTGCCGCCCAGGCTCAAGGACAGGGGCAGGCTCCTGGATCTGGACCCCACACCGGGCCCCCTCAGTCAGGCATTCACCCTGGAGGGCCCCCACCGCACCACGGAGCACCAGTGCCCTACCACGGAGGGCCCCCACCCGGTGCTGCCATTCACCCCGGCTACCCCCCGATGGGTCACCATCCCATGGCTCCTCACCACCCAGGACAGACAGGTGAGAGACAGAGACACAGAGCAGGTGGAGCAGGTAATAGTTTTTACGGTTGGAAAAGTGCCTGAATTTTAAATAAAGTGCTTGAAAATATGTTCATATCGAATGCCAAGTCTACCTACAAACTCCCTTCTGAATGTCGTCACAAAACATAATTTGGTTCGCACAATGACATCTGATTAAATGTGAGCTGCAATAATCAGTATACTGTTTATGCTGTATGTAGTTTACCCCAGCTAAAATGGTGGAAAAGCTTGAAAATGCACTTTGAAATGCTCGAAAAGTGCTTGAATTTGAGTTTGTGAAAGATGCAGGAACCCTTGAGAGTATTTCAAATATTTAAAATAGGCTGTTATGTTGGAATCTACTGTTTTAGAGCGGCAAATTAGAATTTATCTTCTGGAGAAGAGCCAATTTATACAATTGAAACGACTTTTAAAGTTAGTTTTTTCAGGGCTAAAATATGTGAGAACAGTTCGGCGCGTAGATTTGTATCCTCACTGATACCCGATCAAAACAACTATATACTGAAACAACTATAGCTAATATACAGTGCTGTCGAACGGTGCACATCAGAAGTGATTTTTATCCATTTCATTTTTCGTAAGGCTGGTGCCAGATATGTTTTGTGTAGTATGTAACAGATGAGTTCATAGATAAGTAATTGCCATAGACTGCGCATCTTTTAAATCTGACTTCCACTGACTGAAAATTAAAGAGTTGGGAATCCTGGTATTTCAAGACAGACTTGTAAAAAATATAATCCTGAAGTTCTTGCTTTATCTGTAAAGAATTTTCTCTGATTTAATCTTTTCTGTGCCACAGGACCGATGGGACCAGGCCAGCCGATGCCGGGGCGTATGATTCCCGGCCCGTCCTCTGGCGGCCCACCTCCTGGCGGCATGCCTCCCATGATGCCGCCGCGCCACCCCGGAGCCCCCAACGGCATGTGTGAGTACACATCTCATTATGTTTGTACTGTGTGTGTTATTACCCGTATACACTTGTATGTTTGTGTTCATCAGATTCGAAGGCTTTTTATTGAGGTGCTGTGTACACCGTTTAATTCACCCAAACCAGTAGCGTTTAAATTGCGGGGTTGTTTTTAGAATTCAGTATTTACACAACAAACACCGTCAGGAAAAAAATGATGGGATCTGTATATTGCTGTGACCCAAGAGCTGACAGCTGGTATTTATGTTGAATGTCAGCTGCAGCTAAACATCTGTCATTGCTGCTGATTAGCATCACATGAGCGTACAGCCAATCAGCAACTGAGGTCAGGCAGCAGCACGATGACGGGAAAATAAAATATTCATTTTCCATGAATGTTCCTTTGACAGACATTGTGTTTGTTTCCAGCTGTACTGTTTGCTCACAGACATTTTAAGAATAATGTAGAGGGAGCTAACATATTCTTAACCAAAGTATCAACATGAAAGTGCTGGAAAACTTCTATTTATGTTTGTCCAAGAATATCAAATTGGAAAACTTTGGTTGACAGCTCTGCAGACGGATGAGAGCTCATCAGTTGGGTGTTACCTCCTGTTTAAGGGCTGCGTATACGGGACCATGTACGTCATAGAGCATACAGAATAAAAGGATATGGTCAAAGTGCTTGGGCCTCGCTCCAATGTTCCCAACTCACATACAGACGCTTCATAAGGACCCCTTAGTGTCACGGTCTGGGCCATTTTAGTCAGTCCTTTGTTCCTGCCCTGTACAAACAAGCGCAAGCTGCAGGTCAGGAATTATTAACTGATCGTCTTATAATGGAGTATTACTGATAATTTATCTTACTGACAATATGGAAGTATTTGAGTAAGAATCATGGCCGCCGACCAAATGCAAATTGTTTAACTGAACTAAAAGTTAATGGTAGTAAATTCATCTGTTTATTTGCTGTTATGGTTTATTTCAAATGCCATGTTTTAGAAGTAGCCAGTGGTCACACAGCGAGAAAAAATAATGTATAGAAATTAAAAATTCTGATGCATCTATAATTGTTTTCTCGTCGCATCGTTACTCTCTGAATTGAATTGTGAGATGCCTCGAGATTTCCACCCCTATTAATTAACAAAGATTACTGAAAAGTCTGAAAAGAAATGCATGTTTTGTCGTCTTCTCTGTGCTGTTTGGTAAATCCCAAGGGTAATGAGATAATAAACAGCTATTTGAGTGGGTACAGCCTCCAGACCCGCTGGAAACCACTGTCAGACCGCCACAGAGTCTCCTTTACCCCGTACAGCGCTTCTTTCTTGCTCTAAAAACTAGCACCTTTCCTCTTTCCAGACCCTGGCCCACAACCTGCACAGCCTGAAGCGGTACCTCCAGTTCCTGTGGGTCCTCCAGCGCCCGCGAGTGGACGAGTGGCTGACAACTAAGACCTACACACACACACACACAAAAGCACACACACACACACACACACACACACACACACACACACACACTCAAAACTAACTCTATCTCTGAACCCCTTTTTGATGGCCTTTGCTACTGGCCTCGGTATATTTTCCCTCAACACTCAAAACAACTATAAACTTTATCACAGAACACACACACACACACACACATACACACACACATACACACACACACACACACACACACACACACACACACACACACACACACACACACACACACTCAGGGTTCAGTGGCAAGGGTAACCCAATTTTCCACACACACATCCAGACTTCCTCTCAGGGCACATCGGCAAGGGTCGTCTAGTAATAAACACTGTTTTCTGCTCTGTTGGGCCAGATGGAGGCTGGAGAGAATGATTGTGTAGAGAAAACAAAACGAGGAGAGAGAACAGATTAAAAAAAAGTTTCTTTTTTCTCTTTCCAATGCCGTTTTTAAATGACACTGCAACCCCCCCTCCCGTCTTTTTCCTCTTTTCTGTTGCCTCTTTCTGCAAACCACACCCCAGGGGGAGCCAGTGAGACCAGAGGACCAGTCAGACATGCAGGGGTGTTAGTGTGTGCTGAGCTTTAACACACACAAACACACATACACAAGGCTCTGCGGGTTACTCAGATAATGCTATGAATAAAACACACACACACAGAGGGGGCAGAGGAGACCCAGCCCACCCTCGCTTTTGTCTTGCCGAGTATCTACCTCTCGCTCCTCTTTAAACGATACACTGTAGTTCTGTGTGTGAGTGTGTCTGTGAATATGTGTGTGCACGTGCGTGTGTGTTCAAGACAGAGGGGTGTGTCATGGCGGTTCACTCGTCTGCCTCCTCTGACCAGAGTGTTTTTTGACACTTGTGTGATCGTCGCTCTTTCGTTTGAGACTTTTGCACAAATGAGTTGAGAAACAAAAATAACAATGTCTGGTCAAAAAAGACAACTTGGTGAAATGTGGCAGGGTGATGGGAAGTGTTTTCACATCTCTTCTGTCTTGCTGCTACAAAAAAAACCTGAGTCAAACCCTAAAGTCTGCAAGAAAGTCGTTTTCTAATGTTTGACAAGGTGTTTCTCTGTTTTCTCCTTTATCAAATTAAAAATGGCAACCGGAAATCATCCTCACAGCAACTGATGATCTGCCGAAAAGACACCAAGATTAGTCCAGATTAGTCTTTTACCTGACTAAATTAAAGGATGTAATTGGTTTTATACTTTATTTTTATTATTGTCAACAAATCCTACAAAAAGACCAAAACCAACAATGTGTTAGTCTGTCGTTTATCACTGTCTGACCTCCCTGCTCCATCCGTGGCTCTAAACCCCAGTGGTTCCTCCTGAAGATGTAAATCTTTGTGTCTGACAAACAAGAGTAAACATCCTTTGTTGGGGACTATTTCTAGCAGCGGATTAATCAACATTTGGTGCTGTAGCGTGGGGTTGTCGCCCGTTGCAAAATGTAGATGTTTTTTGGAAAACAACAGGGCTCTATGAGGAAGATGATCAACTCTTGTTGGTTTTGGTCCTTTTTGTTCTGGCAATACACAAACTGAGGCACAGACGGCGAAATACACCATCATTCCTCCATCTGCCTTGCACCAACCACAGCACTGCAACACACACAGAAATGTAAGCTAAGCTGAGGCTCACACTGGAGGCTGCGTGCACACACCAACTTGGCCAAACCCTGCCACAAAGCACTGGACAACCACACACACACATACATGAACACACACATATATACATATGATCTCCTGCTGACCTTCACACAGCCTTTACAAGAGAGGGAGACGCTGTGATGCGGCTCGACTGAAACATCAGAACATGAACGCGCACTGGGCTTCTAGATGTTTTTAGGTGCTGATACTGTTGCGAATAACCCCCCTCTCCCCCACCCTCCTCTGCTCACGCCTCATGCTGCCTACCTCGCTAACCCCACCTCTCACACACACACACACACACGCCTCGACACAGAGGTGAAGACATTTTTGCTTTTTGCCCGCCAGCCACGGGAAATCTAAGCAATATCCTTAATCCTGTGTATCAACCTCAATTTGTGGTCGCCACACTGAAAAAAAGAAAGATGGCGCCGCCGATGAGAAGCAATCACATTTTCACAGTTCAATGCTCAAATTCCGTCTCCTGTGACGTTGTAGTCAATAAAAGTGTGACCAAGGGGAACAACCACCAAATGTTTATTTATAGAGCTAAAATCATAGTTAATTAGAAACTATTTTGATAGCTGTTTTGTCATTATATCATTTTTAAACTGAATATATTTGAATATATTGTGGACAAAACGAGGCATTCAAAGACTTCAGCTTCAGGAGTCTGATATTTTCATTCTGGACATTTTATGACTGAAATAATATCTGCCCTATTTCTTTTCTGGTCAGTTGAGAGATTTAAAGATGGAACCAGCAAATGTTTTACACGTCTGCTCGGTGACTAAATAACGAGACTGAAAATCAACTCTTGACCACCCCTCACTACAAGATCCATCAGTAGCTGTCCTGGATATTTATACTGTATCACATGATTATTCCTCAGCAGTTGTTAAGGTGTCGTCGATGTTCAAATTTTCAATGTTTCTGTGCATTTCAAGGACCTTTTTCCAGCATTTTGGCTTAAAGACTGAGACTGAAAGCTTCATTATCGACCTCAGAAACGGCAGGTGGCTCAACAACCTCACCGAAAACATCCACCAGTAGCTGTTGTGCAGCTTTTGATCAAAGTACCGATCTTCCTCGGCAGATGAGGTTGCCCGGTTGTTGTGGAAAACCTTAAAAATGCTCAAAATAATAGATTTGAACAGCTTCGATTCCATGACAACTGCAGAGGAACATTGGTTAAGACGCTCAAAAGCTCCAGAACGGCTATGAAAGGACCGTTCGACAAGGTTGTTTTCAGCACTACGAAATAAAAAAACAGGGATGTGAATGAGCTTTTTACACATCCCATCGTTAAGTTTAACCGTCATGTATGTTGGCTAAAATCGTGACAAAAGAAAACTCTGAATCTGAACTCACATGGCTGCCTCTTTGTTCGGTCAGCGCACACGTTGATGATGAGCTCAGATCAGGACGTCTTAATGTGAAGTCTTAACTCAAACTGCTCCCCTCCCCCTGTTTCGCTAGCACCGTTAGTATCTCTGCTACCTCTTCCTCGTCCATCCGCTAGCTACCTCTTCTAGAAATCTTCCTCTTGCTATCTGCTACCTCTGTGCGCACCCCTTCGCTACCTCTCGTTCCCGTTTCCTTTTCTTTACACCTCCACTTTTTTCTTTTTCCTGCCCGACGTGACTGCTGCATCACTGACTGTTGCCCTCTTCTCCCGCGCTGTCGGAGGAAGAAAAGCCCCACAAACACACGCGTTCAGTCGCTCGCTCTCGCTGTTGTTCACCGCGCCCTCCTTTCCCGTTCGACATCCTAACAGGCTTATGTAATATCTCCTAAATACGACGGGGATCCCCTTTACATATATTATCTTTAATCGATACTCTTTTGTGTTCACGGTAATGTATTTTTGAGGCGAAGTTTTGTGTAGATGGAAGTTCTCTCTGTTCTTTGGAAGTTTGTAGCATTTATTTTTTTTATTTTTTCTTTTGTATGGGGTCTGTTGGTATTTGGACCTAGACACTGTCGAATAAACTGTTTTGTATGAGCTTGATGTCCTGATTTCTTTTATATTCATACGTATATATATTCTGACTTTCCTTGATACTTCCTTAGACAATATAATCCTGAGCCTGAATCCCACACGTGCAGGTTTTACTGTGAGAAATATCCACAGGAAGAAAAAGACGCAGCGGAGTGGGAGTTCTGTGTGCGCTCAAACGTCTCATCCAATCTCCTGAAAAGTCATTTTGCTTCACACCAAATATGTGCGCTCCAAATCCTGACCTGCACACTGCCACACTGAGCAAGTTGTTTCCACTGCATTTAAACTCAGTACACAAAACTGCACGTGCGACTTGTGCCGATCTCTATCGCCCACTCTCTGTGGCATGTAGACGAAAATGTCCCTGCAGCTGTTTGCAGTAAACTTGTATATGAAGGATTTCTAATCTGTAGATGAATGTTAATTCCTTTCCTGGCATTAGGGTGCCCACATCCCCACATCGGGGTGATTAGGGCTCAGTGTCAGTGTGGGTCGTCCTCCATTCGAGAGATCGGCGGTTCGACACTGAACCCTGAATTGCTCCTTGTGCATGGGTGTGTAAATGTGGTGTGAATGGTCAGATTAGATGGTATATAGATGTCCTCTGCCGTCTGTGTGAGTGTGACAAACACTGTGAAAGCGTCTTGAGTAGTCAGAAGACTAGAAAGGTGCTATATAAGTACAAGTCCATTTACCATTTACCATTGTTACAGTGTGTATTTTTCACAAACTGCAGCTCAAGGAGGAGAAACTGGATTATCTGTTGGTGTCTCCCTCTGGCCTTTGTGTTGGGATTAGGGACGCTGCTACAAAACATCTGCACAGTGTGTGTGTGTGTGTGTGTGTGTGTGTGTGTGTGTGTGTGTGTGTGTGTGTGTGTGTGTGTGTGTGTGTGTGTGTGTGTGTGTGTGTGTGTGTGTGTGTGTGTGTGTGTGTGTGTGTGTGTGTGTGTGTGTGTGTGTGTGTGTGTGTGTGTGTGTGTGTGTGTGTGTGTGTGTGTGTGTGTGTGTGTGTGTGTGTGTGTGTGTGTGTGTGTGTGTGTGTGTGTGTGTGTGTGTGTGTGTGTGTGTGTGTGTGAGATGTGATGTGATGTCACGTCACTCCAGCTTGGAGTGACATCACAGGCTTATCGAGCTATTGTGGAAGCGTGAGTTTCATTCTTCTTTGGAAAAAAGAAATTAGTGACATCAGCGCCAACTTCTTTTTTTATCCCTCTCGGATCTTTTGTTGTGAAGACAAAAAGATCTTCCACACGTCCTGTTTGTTTTCTTTTCAGTTTGGATTTGTCATAGGTCTTAATATGTTGAACATTATCTCATCTTCAGCAGTACGGCTACAATAGCTATAAACCGCTCGTAAAAAAATCAATAAAACAATACCAGTCACATAAAATGCACTTTATTTAGTATTGATAAAAGTCTTTTTACATCATAGAGGTACTGAGGACGACAGTTACAGATTGAGCTGTGGTGAGATTTTGGATTGATGCTGCACATTTCATTTTTGATCCTGTAATTACTTTCTGTAGTTCTGTATCCAAACAAAAATCCCTAAACCATAGGCTTGTTGCCCGGCCTGGGATGCACGTGAGGAGGGGAGAAGATGTTTTCGGTGTGGTTGTTTTGCACTGGCACTCTGCGAATAGTGTGTGTCTGTGAGTGTGTGTGCTGCTGCCGCTGTTTAAACCTAATCCCTGGTCGCTGTAATCTGGTGAGAGGGGGGATTTCTCCGTCCAGCAGATTGACCATGAGGATGTTATTGAGAGGGATGAGAGGCCAGAGGGTGATTACTCCATTTTGAAGAGTGGGAAGAGAAAGGGCGGGTTTGGGGTGGGGAAAGGGTGCTATTTTAGATTTTTGTTTCAGAGGAGCAGGGCAGGAGGACAGGGCACATCAAGTATTGTGATGGTGTGATCCTGGGTCACTGGGTGCTGGAGTTTGGACTTCACTAACCGCTGCAGACACCCTTTGTCAAGTCCAACATATGGGTTCTTTAAGGGTTTTTGTCTTAAAGGGGTAGTTCAGATATTATGAAGTGAGGTGGCATGGGGCACTCCTCCATACTGTTATAGGCACGGAAGTTGTTGAAGGTCGGATGAAGTGTACTTTATTCTAATATATTTACCATGCCATTAGACAACCCTGCTTAAGTTTAAGGGCACACTCACACTGTCCATCCGTACCTTGCCCCAGGATGTTTCACAGCTAAAGTCTAGTTTGTTTGACCAGTGTGAGTGCAACCGTACCGCTCCTAGACCCCACGTAAAACTTAAACAGTGCTCTGTGATGGCAAAGTGCAGTGGTGGAAATGATCTAAATAAAGCGTAGACTTTATTCTTAACTTAATTCTAAGTTTGCTGCCCCACCGTCCACAGGAGTACAAAGTTTAGCTTCTCCAAACTGAGGTTGTGGCGAGCGCCATCTACATCGACTGGTAAAGACCCTCCTACAGCCCCACTTCCAAAAAACCTGGACCATCCCTTCAAGAGTGGAGGAGAATAGAGACAACTTCCCCTAGTTCAAACCATTCAGTCCTAAGTCTGACTCTCAAACCTGTGAGCTGCAGCAGCTCTGGACTGTTTCCAGAGCAGAACAGGCTGAAGACGGACCAACTTCCTGTCCAAGAGGCGAGAGAAAGAAAAAACAACTTACCAATTTGCATTTTGCTGACGCTACCACTGAGAATATCTGACAGGCAGTGAGGAGGAAGGGCCCGAGCGTTTTACACGAGGGCATTTTAACTTGACACAAGGCTCAAACGGTGACCTTTTAGTTACAAGACAGTCTGTCTCTTAGCAGTCTGCAATGATGCTGAAGTCAGAGGTCTCTATATTTAGGTACGGACTTTATATTCCCTTCATCTCATACTGGAGCCGAGAGGAACATGATTGACACGTGTCTGCTGAGATTTGCTCTCATGTCAGTTCTTGCTCCGTAAGGCTGTGATGAAGCCTGGCTGTAAAGTTAGCCGCCTTCCATCGAAGCATGGTTTCACATTTATTACCGTGCATGTAAATTCATTCTTTGTATTGATTTCTGAGGCATTAGGATGCATTTGTGATTTTAAAAAAAAGTCACATGTTGCTGTTGGTGTGGCCTTGCAGCTGAGAATGTTTTGCACACTAGTTGGTGATTGGATGAAACCATCGCTAATCAGAGGAGGGGGTCTGAGACACCACTTATCTCCAATTTACAATGCTGCCCTTTCATCCCTTCCCAGGAGATGCAACAATCTAACCTCAAAGGACAACTGTTCACACATGGCCCGGATGACCCCAACGACTGTCGTTCAGACTCAATAGAGCACTAACGAAGTCGAAACCAACTGCCCACCAACGACTGTCACTCTAACGACGGGCGTGGGCACTTGGAGCACAAAGGGTGTCAGTGACATCATCGGCCTTGTGAGAGGTTAAATACCTGGATCTCCACACCAGTTAGTTGGTCCGGTCCCAGCCTGGTCCTGGTCCTGGTCCTGGTCCTGGTCCAGTCCCAGCCTGGTCAGATGCGTACATGAACTGATGAAGCCTCTTGGATGAGAGGTGAAACGTCTTCCTAGACAAATAACCAGTCCAGTTGTTTTTGACTGAAATTGCTTTGCGGATAACGATGACCTGGACGAATGAGAACATTCACAGGCTTGGATGAACTTAATTTCCCTTTTCTAATTTTTTATGTTGGAGACAGTAAACGGTTGAATTCTTAATTTCCCGCAGCTGTATTTGCTCAGTCATCGCTCATTCCCTCAGTTATATCCATCCTGTTGACTTCTCCATCATGCAGCCCCCTGCTGGAGTAGAGTGTCAATAAATAAACAAAGCAAAGGCATATTTTTTTTATTATAATGTAAATACAAATTCATGAGCCTCCGTGTTCCTGTGCAATTATCAACCTGTGGTTTCTTTTACATACATAAAGACATTTCCATAGATATGTGAACACAAATGCACCCAATCACAGGAAATCAAGTGTTTGACGCTTAATGTGTTGAAAGGAAATCTGCACCTGTCACTAAAGACATGTAGAGAAGCCTGTTTTGTATGTTCACGCTTGATCGTGTGCGTGCGTGTGTGCGTGCGTGTGTGCGTGCGTGTGTGCGTGCGTGCGTGCGTGCATGCAGACTCCTCCAGAATGTTTCATAATTAACATGGCCGCTCCCTCCGGCCTCCCACATCTGCACTAAATCTGCCACTACTGATGAGCTTTACACTTTGCAACTCAACCGTTCTGTCTCTCTTTCTGTGTATTTCATCTCTTCCCTCTGACTTTTTTACTCTCACCTCAGGTTTCACCCCCTGCTTCTGTGAGCAGCTACAGGCTGGGCCATGGACTTTAAATAATAATAATAGCTTTATTTGTAAAACAGAGCGCTTAGCATACAATTTAAAAAGACAAGTAAACTGTGTCTCACTGATTTTATTCATTTATTTATGAAGGGCGCATGCACATAATCAATATGGCTGCACATGTGCAACTATTGTCCTGGGCTGATTGTCAAAATGGCCGATAAAATAGATTTAAAACAAAACATGGACAGCTGAACAGGATGCAAAGTGTATCATGTAAGTAGTTAAAACATAATCAAATATTATGATAAAACAGAAGGACAGTAAAATCAATGGAAACAAGTCTACAATCGTTTTTTTAAGAGTGCCTTAAAAGAAGATGTGTTAGTCTCTCTGGTCTCCTCCTGAGGGGCCTGAACAAAAAAAAAAAAAGGCCCGGCCCCCTTTTTAGGTTGAAGGTTTAACCGACGGATGACTTACCAGAATATCTCAGGTTGCACTGAGGCTCACAGGAGGTCAGCTATTTATTCTGGAGCTTACCTCCTACGCGCCTTTAAAAGTGTTCATTAAAGTTTTAAAATCCACTCCAAAACTGACTGAGAGACTTTGAAAAGCGGCGTGATGCGATCTCTCCTGTTGGTCCCGGTTAGGAGTCAATGGCTTCAACGGTTCTCAGAGGGTGAATTGTTAATCGGTGAACCCCTGATGTTTTATACAGAGCCGACAATTAGAGGTTTTCACGAGTCCGAGATCAGGAGGAAAACCTTCCTGAACCCAACGCGCGTGAATTCATTTTTCAGTAAAAGGATGAGAGGGATGAGACGTCAGCACATGTCTGAAATATGAGAGAATGTTATGTTAAAATATGCAAATGACACATGTTCTTCAAAAATCTTGTCTCTTTTTGTCGACATATTAGAGACAGATGGGATTTGGGATATCTCTTTTTATCGCTCCATAACTCAGACTGCCTTAAGAAAAATGCATTTTCTCCATGTTTTTAGTGATCAAATGTTGTATAACTCAGGCTCTGAATGATGTATATAAAAAATCCCTCTGTAAAATCTTCAGAATATAGATGGGAATGAAACTGCAAAGGCCACCACATGCATTAAAAACAAATCATTTTCATGCACTGGTCAATTTTAACTTGGGCTTCTTCAGGTCTCTTCAACATTCTGTATGAAAATTAGCACATATTTCATAAGATAATTCCTCATAAATGCATAATTTAATGGAACTTGTAATACAAAAAAGATTTTGTCTCGATATAAATAATCAACTGGGGAAGTTTCACGGGGATGTCAATTAGCTTTATCCCATTCACTGTAGTGGCTTGGCCTTTAATCACAGTATTCCTACTTGCTCAATACTTACATATTTTACATCTGCTCATCATCAGGTGTTGCCACGGTCAGTCTGCTCATGTTCAGCTGCTATAAACCTAAATGTGAACGCTAAGGGGCTAAAAAAACGTCAAACCAATTTTGGCTGATAGCAGTGTGTTTTACAGTTTTACATGTAACACGCTTTTCAGTTTGCTGTATTTCAGTGGATGTGTTTTTCATCATCTGTGAGTGCGTGCATGCGTGCTTTCGTACGTGCGTGTGTGCGTGTGCGTCCTAGATCCTACAGCAGTCCTTATGCTGCAGGTCCTTGCCCGTTTGTTGGACAAGCCTGTTGCTTGATTGTCGGTCTGTCTGTCAGTCAATCCGTCCGTCCTAGATCCTGCAGCAGTTGTAATGCTGCAGGTCCTTGCCCTTTTGTTGGAGGAGCCTGTTGCTTGATCGTGTGTGTGTGGCTAAAAAAAAGTAAATCCAATTTTGACTGATAGCAGTGTGTTTTACAGTTTTCTGTGTAACACGCTTTTCAGTTTGCTGTATTTCAGTGGCTGTGTTTTTCATCATCTGTGTGCGTATGTGTGTGTGTGCGTCCTAGATCCTGCAGCAGTTGAAATGCTGCAGGTCCTTGCCCTTTTGTTGGAGGAGCCTGTTGCTATAGCGATAGCTCCATAGTTACAGTTGATGAGCTCGTGTCTACCCAGCGTTCTGTTTGGCAGGTCAGCGTGTGAAAGCGAGGCCGCTGCGGATGCTTTGAAATCACAACCTCAGCCACCTGCACCACCATATAGGATTTACGAAACCCGCAAGAGTTTTAGCAAATCCCGGGTTACACATGACCCTCCTCTGTATGGAGTCTCTCTTATACTGTCACCTGACTTCTTTCTATCCTCAGGACATTATTGCTACAGTTATAAATAAGTGGATTACATATTAATGACAGTGCATCACTTTTCATAGTCATATCTTCAAACGGTGAATAAAGACAGTCTGAATTTTTTAAGTTGCTCCGTTGATTGCAACATGATGGCTTTGCAGAGATTGTGTCACCAGGTTTTGGACACTTGTTTAGTTACGTTTTGTCTGAAATATCGTAGCTGTCGGATGCTCCCAGTGTCTCAGATTCAGATTTACAGGCTGTTTCACACTCGGAGGCTCACAATTATGATCTAATGTGAACGGGGCAGAAGCCAGGCAAACTGACTGAACAGGGAGAGTGAATGGATACACACTACATGACAATAGAATATTTATTACACGTATATCACATATATTATAGTACACCTGCACCGAGAGAGGACTGTGACATACTGTTTTTATGTCTCAGTATTGCAGGTTGTGTGTGGTCATGCATGTTCTCATAGTTGACGTGTGTGTGTGCGTGTGTGTCATAAAAAATGGAGAAGGCTAAAGTAGGCCAGCGGTTAACTACACACACACACACACACACACACACACACACACACACACACACACACACACACACACACACACACACACACACACACACACACACACACACACACACACACACACACACACACACAGCTGTTGTTCCTCCATTGTCCTTTGTCTGACTCATTTGGAGGTACAGTAAGCGACAGAGACCAAAGTTGACTCTGCTATTTATCTTAAATACAATCACAGTCACAACCGTAATGCACCTGATATCTCTGTTTTGTAATTTATTCTCTGCTCTGAGACGAAATCAAACATCTGAGCGGTGATGACAATGAGGACGACCATCAAGATAATGATGATAGCCACAAAGATGATGATGATTATAATAGTGATGAATGCTAATGATGATGTATCCTTTATCGGTTTTGGTTCAGCAATTCAACTCGTCCTCAAGAATAGATTTGCACAGTCACAGGGTCCTCTCGACATCGATTTAATAGATGATTTAATCACCATGACGACTATGATGCAGCTGCAGTAGCAGTCCAGTGCCATCCGAAGGTTGCGTTTGCGTTTGTGAACTGATGTTTGATGTATTCAATAAATGAGCAGAAATGTATCCCTCTGTATCTGGGAAACTTTAGGTACAACTATAAGAATTCTTTATTAGGTGGGCGACACGGTGATGTGGTGGTTAGCACTATCGCCTCACAGCAAGAGGGTTTCTGGTTCGAATCCCGGCTGGGGCCCTTCTGTGTGGAGTTTGCATGTTCTCCCCGTGTGAATGGTTGTCTGTCTCTGTTCGTCTCTATGTGCCCTGCGATAGACTGGCGTCCTGTCCAGGGTGGACCCCGCCTCACGCCTGATGTCAGCTGGGATTGGCTCCAGCCCCCCGCGACCCCGACAGGGACAAGCGATTGAAGATGAATGAATGAATGAATTCTTTATTAGAAACTAGAATAAGTATGGAATAAGGATAGTTCAAATACCAAAAGCACCGTATATGACTTAGCATCTCAAATTGATGATGTGTGGTAATTAGCTAAAAAAAAAGTTACGGTGATAATCAGAGGTTGAGAAGACAGGGGCATGATGGCACTGCTTTATTTAATGTTGTGTTATTTCCTCCTTGGTTTGAAACATTCATTCATTCATTCATCTTCAACCGCTTGTCCCTATCGGGGTCGCGGGGGGGCTGGAGCCGATCTCAGCTGACATCGGGCGTGAGGTTGGGTACACCCTGGACAGGACGCCAGTCTATCACAGGGCACGTGTGGATGATATTAACATGACGGTGTAATCTGGAAGTTATTATTATTATTACTATTAGTGTAGTTTTCTGTGCCTTGAGTGAATAACCAATCAGACGTCCTGATGGTGTTACGTATGTGAGGTTGATGGAAGTGAAATAAAGCAGAGGAATCCTGCACGTTGTTGTCAGAGAGATATCTGACCTTTGTTCAAACATATTGCAGAGACCAAATGTGCGTCGTCTCTGCTGAATATAACATTTTCTTTATTGCGCTCTTAAAAAGCTTTATGTTTGAATTCTCAAAGGGCGCAACTATCCTGCAACGGGCTCCCCTTGAAGCTGCATTAATCACTTTATGGCTGAAAAACATTAAATAAAAAACAGCTGCCAGATACACACCGCTGCAGTAGCATTTATTTAGAGCTGTTTTACTGATGCTAAGTCCAGTCGTACACCACTAAGCTCTCTCTTTTGTATCTTTGCAGAGTTGGCTTGCTCGCTCTGACATGTCTTCCCCCAGGGAGTCACCCCTGCCCTTTGTTACTGGTCAGCTTGTGGTTTAGATGGTTAGTTTGGCTGGAAAAGCTGCTTATGAGGGTTGATAAGAGCACTGAGACTGAACCATGCACACCTGCAGAGCTGTGTTTTTCTCTCTGGGACTTTGGCACCATCAGTGGCCCTTTCACATAATTGATTCAAATACAATTACAATAACCATACAGAATAATGTACAAAAATCCAAAATGTAATGGATATAAGGGGTTAAAAGTGAACAAACACAACACTGTTGAAGCAGCCGTTTTGAAAACCTGCTGGCACTTGTGATATTAATTCAGACCTAATTCTGTCTCTGAGAAACAGACTGGATTAGACTTGGGACAAATATTTACAAGTACAAAGTTTGGATCTGTTTTGGCCTCTTTGGAGCAGTGTTGGTAAAAGCAGCCCTGAAAAAGCTACTGTCATTAACGCCAGCATGACAGAACTCATCACAGAGTTTGCCTTTGACGGTACAGTCTTAGACATCAACAAATATTAACACGCTCGCAGTCGGGCTTTATTTTGAGCTGCTAATTTGAGAAGACAGCGAGAATATCGATGGGAAAAGAAAAGCCTGTGTGTGTCGTTTGCATCGGGAAAACAAGGAACAAATGTGAAGTGCGTATTCTGTGTATGTGTGGAAAGGTTTTTGTTTTTTCCAGGGAGTGGGGGTGGATATTTTGGGGAGACAGAAATGGGAGGGGATGATTAAGAAGAATGGGGGACAAACACTTTATTTCTGCTCTGGTTAACAAACACAGCAGGCTTCAAGGAAAGACAGTAAAACAAAATGACGAGATGAGGAAATAGTCATGGGGAAACTGAGTGGAGGACCAGAGGAATGAAAGAGAAATGTGAACGGAGGAATGAAAAAGATAAAACAGAGGAATGTTCAAATTTCAAAGCCAAGCTGTGGTTTTCCTATTAAGGCAGGTCAAATGTGTCTGCAGTGAAAAAGACCTAATGTGACACTTGGCTCAACTCTCAGTCAAGTGTATCGCCTACACAATGCCTACACGCTGCTCTTAACATGCTAATATTAGCATCTGGCTACCCTTTAGCTCACAGTTAACATTATATATCATATGGCCATTTCCACCATGAATTCATCCCAGGGTCTTTTTTGGCAAATACACTCATCAAATAAGCCATCGAGACAATTTTTGTTTCGTATAACAATTATTAACGGAGATGTCCCGGACAGGTCCACACAGCTTAATGAGGCTAACACTGATTAGCTCGGGGCAGCACGGTGAAGGCATTAAAACGTCTTTTTTAACCACTAATACTGCTCATGATAACACCAAACCTCTGCAGTAGCATGAGAAGAGTCCCTACACATAAAGCGAAGCACCAATGGGCTCCTTCCTTTGGGATTGACTTTGGTAATTGACGTGAATGGACTTTACTATGAGAGGAGCTGGTACAGGGGCCAGAAGGTAAGTCTCTAAAACACTCCGGGTTCTCAAACTGCCTTGTTGGTGCTTTGTTTTTATGTGTAGGGACTCTTCTCATGCTACTGCAGAGGTTTGGTGTTATCATGAGCAGCATAAGTGGTTAAAAAAAGATGTTTTAGTGCCTTCACCGTACTGCCCCAAGCTAATCAGTGTTTTGGCCGCATTTGTCTCTCCGTTAATAGTTGTTACACAAAAGGAAATGTCTCGATGGCTTATTTGATGAGTGTATTTGTCGAAAAAGACCCTGGGATGATTTTTTTCATTAAATTTCACTTTAAGTGACCATGAACACTGACTATTGTGATATTTAGACTTTGTAAGTGGAAAGTGGTGACTACAGCGATGGCACTGTATTTTGAAATGTCTACGCTCATTTATTTACAGTATATCAGGTTTTTTGTTGTCTGTTATGATTCTTAAACCACCTATTATTCACCACTTCTGCAAAGGAAAGAGGGCAAAGTCAACTACGAAAGAATGTGAACTCACCATACGTCATATTTAGCCTGTTAGCACGGCTCGGCTGTGGTGTGCAGAAACGTACGATGCCAGATTTCATTCTGGCGACTGGGCTCTTTGTTGACAGATTCCAGCTGGTCTTGAAACTATAATGCACAAGGCTACATTTGTTGAATTTAGGTTTAACTACCATGTTTACATTTTCACCTGTATATGATTAAGGCCCGTGAAAGACTGATTAGTATTCACCTGATTGGAGCGTGAAAGGCCCTTTTTCACAGAAGACAGTTTGAAGCAATCACAGCAGGAGAAGCACAGGTGTAAATAATTAAATGACTGATGGCTGTATTCACTTCCAGGGTTTCAGGTGGTGTTGTGCGTGCTGGCTCACTGTCACGCGGTCAGAACAGAGCCATTCTTAATGATATCAGTAACACCTGGGCATTTCCTGCCACGGGTCAAAATGTCTGCAGTAAAAACAAGTTCTGCTCAGGCTACGTGGTCTCATGGGAGGGCGTATAAATAGCACGCCACTTTTCATGACTTTCATGACTTTTCGCGTGCATGTCTACGCATATTAAGCTTTCCGCGTGTCATTTAACGCCCGTAGTTCCCCGGGGTTATGGTTAGGGTTAGGGTTAGGGGTTAGGGGTTAGGGTTAGGTTAAGGGTTAGGGTTAGGGGTTAGGGTTAGGGGTTAGGGTTAGGGTTAGGGTTAGGGGTTAGGGTTAGGGGTTAGATTAGGGGTTAGGGTTAGGGGTTAGGGTTAGGGTTAGGGGTTAGGTTAGGGGTAAGGGTAAGGGTTAGGGTTGGGGTTAGGGCATTTCGCGCCCGTTATTTCAGCCATCCTTCACATGAAATATTGATTTAAAAACAACCCTCTGACAGAAAGCTCCACCACTTCGTATTTCTCAGCAAGGTGGTGGAGAAATACGAACACGTGGGTTTTCCCTCAATGACATTTGTGCGTGAAATGACAACGCCATCTCTGCACTATACAAGTCAATTGAGACTACATGGCGTGAAATGACACGCAAAAATCATGAAATGCGTTGTAATTATACGCGAGATGGCTTGAGAGAAATAGCGTGTCATTCACACGCCTTTTGGTGAGACCGGGCTGGCTCAGGGGCTGTTGTATTAAGAAGACTAACTTTGGAAGACACCTACGTTATTGGGCGAACTCAGACTGTAGACGACTTCTATTGATTTAGGATGAACTTGTGGAGTCTGTCTCCAATTTCTCACACTGGAGCTGCACCTGAAGGAGAGAGGAGGAAAGATTACAGAGACCACTCTCTCTGCCAACATATGGACATCAGTGACGTGCAGTGAGGGTTGGGGTTGGGGAGGCACTGACTCACAAGTCAGATTTACAAACATACAGTTGGATGCCAATAGGATAGGATGAGAGAATAGGAGCAAATAGGATGCTGAAAACCATTTTAAAACACCAGAGCCACTGTATATTGCAGTATATCTTACCTTTACTTGTACATGACTTCTCGCTTTGACTGAAAGTCCAGCTTTGAAAAATTTCTTAGTTTAGAAATCAAATCCTCCATTTTCAGGGCGAGAAATGACAGCTTGTCGCTAAGCTCTACAGCATCGCACAGCACACTTCTTGTGTTTACTTTTTGCACACAGGTCAGAGTTCACCGTGACCTGCTGGCTATTAGGCTGCTCACTATCGCCGCCTAACTTGAGGCAGAGGTACTGCCTGCCTCAAGCCAAGCATTTTCCCTGTGGATTTATGTCACATCAATAAGATGTAAATATTACACACATACGTAAAATACATTACTGAACACCATGGAAAAGAAGACGTATGCTTTTATTACATAAAAGTGTCCTCAACCATAATATTGGAAACATACACAGAAATGGGAACAAGCACGCGCAGAGGGCACGCGCTCAATACAGTTTGTGAGTGATTGCGCAATCTGGAGGGAGGCACGGCTGTCCGTGCCTCACCTCTCGCATCCGAAGCGACTCCGCTTATTTAAATAGGAAATACAGAATTTTCTGCCATTTTTACTATAAAAACGGTCAAAATACATTAAGAACCACACCAAAATCATAGTCCAGAGGACAAATATTAATACTTGTTATTTTATTATTTCGTTTCTTTATTCTCTCATGATGACAGGGGAGGCGCAGCCTCACCTGCCTCCCCTGACTGCACGTCACTGATGGACATGCGAGTGTTGTATTAAGATGAGAAATCTGAACGTATCTTTTAATAAGAAACACAGGTACGACATCTCATTTCCATATGTAAGGCTAACAGCATCCTTACACGCATGCATGAAACAAGCTCCAAGGCTAGATTCTGTTCTCATTACCTCATATTTGTAAGCTAATTACACTTGATCCAGTTTAGTCTGCACGTATAGAGATATAGGTCGTAAAATGACCCCAGGTCTGCTATTACACACTGACTGCAGACGGGCTTTATTGTGTTCCAGTTGTTTGAACTATGGGTGATGGAACAACATTGAATTCACACAAGAGAGCAATTTGATCAACGCACAGGACGCTGTTGTGATGATATAAGAGGTTTTAATTACATCTGTCTCATGCAGCTGCAAACATAAACTGGCAAACTGTGTTCATGCTGCTCTGGTGTTTCTTCTCACACCTACCGAGTCTTTGTTTTGATGAGGCTTGCTAGCATTTGCTAATTACCTAGCATTCATTCAAAAATAAGGAAACACTCCATAAAAGTGCTACAGAGCTTAAAAAATATATATAACAAAAAAACAACAACAGACCAAACGGTTGATTTGTTGTCCTTTTTCCTGCAAACGGGGGGCTGTTCTTTGCTTTTTATTCCTTTTCAGTTTCTTCAAAACATTAAAATTATATTTGAAGTGAAACAAAAAATTCAAATCACAGAAATGTCATTGTTCATGGTCTTTTCCAACTTTATTGGAATTTTTATGGCGTTCCCTGCAGTAGAAAAACGAGTGAGGAGCGACGATAAGGAATGATCAGTTATGTAATGAGTTGTGTTGTGTTTGTTATGCTCCAGTCTGCATATCATGCTTATTCTCACTGAGCTGCAGATACGGGAAAGAGGGGTGGGCGGGGGTGTCTTTATGTTTTGGAGGTGAACAAGAGGGATTAAATTTGCCCTAATCTTTGTGTTGATGAGCATTGTCTCGCATTTAATATCACTAAAGCGGCCGGCCTGGACTGTCACAATAACAGCACGAGACCCTCAGTTGGACATGATATCTGTACGAGGAATTAACCCCAAAATACAGGGAGACACATGCTGCCAGACAGAAGTGTGTGTGCGTGCGCGTGTGTGTATGACCTATTATAATAGAGGACCTATTCACATCCTGTTTCCTGTCACAAGCGAGGCAGATCTTTATACGTCCGGGCCACATTGGTGATCGATTTATTGTTTAAATTATTGTGAGAAGTTAGAGATTTATATCATTGTACAGTCGTGAAATATCTGTTGGACTGTTTGTCGGACAAAAAGTCCCGTTCTGATTCTTCAAACATATGTTCACTTTGCTCTAAAGTTTTTAAAGAAATTAGAAAATACTCAGAACTGTTCATTTCGACACAAGAATACTTAAAAACAAACTTTACCATGTAATTATTTCATATAGACTACAGTATTTATTAATTGCATTATCAGAAAACATGCTATATTGTGATATAAATCCTTATCGAGATATGAAATGACCTCTATTGTGATAGAGGATTCTGGCCAGCCCTATGGGACGGTACTGATCACAAAACAATAGTAGTGGTTGTGCTCTAAGCAGCTGAACGTTAGCTTCTTGCTAATGTTCGTTCATTAGCTTTGTTTGGGACAAGCGCTATCTACTGCACTCACATAGTTAATTCAGTTGCTAGCAGGCGATCAAACAGAATAGAAACAAGCAAACGAAAAATACGGACTTGGTGTGCAGAAGCCTTTAGCCTTGTCGAGTGATAAGCATCGTATTTAAAGGTTGAATATGAAGAATGAGCAGAACACCGCCATCTAGTGGCTCAAGACCGTAGTCGCAACAACAACAAAAAAATGTTACCAGTCGGGTTGCCAGGTCTGGAGAGCCGGCCCAGTAGCCCACAGGAGACCGGAGTCTGTTTGAGCCTGTTTGAACCCATCCCCTCCTGAAAATCACTCCATAAACACAAGTATCGCAGAGGAGTTTGACTGACTGTTACCATTAAGGAGAAACAGCTATTTTCGTGGGTTGTAATGCCGTTGAACTCCTTTATCTCAGTGGAGTGAATGCTCGGCCTATATTCACTCTCGTTTTTGCCCGCCTCTGGTCACTCAGCTGCTGGGACAAATAACGCCCCCTTCGCTGCCTACAGTAGCTGCCTAACAACAGACAACCCTGGCAACCTGCAATGCCGGCCACTATTGGCTGGTACAATGTAAACAGAACATGACAGAAAGTTTTTGTGAAACTCATCAAAAAATGTTTAAAATATTAATTCAGACCAATTTTTCTTTCATGGAAAAACAATACTTTCTTCTGTACCCCTCAAAATTCTACATATTCAACCTTTAATTAGCCCCTATGATTCACCTGAGACAATGTGACGGTTCAGTTGAGTCTGAATAACCAACAACAGTGAGACAAAATGAGGACAGATGGGGAAAAAACCATCACACTTTATTAGATTTGGTGGTTTTTGAAGATACAACCGGAAGAAATGTGCCTGGAATACGAGGTCATAACAGATGAGATGCCTTTTTGTTATCGTCCCCCGTGTCCACCGCTGCTGTCGGCTAATATCGGCATCACACAGTGGAACAGATGAAACCGGTGGTCCGCTGAAATCAGATCAAAGAAGAAATGAGCAGGAAGGTCGACAGTGTGAATGTAATGTTATTGTGCTCATAATGAATACACTGATGGTTGTGCAGAACAGCGCACAAGGCAAAAAGAGAGAGAAATGCTTAGGACTTAAGACTTTTTTGTTTTAGGCAACATACGTTCTGGGAGGGTCCACATATTTCATACGGTGTACGCAAAACATCTCTCTGCCAGAAAAGAGACCGTATTTTATATGATTTCAATGGAAGCCACCAAAATGTCCTCTTGACCTACTTTTCACAATTCACCGAACACATTCGCTATTCCACTAAAAATGTTGGATTTCATTTTGTTGGCATTGCCCCTGCCTTTCACATGTGCTCACGTACACATGAACAACCAACTGCAGACACACACACACACACACACACACACACACACACACACACACACACACACACACACACACACACACACACACACACACACACACACACACAAAACCTCTCCTGTTGCCTAGCCCCTCTCTCTTTATGCTTTTTTTGTGTGTGTGGAAGAATGCCCACGACCCCCCGCCACCACCACCATTACCCCCAGGGCCCTTGGGCATTCATCACCGTGTGCATCCCCCATTTACCCCCGCAGCCCACCCCCATTTCACCCAGACACCCCCACGCCTCTCCTCCTCCTCCTTCCCCCTTTTGTTTGCGTCTCTGTGTCACACCATTAAACAAAGCTCCTTGTTTTGACGGCATCCACACCACACTTATTTTTCTTTTTTTACATAATCTCAAACTGCCTCATCCTCTCCGACACACAAACGCACACCAGCAACGGTGAAGGGAAGTTAAGCTCCTTCAAAATAGACCGATTTCCCGTGAGGATAAAAACAAAAAAAAAGTGTCCAGAGCAGAGTGTGCACTCCAATTGAGGTCCAACACACTCAGATGAATAGGAAATAACCAAAAGCTTTGGGAAAGAGAGGGAGGACTGGGAGGAGGTGGGGAAGTTTGAGGAAAGGAAAAGTGGACAAGAGGAGGAAAAATGTCTCGAAAGATTGAGTGTGAGAGGAAGATGATGAGGGAGGACGCCTGGAGATGGAGATGGAAAAAGGAAAAAGAGGAGGAATGTGTTTCCAGGAAGGAAGGGAAGAAGGAGGGGAGGAGGGAAGTAAAGGAGGAGGAAAAGGAAGGGAGATATATTTGCGAAGGTGCAGAAAAGAGGACAAAAAGATGATATTTAAAGTAGTCTGATGAAATTAAGGAGCAAGTGAAGAGAAAGAGTAATGTCTCTGGAAAAGAGGAAGGAGGACAAACAGTCAGAGGAAGAGAAATGGACAGAGGAGGAGGAGGGAAACATCTTTGGAAAGGTGCAGGAGAGAGGGTAAGACATTGTGGAAAAGCGTGGTTTAAAAAGTCTTGGGAGAAGAAAAAGAAAAGCGGAAGAAAGGTGGAAAAGTTAAAAAAGAAGGTTAAGGCAAAGGGAAGGATTGAGAGAGGAGGGTGATTAAGTGTTTTAGGAAGGTAAGGCAGAGAACAGAGGAGGAACTGTTTAGAGGAAAGGAAAGAAAAGATGGAAAGAGGAGACAAATATGAAGATTTGAGAGGGGGAAACTTTTTGGAAGAAAGGGGAAGAAGAGAAGAGGAAGACGGGGGAGGGTTAATAGTGTAAGGAGGAGAAATGTGGATGCTTTAGAGGATGATAAAGTAAAAAGGAAGAAAAATTGTGAAACAGGAAAAAGAAGGGAATGAATATGGGAATATCTTAGGAGAGAAGACAGGGAAAAAAAGAGAAAAAGTTGTGGAAGATGGAGAAAGTGAGGAGGAAAGAGGAAGAGACATGTCTGGAAAAGAGGGAAGATGTGGACACTTTGAAGGACGCAGCAAAGTTTTAGGAAAGGGAAGGATGGTGGAGGAGGAGGAGAAGGAGGAGGAGGGAAGCTCTTAGGAAAGGAGGGGGGTGAAGAGGAGGGTAGATGGGGGCGGGGGGGGGGGGCATCAACAACCCTCTTTTCCCCTCCCCAGATGATGAGAAGGCTGCCGAACGCGCTGCACTCCGCCGTGCGTTTGTTTCCCTCTCAGCCACAAAGTGCCCAAAAGCACCGATCCGTTCCGAGCCCAACCAAGCAAAGCCAAGCCAAGCCGAGCCAAGGCGTGCGTCTGCGCCCCCCCCCAAAACGCACTCCCCCCTCCTCCACCTCCACAAACCACCACCACCACCACCACCACCACCACCACCCCACCCTCGCCGTCTCCGACCGCCGTTCTGTGGCAATGGAGCCGTAACCAACCTCAGTGTGCTTTAACTGAGCCGAGCGTGTGAAGCTGCAGCGGATACGAGGAGACAGCTGAGACCAAGCGGCTATGGAGGAGAAGCGCAGGGAGGCTGGAGTCTAGACCGCACGCAAACCAACACACCCGGATTACTTTTTGCAACATTTTTTTGAACTCTACCATCAGTCTCAGAACAGGGATTTCCTTTCTCCCCCGTCTCATCATCTTGTTCTATCACCGCACGGCGAGGATGCAGGGGAAGGAGGCGAGCTTTTGCACCACGGGATGCTGGAGACTAACGCTGCTGTCGTGCGTCCTGGCACTGCACTTGATCCCGCTGGCCGTCCACGGTAAGAAACTGCCCTCCGCCGCGCACTTTAATCGTGCAAAAACACTTTTATTTGCTTTTTTTGCTGCAGCAGCACATTCCCCTCTGTGGATCCAGGGTACCTAAACACACTCCCACAGGGCAGTCGGAAAGGAGGTCAGTGAGCCTCGGATTGTAGGTTAGCAGGCACCGCACACTCAACCGGCATCGATAGACAATCGGTTAGTATCTGCGTGGTAGTATTAGTGTGGACATTACCATTTTCCACTCACTACAAATGGAAATAAATTTGATTTTGGAGAATCTGTCTTAATGAAACTGTGGTTAATAAACATTCCCGTGGACAGTAAAGCAGATTTAATGTTGAAACATTAAAAAAAAAAAAAAAAAAGATTCATAGGACTCTTATATCGAAGCCTGGGGTGCACACATATCATGATTAAGTCATTATTGCACACTTATTATTGAATATTTTAGAGATGTCACAGGAGACAACAACTGAAACTGGGTCACAGTAAATGCACAGATAGACAAAGCCCTTATAAATATTATAGAGACACGAGAGGGTCAATACAAACCGATCCAACACCATAGAGACACAATATTAGGACATGTATTTATTAATAAAAGCATCCTTATATAAGGACTAATATAGTTATCATACAGTGAAGTCACTATGAGCTCCATGCTGAGTGCTGCAGACATTGTAAGTCATTTTACAGCATGGGGGGTTTAAAGAAATGCCAATGAAATCACTCCACACACACACACACACACACACACGCATACGCATACGCATACACGCATACACACCGATAAGATGCGTCTGCAGGAGGCATTACTAAAATCAGGTCACTAAATCAACACTCGGAATACAGCGGGCATATTAAAGACCACTGTAGGAGATGTTACAGGAGATGTGTGACAGTGACAGCGGCCAGTCGATGCAGTGGAGCAGATCCCCGGAGGCGCACTGGCACTACAGCGACACAAAGGCGAGGATTAGGGCCGCGGGACTCTATGAATAATTCATGAGGGGGTCTGGACGGACATTCTGATACACAGAGAGGGGGACAACGAGAAAACATTTGTTTTTTAAGACACCGAGGCTTTCTCTGCGTCTCTCTCTCTCTCTCTCTCTCTCTCTCTCTCTCTCTTTCTCTTTGTCTGAGAATCATTGCGCGCGGCGGGGCTACATTACTGTCAGATTAATAATGCAGGACCGTGCACGAGATGAAAACAGTGTGGCGTTATAATCCAATATAATCCCACTGATTCCTTTCATCGCACTGGTTGAGATTCGTGGAGTTTGGATTTCAAGCCCCCCCCCCCCCCCCCCCCCAAAAAAAAACGATGGTGTGTGTGTGTGTGCGTGAATGCGCGTGTGCGTGCGTGTACGTGTGTGTGTGAGCGGAACATCCAAGCGTTCCTGTCAGGTGCATCTGAGCCAAATCTAAAATGATTTAGCACACTGACACACACTTTATGTCCTGCCAGTCATCAGCCTCTGCTTCAGTTTCACTTCCAGTTTAATGTATATTTTTCTTTTTCTTTGTAAAGGGGGGGGGGGGGGGGTGCATTTGTTCCTAGGTTACACACATGCTGCCTGATAGGAAAGTAACACATGAGTTGACATAATTGTTTTGTAGCTTGTCCTGGCTGTGTAACTCATGTGCATATAATGACAGTGTGATCATTTCCCCTGATCTCCCCTAAAGCAATAGTTCATCTCATCTAATAGGTGGATGTGAAGCTTGATACTACACTCATCTGTGTTAAAGGACTTCACCCTCAAAATGAGGATTTGTAGCCCATAGCAGTTTATCCTCATCATCTGTGCTACCTTGGATTCTTGAAGAAAATGGAGTTTTCAAGACTCAAGATTCAAGATTCAAGAAGCTTTATTTATCCCGAGGGACATTATTGTGCAACAGTTTCAATACAAAGGTGGGAAAGGATCAGAGTAACAATAAGCATAAAAACATAAATCAAATAAAAATAAAGCTAACGTAAAAGAAATCAGACAATAACTAAATGCGACAGAGCAGCAGACATTGTAGTTAAACGTAGGTTTATACAATATACAACAATACGCAGCGTGCAGTTTAGCAGCAGATTGAAATAAAATAAGTACAAACTAAGTAAGTGAGAAGGAGCGATTTTCCGGCATGCAGAAACTTCTGTGTTCCCTGTGTGTGGAGGCATGCAAGAAGAAAAAAATCAAGAATTCTACCTAGCTCGGGATGAGTGATTGATATTCAAATGATTATACTGATGGCGGAGTATTCCTTTAAATATGAATAGGGACAGAATGATGTGAATTTTTTAGGGCAGACGGCGATACCGATTTTTCATCAGCCTTAGACGATGACTGATACGGACTGCCGTCATAAAAATTACACGATGATAACAAATGTTACGAGTCTCAATTTAAAAAAGGAACATTTATTGAACTTTAAAAAGGCGTCTCCAGCAGCTGCCCGTGGACGCCTGTCTGTAAATAATTCAGAGAGAAGACTAACACCGAACGCAGCAGCCAGCATCGATAATATCGGTAATATCGGCCGGCAGATGTATCGGTCTATTACTAATATGAAGATACTTCCAGTAGGTGCTTTCGTTAGCTTAGCATAAGGAATGGAAGCAGGGGGAACAGCAAGCATGTATTCTCCAAAGGAAAAAATAAGACTTTTGTACAGCATGCTGTCGCCCCACAGCATCATGGCTCCAGGTCAGAACCTGCGTGGGTTTTCTCCAGGTGCTCCTGCGTCCTCCAGTTCATAAAGATGCATGTTATGTGTGTGAATGGTTGTCTGTCTGTCAGCTGGGATGGCTCCAGCCAAATAAATATGGTTAGTTTGATCTGTTCTTTTATTTTAAAGGGGTGTATGTGCAGGAGTTTTGACCTGCTGAGCGCGGAGACTTCCAGGATTTTCTGCTGAATATATTTCACTCAAATCTGCTGATGTCAACCCTCACGGTGGTGCTAGAGGAAAATGTCAGGAGGTCATCAAAGTTATTAGGATTTGCATGAACTTGAACATGAACATCTGCACACAAATTCAACAGTTGTTGCAGATAAGTCAGTGTGGACCGAAGTGTTGGACCGGCAGACAGACATTTCTGTCCATAGAGTGTGGCTCAAGGGGATCAATACAGGATATTAGCATAATAAAATGCCGTGTGATCATCTTAAACACCCCTTTGAGTACTTTCTAACTCTCCTTCAGGGATATTTTTGTCACTTTTCATCAATGCTGCAGCAGGTTTGTGTGTCAGGTGGATATTCAACCAAAAGAGATTGGCAGATCTGATGCAGACGCCTTAAAACAACCTTGGGCTAACCGTCCTCTTCCATTCCTCACACACACACACACACGTACACACACACACACACACACACACACACACACACACACACACACGCACACGCACACATCTTCTCGCTTCACCGGCGGTGTGTGGAGGCGGCAGCTTGCCCCACATCTGTGAATGATGCTCAGACGACTACGGCCAACAGCTCCGAACTGACACCAGCCGACCAGAATTACGTCAATCATTTCCTGTCTGCTTTTTCTCCGGTGGCCATTTGCAATCCTCCTTCCTCAGTGTGTTTAACACAGATGATATGCCACCGTCCCTCCCTTCCTCCCATCCTCCCCTCCCCCATGCAGGGTTAAGCTAGTAGAAACTAGATAGGCGATTGACAGAATAGTGGTTTCTGCGTTTTAACTGGACGTACAGCCTTTTCTTTGCCTTCCTCCTCTCCCTTCATCTTCCTCTTCCTCTTCCTCCTCCTCCTCCTCCTCCTCCTCCTCTCTGGCCTGCTGACACATATCTGCTTGCTTGCGGATTATCTTTGATGTGCAGTGGGTTAATCTTCAAGCCAAATTCCCCACCATGACTCCACTAACCCAATCCGGTGTGATTTATCGCAGTGTGTGGAAGGCGAAAAGCAAGAGAAAAGATTACCAGTCATAAAGATTAATGCCTCTGGTTATTGGCGAACAATGGCTTTGCAGTCTCTCCTCTGCATCCTTACTGTCGCCATGGAAACCACACACATTCAGTGACACCGGCTGGTGGAACAGTGTGTTCATATCGCCGCCATAATGTGTTCACACTTTGAATTTCATTTAGGCTCAAAATGTTGGTTGGATTTTGGCAAAGGCTCAAATATCTTGCCAAGCCTGGTGTCTCTCCGCCTACTGACCATGCATGAGTGTGTGTGTGTGTATGCGTGTGTGTGTGTGTGTGTGTGTGTGTGTGTGTGTGTCTGTGTGCCTGCCTGCCTGCGTGCGTGCGTGCGTGCGTGTCCAAACCCAATGGCAATGGGTGTAGTCTCTAATTTGTAGATGATACCATTATTTGTACTGGTGTAGTCATTATTTCTGCATAATGATTTAATGCTCGTCATACTGCGTGTGCCTGAGCAGATGTTCACATTTCACTGTACAAGCATCAGCGTCTTGAAGGAAGATGTAAACGTCCGACGTCGGCACTCGTAAAATCTGTCTCCAAACGTTCAGCAGAAACCAAGACAACGTGAAGTCCCTTTGGCGCCATTGTGTGTTTGATGTGCGACGCTTCCCAAAAGATTGGGTGACAGACATCCAGAGCAGCCAGGGCTGATGGCTGATGAGTCATAAAATTACAACACATGTCAAGCTGCTGAAGTCTTAATGGCTCCAGTTACGAGAGCAATTAACAGTAACATGCAATCACGCCAGAGGAGCGACAGCAGACGAAAAGACTGCAGGGATGTGCGTTTTGTCAGAGTTGAGTCACTCGTTTGAGTCTGAGAACAGCGATGTTAAACGTAGAATCCAAATTGTCGCTCAATATATTGGGACTGTTGGGTTCACACGTCGATGATTCTCTCATAGGGCGACGCGGTGGGGTGGTGGTCAGCCTCACAACAAGAGGGTTCCCGGTTTGAACCCGTGTCTGCGTGGGTTTTCTCCGGGTTCTCCGGTTTCCTCCCACAGTCCAAAGACGTGCAGGTGTTAGGTTAATTGATGACTCTAAAATTGCCCTTAGGTAGTGAATGGTTGACTGTCTCTGTTCATCTCTATGTGCCCTGCTCTCATTATTTACAGTCGGTGCCAGGAAGAAGTGTAAAGTTAAGAGCCCGGGTGGTGGAGGGGTGTGTACGTCTGAGCTGTAGTTGATGTTCAGTGTTAACCGTAACTGCTACTGTAACAAGGGCTGAACAGTTTTGAAAAAGATTGAATTGTGATTATTTTGACTGATGTTGCAATTGGGATATGAGAGAATGATCATTTTTACATCATCACACTCAATTCCATTTAAAAAATCGTGCTCCAGCAATTTGAACACTTCAGTAGGCCATGTGCGTTTTCCATGTGCATCCCTAACCGTAACAAAACTTTAACCAAGAATTGCCTTTTATTACTTTATTCTCAGCAGGATAACCCACTCAGTGACAGTCCTGCCTTCCAGGGAGTCCTGGGTGCATTAAAAACAAACTATAAAACAATTAAAAACTGTTAGATTGACCAATAGTCAAAGACAATTATCATAATCAGTTTCATTTAAGTCTTTAATCCCCAAAATACTCAAACCCAGCGTCTCAACTGTGAGGATTTTCTGGTTTTCTCTGCCCATTTCATATCATTACAAATCGAGTAGATTTGTTTTTTGGGACCTGAGTCGGAAAAAACAAGCAATTTGTCTTTTTTGTTTTCGTTTTTTTGCATCTGTTCGATTAAAGAACTCATTAAAAACGTGCTGGATAATGAAAATCATCTTTGCTTTCGGCCTGAATCCTCGTGTTAGAAGGTGTTTTGGATTTAACCCCTAAAGCTGAGTCTTTTCTCCCTGTTGAACAAAGAGGCAGAAACTTCTCTCCCAGCACTAAATTGGGATCAGTGGTGGCTATTATGTCTCTCATCCCAGTTAAATCTGTTTGCTGGGAAACCAAGTGATCCTAATCTCATTTGTAATATCCTCCCACCTGGATCTGCCTGCAGGCCAACATTAGCATACGTATGTGGCCACAGGCTTGACCCGACCAGCTGCTCGGTTCTACTGTGTTACTGTGTGTGTGAGCGTGTGTGTGTGTGTGCTGAAAAACTGTACGCGGCTCTGTGTCCGTGTGCCTGTCTCTGAAATGCAAATGTCCCCGTACAACAAAGTAACAATGGGCGGTTTGTTTTTCATCATTTTTAAATATGTTCAGGAATCCTGAAGATAAACTTAGTTCATTTTAAGACATTTTTAAGAGCATTGCATCCATTTTAACCCTCCTGTTCTCCTAAGGGTCAATTTGACCCCATTTAATGTTTAACATCTCTAAATAATGTCATTTTTTGTGTTTTTTTGCTTTATATTCATGATTTTTCCTTATTTAATGGGGACAACTCATAAAAAACCTAAAATTGTCATGATTATATGTATTTTTTATTGTTCTTATCGTTCATGTACTTGTCGCATCGGTGTTCCTTTTGGTCAATTTGATAATCTGGATGATTTAATCATTATTATTATTATCGTCTATTTTACAATTCAAATATTATATGAGGTCAAACAAAGTAAGTAACAAATTGATTATGATAATTTTCGAGATGTTTAAATTGCTACGTTCAAATTGACCCCAAGAATAAATGGTGTTAGTAAAATTTGAGGGCAACAGGAGGGTTAAGACCTCATCACCATTTCTAGTTCTAACCAGTTACATCAGTAACACGATGGGCCACTGTATCCATAGAACATAATTCAGATCGACAGGGTGGGAACAAAGCACAAGGGTGTTTAAGGGTGTTTCTATTCAAAGCTACCTGTGGGAGTGGAAATGAGGCTTGTGCATGTGCATCCAACTCCACGATGAATGAGATACATAAAAAATGAACGCCATGGAGGTTTAGGCGTGTTAATACGAACAGAGATTTGTCAACAGTGACCTGAGATCTAAAGTGATTTTCTCTGTATTTTGTTGTTAACTCGACTTCTTCATTTCAGTGTTTTCATGTATCTCCGCGCGTCCACTAAAAGAAATGAAATGATCCTGCGTTTCAGAGGGAGACTTTAGTGTCCCGTTATGGTCCAGTTGAGTGTAGCTGACCGACACGCTGTATAGGGAGCTTCGTGTGATCAATAATAATGAAGAGCATGTGCCCTACATGAACTGATCGATTTCATTTGATGATTTAAAAACTCTGCACGGCAGCAGTTACAGTCACCGAGGATATAAACACGACGAAGCCTTGCAGGCTGTCCTCGTTCCCTGTCTGCACATATAACCAAGAGCAGGAATTCACTCAAATTTGTATGTAATCCACGTATTTATTACTATAGAAATTACAGCTGGAGCAACGTAGGAAATCAGGTGATGTAGCATAAGAGCACTAAACTCTTATTTCCACAGGGGACAGGGGTTTGTGTCCAGGACGCTCTAAGCCAAACCTTTTTTCTAATCTTAACCGGGTCGTTTTGTTTGCTAAATTTAACCGTCATGTACCAGTAACCATTTCACAACAGTACACAGAATAGGTATATTATGTAAGATATATGAATCCGCATACGTTTTTTACAAACCCATTGATGAGAATTTGTTGAGGCTTGTGATGTGTGGTCCAACAAACAACAAGAAAGATCTCACTCTTGTTGTTTAATATAGCAGCAACTCAGGGCGCACTCACACTGTCCATCCGTCCATCCGTACTTGTTCCCCCCTCCTTCTCCCCCCGTGGCCCAGGCCCGTTTGTACTCACACTACCTGGGCCTCTGTGAATGCTTCTTGCCTGTCCATACGTCACCACGCCGCAACACGTCACACGCATTGATGACGTCATCGCGATACGTCGCTTTGTTTACAAATCTTTCCATAGACCTCAGAGTTTTTGTGCGTCTTGTCGACTGTTTTTGAATATTTTCATCGACCAAATCTGCAGTAAACACTCCACCTCCGCATCACACCAACGGGAACCTTTCGCCGCCATTGTTTTAAATGTCCGCGCATGGTCCCTCCTCCTTTTTTTCTCTGTCCGAATAGGTGCACATAAAATGACGTCAGAACCACCGTAGGCCTCTTGCTCATACACGTGCGCACGCTTGTGCTTGTACATGTGCAAACGTGCTTTACAAAAGCCCACCTCTCCAAAACGGGCCGTGGCGTCAAGGCGCGGTACGCTTGCACTCACACTGGTCAAACGAACTAGGCTTTAGCCGTGAAACGTGCTTGGTCACGGTACGGATGGACAGTGTGAGTGCGGCCAAAGTCTCCCGCTCTCTGTTGTAATCCAAGGTTCTCTATTTGTTTATCTTGATAGCCAGGCCGGCTTTGTGGAACTGTGTGGAGACAATTTTTCTAACTCAGTATTTAGAGTATAGCAGCTTTAAGCACAGTGAAGTCCCTTGGTGTTGGAGATTCTGGTCGTCCAGGTGTTTTTCGATGCCGCTCTACCAGACCTGCAGGTATGAAAGTTGCTTGGAGCGTCATTGTCACCTTCCTCTGCGGTGGTCACCCAGAAGTTCTCGCCGCAGGTGAGGAAGGTCATCGAACAACCCAACAAAGTTACCTGAGCGGTCTGCCAGTGACAGGCTGCTTCTGTGCTTCCTGCTCAAAGACGAAACAATTAGCTCATACCGTATGTTCACTTCTTTTTGAGCAGTGCTGAGTTGGCGATGTTCTCAAACTCTGGGTGCCCTTGAACAGTAATTTACATGTTTGTGTGTTCATGTAGGATGTGTTTGTGTGTGTGTGTGTGAGAGAGAGAGAGAGAGACTGTGAAAAAAAGATGGAAAATGAAATAGTGCACATCTTTTTATTTATGAGGCTTGCACCTGTCTCTCTGTGTGTGTATGTGTGCTACAATGCGGCTGCTTTCTACATCTGTAGGCTTTAAATGTGCGCTAGTGTCGTTTTGTGGGTGCAAGCCTGTTTGTGGAATATCAGCGTGTCCTTGGTGAAGCGAGTCATTGAGTTCATGCTCGTGCACAAGCTCCCCTCTCCTCTCCGTCTAGCTGTGCACGCTCCTCCCCAGACCTCTTCTTCCACCATCACACACACACATGCACACACCTGTCATGGCAACAAACCAGGTTCAGCAGAAAGACAGACAACTAGAGAAGAGGATTTATTTGGTTTCTCTTGTGGGATGAGTTTGCACAACTGTGTAAAATCAGATTGAAAAAAGACAATTAGAGGTGAACTGGTTTGTTCGTTAATCAATTTGCAGATCAAACGAAAAGTTAAACCTTTTTTTTTTGCTAAATGTCAAGAAATTCACCTGATAAAGCTTCTCAAATACGATTATATTAATATTTTCTGTGTCTTCTAAAGAATTAAACCAAATATCTTTGGGTTTTGACTCTTGGATAAAACAAGTAATTTGAGCTTTTAGAAACGGTGATGGGCATTTTTCAGTTTTTACTTATTAATGGAGAAAAAGGTGACACAGGAGGAGGGATATACCAATAAGAATTTTTTAGGGCCAATGCCAATATTGATTATCTTTTTTGATCAGCCTTAGCGGATGATCAATACGAACTGCCTGTTTTCTTGAGCCGATATTTGGAGCCAATACTACTTTTGCTCCCTCAATTTACATCATAGAAATCACACAGTGATGATCACAAATGTTAAGAGCCTCAATACTTAAAAAAAAGGAACGTTTATTAAACCTAAAAAAGGCGTCTCCGCAACACGGAGCTGCCTGTTGCGCCTGTCCACGCAGCAGCCCACATAGGCCGATGCTGATACACAGATATCGGCCGGCTGATGTATCGGTCTATCACTGCACAGATAGTTGTCCGCGCAGTAGCGGTTTCTTTTAACCAGGACCATGTTCCTTACCTGACCTCAACCGAGTCGTTCTTGTGCCTCGGTGTGCTCCAACAGAAGTACTTGCCAGATGGTTTATCAACCAAGTGCAACATTATAAAGAAAGGATTGTTCTAAAGTGTGTGTTACCACCATAATTAAAATCACAAATAAAACTATAAATCTGCACACCAAGGATCTCCAGTTCTTCCTAAGTCTGAGGACGAGCCTGGTGCTCAAAACATCAGCATTAACAGTATTTACTCTGTGCGTTTCTCTGATCCAGCGCCCATCCTATTAGACAGGGTGATGTGTGTGTCAGAGTGTAAAACACACGCACAGATACATACATACACACATGCAAACATGCTTACACACTTGAATTTTAATTGACTGACCGTTCAAAATCAGGTCACAAGGGAGAAAAAATGTAGATGCATGGATGCACATGTACAGTATGCATGCACTTAACATGCACACACTCAAAGTTTATGAGTGGGGATTATATGCATGGTCTCATATGTGCGCATGCATACACACCTGTCCGCACACATACACTATCTTATTTTTCAACCTCATAAAAGCACAGTTCTTCAAAGATAAACACATTATTATTAGGCGTGTGCGCGTGTGTGCGTGCGCGTGTGTTTCATGTGTGCTGATGCCGATCTTGTCGGGTTTTGCAGCGCCGCATCAGCTCTAGAGAGGCCGGGAGCGTTTCCAAGGCAACACATCCTTCCTCCATCCCACCACCTGTGGAGTCAGAAATGAAAGGATTTATGTGATGGGATGAGAGAGAAAGAGAGGAGGAGGAGGAGAAACAGAGACAGAAATACTCGGACAAACAGAGAAAAAAAAGAAAAGATGTGGAAGGATTTATTTGACGCAGAGGAGAGAGGGATGAAATTTATGAGATAACAAGGGGAGATGAGGAGGAAGTGATAAGATGGCGAGAAAGGAAAAAAGATGAATGAAAGAAGGAAAGATTGGGGAAGAGTGAGAGCAGCTGGTGTAAAATCGATGCCGAGGTTTTCAATTAGAGCCGATCGCAGACCTGTGCATTTCCTCTTTGTGTCGATATTAATGAGCAACGTTGAGTAAAGATGAAAAAGCCTCATGTCTTATTCATTAGTAAGTGTGGGAACGAGAAGGAGAGGTGTGTGTGTGTGTGTGTGTGTGTGTGTGTGTGTGTGTGTGTGTGTGTGTGTGTGTGTGTGTGTGTGTGTGTGTGTGTGTGTGTGTGTGTGTGTGTGTGTGTGTGTGTGTGTGTGTGTGTGTGTGTGTGTGTGTGTGTGTGTGTGTGTGTGTGTGTGTGTGTGTGTGTGTGTGTGTGTGTGGAGCTTCAGGTATTTGAAGCTAAAATCAATGAGAATGAGTTAAAGGGGGCTCTCACTCACTCTGCTTCATCTTCGTTCACGCGGCTTCACCGGTTCACTCAGTACGGACACTTTCAAATCATCTCTCCCGTGTGTTTGACGTCCACACGCGGCGAGAAATACAGGAAACTGAAATCAATTCTTTGGTTTTAAGAAGAAGGAAAAACCTGAACCAATGCTAACCGCTGTTGATGCCTAGTTCCTTTAATCTTTGTCGGTTTCTGTCATGGTTACAGGAACGTATTAGCTGGGCTGATCTTGAACATTTAATGATGTGCGTTCAGACTGAGGACAACATATAAGCAGATGATTCTTTAGTGTTCGTTTTCAGGAGACTGTTGACACGGTGATGTAGTGGTTAGCACTGTCGCCTCACAGCGAGAAGGTTCCCGGTTCTCTCCCCGGCTGGGGCCTTTCTGTGTGGAGTTTGCATGTTTTCCCCGTGTCTGCGTGGGTTTTCTCCGGGTTCTCCGGTTTCCTCCCACAGTCCAAAGACGTGCAGGTGTTTGGATCAATTGATGACTCTAAAATTGCCCGTAGGTGTAAATGGTTGTCTGTCTCTATGTGTCCCTGCGAAAGACTGGCATCCTGTCCAGGGTGGACCCCGCCTCACGCCCGATGTCAGCTGGGATCGGCTCCAGCCCCCCGCGTCCCCAACAGGGACAAGCGGTTGAAGATGAATGAATGAATGTCATCCCCCAAAAAGCTTATTCTGACCCATATCTGCGTGTATTGTGGTGGTGATTTGTTTGTGGTGGTAATAATTATGACTGAAGCAAAGGTGGAAGTCAGGAGACGTAGTGTAAAGAGTGACACAGTCTGTGTGTGTTTGTGTGTGTGTGTGGGTTGGGGGTGGGTTGATGGGTGTTTTAAATCAACACAGGATTTTAACCTGCAAGGGGGACAAGAAGTACCATCAACAACCTTTTATCTGGTCTTAACCATCACCTTTTGTTAGTCTCATATTACAATACTGTTTCACAGTGTTAAATAGAATGTAATATTATTTAGATATAAAACAAACACGTTAATGACATACGATGATACGTTCTGGGTCATGTACGTACTTACCTACCTACTTGAAATGACATAACAAACAAACCATGATCATATCCTACAAGTGACCAAGCTGTGACCAGAACGTGAAGGGCATGTTGATCTGCTGCCACTGCTGGGGTTGTTGATTTAGGAAATGCTCCTGTGGTTATTAGAAGGTGGGACATTTTGTTTACGTAAAAAACGTAAAAGAAAAATGCTGTGAAAGTGAGATTGAAAAAATCCAAAGGTAAACCTGATTAAAGCCAGATTAGAAGAAATGAGCAGCAGCCACGTGTGCAGTCGTCCCTCCCGCTCTGACCCTTTCACCTGTTTTCATCATTGACCGTTCTCACTCACTCATACCTAAAACACTGAAGACTGGCACCACTTTGCCTGTTTTTTTGGTTTGTTTTTAAGTGACTGCAACGAAACTTCGCATTAAATACTCACTAATTATCAAGAGTTACACCCTCAAACCCCAAAGTGAAGTCATGCATTTCGGTTAAACCAATTTTTCTGTCGTGCTTTTCAAACAGTGAGCACTTTTCTGCTCAGTATAGAAATGTGGGGTTTGATTTGTTTGCATAATACATTATGTTCATTGTAATTAATGAAATTAAAATGTATTTAAGGAGATTTCACTACCAAGAGCTATCAGATAGAGCCTCCATATCGTTTCTGCAGGAGTCTGTTATCTTTTGTTAACCCTTCTCCTTCCTGTCTGGGTCAGCACACTGGCTGGCGGGCCCTTACTGTCACGACCAATCAAGTCGGTCTTTAAAGTCTGTCACGGCCAATCAGAGGACCCCGGGTCTGTGGGTGGTTTGTTTTAGTGGCTTTCCCTCTCCAAACTGATCTGGGTTAAACAAAAGGCGAGGTCTGAGGGTCGGCAGCTCGCCAGCACAGGCTAACAACACTTGGCCTTGAGGCGCCATCACCCCCCAAACAATCAGTCTGTCACACACACACACACACACACACACACACACACACACACACACACACACACACACACACACACACACACACACACACACACACACACACGGAGACAAGCCAAACTCCTCTCATTATGACCATCCACACCCTCCACCAGAGGAGCTGGAAGCCACCCCAATTACCAGTCAGTTATACTGGCAACGAGACAACACACACACACACACACACACACACACACACACACACACACACACACACACACACACACACACACACCAATACAAACAAAGTCACAGATGAGCAGTTTAAGGAATCTCTTTATGTAATACTGTTTGAGTGCCTCATGTTAAGTGGGAGGGAAACAAACAAAGACTCTTTTATTCCATCAATTGTGTCTCATTTGGGTCTCAGCTCATGGACCCAGACTGAGACTGAGACCCAGAACAGATTCATCCTGACTCGACCTGACCCCGACCCTGCCCGCTGATGTCCAGTCTGCCTCGTCTGTGTCCCTAATGGGGTAAAAGACGCTGGTCATTGTGAATTTAGCGAGGCTTGCATTTAATATGCCCTTAAAAAACAGTTTGTTTTACCATCTTAGCATATATTTTTTTACTCCTTGATTGTTATTTTGTTTTAAATAGACAAAGAAACAAATGACTTCCCCCTCAAAATGTGTTAAAAGTGGCTGCTTGTGTCCACGACAATACACGTAACATAGTGCCTGTGGAGAGTAGGGCTATGTCCGAGCCTTCTGGGCTGTCGCAAAGGGGCTCAGCTGCGCGTTAGTGGCAAATGATCGATTAACGAGCGTCAACTAAAAAAGTCCAAATGAGCATCCGCAGTTTAAAGTTTCATAAAACAAGGGACCTTGAATGTATTTAGATATCAAAGACTTGCAGCTTGACAGACACGCATTACTTCATTCTGTATGGGCTGTATATTTTTCTACAAACATAGTGCGTCAGCTCGAGCTGCTGTGTGCCGGTGTGATGCGGAATTGACTGCGTGGAGCTTCCGCAGTGCTTTCACAGTTGCTCCTAAACCAGCTGTCCGTCAAAAGAGCCTTCCTCGTTAATCCAATTAGGCTAATGAGGCAGCGAAAGCCGGGCAACTCAATTTAATTGGAGCTCAGTCCGGAGATGCACAGTGAGGAATCTGGCGGACTGACACGTCCACCTGAGTTCTGATGAGTGAATGTGTGTATCGGCCTGTGTGTGTGTTTATGTTTGATTTACTGTTGTTTCGGTGTCAGTAGAGGAAAAGTTAGGGGCTCGCCAAAGTCATACAGATTCTGGCCACCGTGAATGTCCTCAAATAAGTATTTCAATCTGGACCAAAGTGCTGCAACCGACGTTGACATCCTGGAGATCAGAGTTACATAGATAGATTTTTCTTGTAATGGGAGACTCGCTCAGCTGAGTTGGTTTCCTGCTTTCTTGTTCCACCCGGACTCCACCTCTATTTACCCAGAACTGGCTTTAAGGGCTCCAAAGAAACGCCAAAAATGAAGCAATGGGAAAATCCAGTTTTTATAACGTCCTGTCAATAACGTGAGGGCGAGGTCACAGAGATGATTAATGCTTTCGTAATAGAAGGTTTTACACTTGTACTCTGCTACATTTTTGTGGAAAATGAGACTTTTTACTGCACTAAATGAACAGTTTGAGTTACTCTCTATGTATAGGAGAATTTTGCTGATTTAAGTCCCACCTTGCTCACTTTAATGCCTCACTCATTATCATCTAATAATATAATATATTATATTCTGAAATGGGCCGTTCTGCATAATGAGTACTAGTGTTGGGTGATGGGATGAATATATCGACCACATTTTTTTTTACTAATTAAATGTTATGGTCAGAGGAACGAGCCACTGCTCCGTGCCCCTCGACAGCTGCTCATCAGACTGAGCCGTTATATTTTCAAATCTCACTCCATGAATTTCCCGATGATTCGCCGAGTACAATGGCTGTTTCTTTTTGTCTGGTGGCGGCTGTTTCTTTTCACATTTAGCTCTGTGTGAATCAAGGGTTTATTTGGACCAAACCAGAGTTGGTGACAGTTGGAACGGTGGAAAGACAAAGTAAGCTTGGATGAAGTGTGTTTTTGAGTCAGTTGGCGAGGTAATAAACTCACGTCTTAGTTTAGTTTGTTAACCTCGAGTTCAGAGCGTGTACGGTTGTATTTTTCTGTTTCAAACTGTTCCTTGACATTTGTTAATTAGCTGTGCTCAGTGCTCGAACACCACACCGCCACACACACACACACACACACACACCTGGGCAGATATATTGTCATTCACCGGTTGCTAGGTTGACGGTGGCCGGTTGGAAAATTTTTAACATATCACCCAATCCTAATGAGTACTTTAAGATTTTGACTGCAGGGCTTTTACCTATAACTGAGTATTTTTACACTCCAGATCTGAGTACTTCTTCCTCCACTGCTAACATGCCTGTTAACATGCTCAGTGATGATTCAACACACTCAGGTCACACTGCTCAATCTCACACAAACGGCCTATCACCTCAACAAATGACGTCTGCAAAAGCCATGCAGTGTTGGCCTCTTGCACCAGGACCATTGTACTGTAATCAAACCCAAGTGAAGCAGGGTGGCAGTGATCAGACCACTGATAGCAGACAGTGCAGAGAGGATTGAGGATCTCTGTAGAGAGTGTTCCCCTCGGGTACAGACAGACTGTCAGAGTGGGAGTAAAAGTCCAAAAGTCTTTAACAGACCATGAAAGCATCTCACTCTGTCACCATCTCTCCTCATCCCTCGCTTTGTCACGTCCTCCCTCAGTTTTTCTTTCTGGCTTTTTCTCTGATGATGCGTCGCTTCTCCCTGTTCCCTTGTAACCATCTCTCCTCACCACCCCCCGTCATTCTCTCTGGTTATGTTGCAGCCATTTCGGTTCTGTTTTCCAGTCTGTGCTGTTTCTATTGATCAGTCTTGTTGCAGCTGGAGGAGGAGGAGGAAGAGTAGTTAGTTGTGTTGAAGGCTGACCGCCATCCCCGGGAGATTCACCCAAATGCTGCGCTCATCTGGGACAAACTGTCACTTAATGAGTGTATTGCTGTCAGGTGTCTTCGTGTGCAATAAAAAGCAAACAAAGACGAGTGACTGTTTTTTTAATGCTTAAGAGAGAGGCGGATATTCACGGTCTGAAATCCTGATTTCCTGGTGAGCATCAAGCATTCAGTGTGTAAAATGCCTCTGTGTAGTTGAAGTAAAGCCTATTTTTTTTACCCTGTGTATGTGTGTGTGTGTGTGAGCGGGGTTTTGTAAATATTATCCAGGGTTGCTCAGTTGATGTGTTAAACAGGAGTGGATTGTGTGGACTGCTGAAAGGATTAGCCCTCGAACGACCCCGGCTTCAAAGATGCATCCCGCTGCTGCTGCGCCAGAAAATAAAACCTTCAATAACCTGAAACCTTCCACCTGTCAAACGCCTCGTGGCTCAAGTGACAGCCTCCGAGAATGATGACGGGGAAGGGTTTGATGAAACCGTAACATGCACGTATTCATAATGAATATCTATAGATCAGTGTTTATTCAGGAAACGCTTTGGAGGCATGCTCTTTATCAGCACTGTCCTTTATATTTTTAAGTTGACACAATTCAAATATGTGACCCTCATCACTAGCGAGAGGAGCAGCCACGAAACCTTGCTCAAGAAAACTATGACAATAGATGCTGAGGGAATAACATGCAGGCTTTCCCACCCCGGATTAAATCACCCTGCAGCAGCAGAAGAGATGTTTTATTATATACAATGAGTCATCGCACTGAAGATCAGAACTCATTTCTTAAACATGGAAAATAGAAGCTGAGCCAATAAGACCCAGATGCAGCTTATATGATTTTGGTTTAGCATTGCAAAGGCCACATTGCTCCTACTGGTGCTAACTCTTAAGTTCCTGGGATCATTTTGTTGTGGCGAACATCTGATTTTCATGTGAGAGTCAAAGATGAAAGGTCAGTTCTTTCACACAGAAATCACAGAAATCCTTTATCAGCGTTTCTATCTAATAAAAGCAAAAGATGCCAAATGAATCCATCAAAGGAAAAGTAAGGAGGCTGATTTGTCCTCTCTGTTACACTCAAAAGACCAGAATACGATTAAATCACATGATAGGTTCAATTTGAATGTTCACTTCCTCTTAACACATCGTCGGCTCAGCGTGTTTCCTACAGTAAGGCTGAGAGAGATCTACTGAATTGGCATATGACGATGTCCACAGTGAAGCATCGCATTAGCTTTTAAAAGAACTCCTACTCCTATAAAGGTACTGTAATTAGAATTTCTGATTACCCGTTTGAATTAGTTTGAACGAATCATATTTGACTTTGGATTTGATTTTGAAGTTTTAGTATCTCAGCAAAATGATGCAGAAATCTCTCACTAATTCAAATTTAAAAAAGGATTTTGATGTCGGAATGATGTCATCATCCTGTAACGATTATTGAAATGCTTCATGTCCACAGAAGCGTTTATTTCCCCGCCTTCTAGTAGCGTGGCGCCGAGTTATGAGCGATGGATTGTCGAGTTTCCCGCTGCTCATTTGTGTAAAGTTCAGCAAATTTATGCAAATCACGGGCGTCCAACGCGAGTTGCAGCCTATCTCTCAAAGAGACAAACTCTTGTTGATTCAAAATTCAGATTCAGCTGCTTATTTCTTGCATAAAATGTTTTCAGAAATTCATTTTGTGTCTATTTTCAGTTGTAGTTGTTATTTTCGAGTGTGAAATGCTGGGAATTGGGGTGAAAACACCCCTGTGGACATCTACCAGTTCTGTCTTCATACAAGGCTAAAAATGTCTTTGTTTTTGTTCTTTTCCTGGGTTGTTCTGCTGCAGTTTAATAAGTGATGAGTTATTAGATTGTTGGCTTACTATTTGAGGGTGTGTACCTTAGTTTGCTTCCAAATAAGACATCACGTCATGTGAGTCATACTACTTTTTGGTGGAGGTCACAATGAATGATAAACTACCGGCTGTGTAAACGGAGACTCACTGAGAGTTGAGAAAACATTTAGAGATGGACAGATTAGAGTCCCGCAGGGTCGGGGATCAGAGCTTATCGTCTGTCAGCGGAGATCCTCACAGATATCCTCGCATATGCCATTTGGTGGAGGCTGTTTACCAAAGCTCCTTAAATGACCACGAGTCCGCGCATTCTTTCCCAGTGGGTGATCAGGGCGTCACAGAAAACCTGACGTGGTCATCTCGCATCTCCACCGTGGTTGATTAAGCTCAGAGAGTGCTTTTATTAGTTGATTAGTATTTTTCTAAGGACATTTATGAAAGCAGAATCCCCCTACCAGGTTCGTTTTACAGAAAGAAAGCATCCTGACTGGAAACATCGCAAACTGGTACGGGATGTGCGCGTAAGAGAGGAGGACTCTTAAACCTACCCAGAACATTATTGCATCCATCGATCAGTGATATGAGGCGCTGTGCCTTCCACCCCAGCAACAGCCGCTTCATCCTGCTGTCGTCTGGCAAATGATACAGAAATGTACGCTGTTGTACCACCATGGCGTGACTATGGCAGCTTCCTTTCTCAGTTTTGTTTTATTAAACACCATTTGTGAATAATATCAGGGTGTCAGAGCTATAAGTGTAATTTTACAGCAATGACTTGGACCTCTGTCCCCGTAAAAGACTAATAAAAAGGGACTTGTAGGCTAAAAATAAAAAAAAATAGCTAATTAGGGACCATTTACACCAGCGCACCGGATTCTGGTTCGCTTTCCTCCCTTGGTGCTTTTCATTTGGACATGTGTGAACACATTACCCAGAAACAACTGGACCAAGACCCTTTCAAGGGGGTGGTCTCAGTCCAGGTTAAATGAACTGTGGAGTGGTCCATTTGTGGTGGCAAAGTGATCCAACTCAACCACCAGCTGTACTCCGTTAGTTTGAGCTAAACAGTTCCTGTGTGCTTTGCATTCTGGGATGCAGCGGCACAGACACAGTACAGTAGCAGTAGTAGTAGCAGTAGTAGTAGTAGCAGCAGTAGTAGTAGTAGCAGTAGTAGTAGTAGTAGCAGTAGTAGTAGTAGTGGTAGTAGTAGTAGTAGTAGCAGCAGTAGTAGCAGTAGTAGTAGTAGTGGTAGTAGTAGTAGTAGTAGCAGCAGTAGTAGTAGTAGCAGTAGTAGTAGTAGCAGTAGTAGTGGTAGTAGTAGTAGTAGTAGTAGCAGCAGTAGTAGTAGTAGTAGTAGTAGTAGCAGCAGTAGTAGTAGTGGTAGTAGTAGTAGTAGCAGCAGCAGTAGTAGTAGTAGTAGCAGTAGTAGTAGTAGTAGCAGTAGTAGTAGTAGTAGCAGTAGCAGTAGCAGTAGTAGTAGCAGTAGTAGTAGTAGTAGTAGTAGTAGCAGTAGTAGTAGTAGTAGCAGTAGTAGTAGCAGTAGCAGTAGTAGTAGCAGTAGTAGTAGTAGTAGTAGTAGTAGCAGTAGTAGTAGTAGTAGTAGTAGTAGTAGTAGTAGCAGTAGTAGTAGTAGTAGCAGTAGTAGTAGCAGTAGCAGTAGTAGTAGCAGTAGTAGCAGTAGTAGTAGTAGTAGTAGTAGTAGCAGTAGTAGTAGTAGCAGTAGTAGTAGTAGCAGCAGTAGTAGTAGTAGCAGCAGTAGTAGTAGTAGTAGTAGTAGCAGTAGTAGTGGTAGTGGTAGTGGTAGTAGTAGTAGTAGTAGCAGCAGCTAGATGGAGAATTGCATAGCAACGTTTATCTCACAGAAATATGCCCCAGTCCAGAACACAGGGCTCTCTTCTTGTATTTTCTTCCTTGCTCTCGCCTCAGACACACCTGAGCAATAAACACAGTAAACATTCTTGTGTGGTTTGTAGAGATGCACCTTGGTTTCGCCTCAGTTTTTCTCTGTGTGAAAAGAAACTGAACCAAACAGAGATTCGTAGCAGATCACGGACTATAGGTGTAACAACAATTGTGCTGCCATCATTATAAACAGTCTCTTGTGTCATCTTCACATATTTAAAGCTTTCTTACTGTACTTATTGTTGAGACGCTACCTTGTCTGTGTCTCCTTAAAATCATCCCAGGGAACCCCCAAAATCTGCCTAATCCCTCCCTCTCGTACCACGTAATCCGTAATCCCAGCTCCTCACCATTCAAGAACATTAGTGTATTATTCCTTTAATCCAAAGGGGGAGCAGACATAAAGCAGCTTTTTTGCATGACTCAGCGGGCCACCCCCGGATGAAGTAATCGACCAGAGGATAAGTATACAGCCAATCACGTCTCGTTTTAAATGGTTTCGCCCGTCAGGTTCAATGCCAGACTCCTTGAGCCTACTCTGCTGGCCCCATAATGCAGAGAGACTTCAGCTTGTGATGTCATTGTGTGGAAAATGTCTTTGGAAAGAGAGAACGGAACCGCGTGGCGATTATATGTGTGTGTTTGTGTTTATAGTTCAGATACAAACAAGAGCAGATGTCGCATCCAACAGCCATGTGCCGTGCATTTGCAGTTATTCTTACAAAATGTCTGCTTGTATTCCCATTTACATTTGAAACTCTCGTGATCAGATTTGTTCTCTATGTGTATGAGATATAAGTGAGTAGGCATTGCACTTACAGCACTGTGATGAATTGAAATGTCTTTACTTATGGGTAACTAGAAAGATGGGGCTATTTTTTACCGCTCTGTCCTCATCCACTTTATTTTCAGACCCTGGATTGTTGAATTTTTCATAGTAATGGTTTGCTGCATCTGACTTCATGGTGGTTTGTGTGGGATCAGCGTTTTCCCTACTGCTCGCTGCACAGAAGTTCATTTTTCTACAGTTAAAGCTGTGTGCATGTCTGAGCAGTTTTATTTGTCGTTCATGTACACTAACACTTTCAAAGTCATCATCTCCATAGAAAAACAGACTTTCCTTCCTGAGAATAATCACTTTTTTCTTATATGGGTAAATTGAAAACAGGAACTGCGAAAAGCTAATTCATAATACCTTTAATGGCACAGATTTACTAGAATGTAATCAAATGTTGGCTCATGCTGAATCCATACCAACATCACACCTCCAAACCCCACACTTTATGGGAACTGTGGTTCCAAAATTTAGTGCATCATTAAATAAAGAAGTAAGGTAAAGAAGTGCAGCTCTGATTTTTTACTTTTCTGACAGGAGGTGTTAGGAGACAGTTGTCAGACTTTGGACCAGAACATTTCTTGCACTTATATTTGTACTAAGAAGCTTTTTCTCTTGTGTGTTTGTAGGAAACGTTGGGACCAATGCCACTGATCCGGACAGCGCAGCCAATGTTACCTCCTTGCTTAGCGAGGAGGAGGGGCCTGGCAAGGTCAATGAGGCTGTCGTTGCAGTTACGGGAACGAGCAGCTCCGCCAGTCCAGACACTGTGACCATGAGGGCGGGCCGGATCCCCCGCGCGGGCGAGGACGACGATCAAAGCAGTGGCATGTTCGCTGAAACGATGATACCTGCATTGGAAGAAGTGGGTGTGGCTGCACCGCCCCAACTCAGCCCTGATTCGGCTGAGACGGAGCACCTGCTGCCTAGCAACCCACGTGGACAGGACGTCATGGAGAGCGAGGAGGAGGAGGAGGATGAGGAGCGTCTGCCGCACACCGACCCACCTTGGATCCATGCCAAGGACACAGCCGTGTTTGACCTGGATCGCCTCTTCACCACCACCACCGCCCAGCCCTTGGCCCCCACCAACCCTGCTAGTCCCGACGTCCTTCATGTGGACTTCTTCGATCCCTCCTCTCGTGGGCGTGACCTTGACCTGGCCCAACCCTCTCCTTCATCACTGGCCCATGAGCTGCAGGGAGGTGACCAGACATCCTGGGCTATGCCGGACAACTATGACTACCTCACACCCTACGAGGATGGCGTGTCCCCCACTGCTGATGAGTACACCTACAGCACCACGACTGATGCCTATGAGAGTGACGAAGATCTCCGGTCTCCGGCTCGCTCCAAGCCCCGGGCCCCAGGGTCTGGCTCCTTCATCCCTGGGGAAGTACTTCCTGGCGCAGGATCTCCGGTACCAAACGTCCCTGCGGCGGCTCCTCCAGCGTCTTCACCGGTGGATGGTTCAGACGGGATGGGTGGATGCCGTGTGGGCTTTCAGATGGTGAACGGAAGTTGCCGCTCACCCTGCGACATGCTGCCCAACTACTGCTTCAACGGGGGACAGTGTTACCTGCTTGAGGGCATGGGAGTCTTCTGCAGGTACGATGCAATCATAAACACACAGAATACACTGTACATTAACAAAACAAGTAATAGAAATACTCAGGCCTTGACTTTGCAAGTGATCTATCTAAATCTAACTTAATATATGAAACAGTACTCCTTATGACTTCAGAGCTCACCTTAAAATCATCAAGTTGAGACATTTTCCTGAGTATCAAGGGTAAACCAGGTCGTCGCTATCTGTACACATTAGATTGTAAAATATAATGGACATAGCTTCCTGGGCCTGAAAAGTGAAGCCAATGCAGAAGTGCCTTAAACCTGCATTCTTAATGTCCAGCAGGAGGCGACCTGTCGATCAGGACCGAGATTTAGCGATACATATCCTCGGCACTGTTGACAGTAAAATATCTGTGAACTTGTTTTTGGGTGTTTGTGTTTAAGTCTTAAGACATTGACCCTCACTTCATCAGAGTTGATTGTGACATTTTGTCGACTCAAAATGTCTCCATAAGAGTTCAGTTGTTGCACTTTGCTAATCAAGCTAGCTAGCCAAGGCTAGCTTTAGCTGGTAGTTTAAGGGAATAATTTTGAACCAGCTCTGTATCGCTGCAGAACATGCAGATGAACGGCACCGGGAGTTCCCTGTTTGCAATAGTCCAGCGGATGAATTGCGTTAGCAGGTGGTAGTTGGTAAATGTATCCTTCTTTAGAGTTCGGCTTAGTGCTTCTCCTCAGCTCCGCCCTCTTGTCCAAATTTGGTCATTTGTGGCTCTAAAATACCAAGTTGGCGATGATCAAATGCCAAACTTCTGGCGTCAGAACTGTAATACACAAACCAATGGGTGACGTTGCGGTGGCTACGTCCATTATATTTTTTACAGTCTATGTGTGCTCATGCATGGTTACAGTGGTGACATAAATTGCTAGAAGCTTATTCATCATTACTTTTAATTTGGCAGATTTACCAAAATTAGAAATTAAATATATAGAAAATGTATACCGGGAGCTTACAGCTAACTTACTCCATGGCAACAACCTGTTTGCATCACCCAAGGACCATATCCCAGGACCATATCCATATATGACATATTCATACATACAACGGAAAAAAAAACAATTGAACAATTGAAAACTGGCTTTTTGGAGGATGGTCTTACACTATTGACACAACTGTTAACATGGTTATTATATTGCTGACACTCATTCTCACTACATTCTCATTTGTAGTGAGTTCAAACTCTGTGTCTCTTATGAGTCAGAGTAAGAGTAATTCAAAACTGAGCAAATACTCTGTCTGGGGTTCAAAGGGTTGATCAAGAGAAAATCAAAGGAAGATTTAAAAAATCTTTTCCTGCTGTAAAACAAAACAACAACAAGGCATTGCAGCTGTGTTAGGCTTCATCAAGGTCGTTCATTTGCATTTATAATCACTGATAAATATGTTCTGCAGCATCCAGGGTGGCTTCCACAGAGCAATCAGACACCAGTGCGTAAAATACAATCTTATGTCAGTTGATGTACATGCACCCTGACATTCTAGATTTAGGGAGTTAGTTTGTGCAGGAACATGTGGAAAAGTTCAGCGCAGAATAGAAAGCAACAAGTTATTGCTCTTTTTTTAACGAGAGAGCTTTATTGGGAAATGTTCTTCTGCCAGGCTGTACGCTGAGATTGGGTCTTTCCTTTGTCATGCAAACTGCACACAGACACAAACACACATTATTGTATTATTGTATTGTGCAAGCACATGCACAGACACTCAATAACATGGTTTTCTTAGCTTACACTCATAAACGATCACTGATGTCTATGTTGATATTATGTTCATATGCTCCCTGCCTATTGTTGAACACTTCCAGGCATTAGCAACAAACTGCAGTGACGACTTTCCTCAATACTCCATCCAATAGGGTTGCCGTGACGCTAAATCTAGGTGGAGGTCAAAAGTCAGATGGATTAAGAGATACATTTATGAAAATATGGTGTAAGCCACAGAGTAGTTCCAGCTCAATATGAGTCCTCTGGCAATACATCTGAAAGTCAACAATCACAGTGCATCTGCGGCTCAAAATGTCCTGATCTGTGATGAGAACAGCTACACTTCACATCACATCAGCATGCAGAGTTCAGGATTAGAGCTGCTGCAGATGGGGGAAGGATGATATGTGCTCCGTCCGATAGCTTTTCTGATTTCTAATATTGTGTTATCGCGGAACTGATGATGTTTATGGTTTTTATTGAATGAAATATGAAGGGATGAGAACCAAACCTGCGTTAAGAAGCTGCAGTCATACAGAATCACTCGTCTGCATTTAGACAAAAAGTGATTCATTTTCATTACTCTGACCTTTGAAACAATTTCTCCTCTCCGATCCACAGAATATTACATACTGTTTAACACTGTTAACGTCAAGTTAACTGCTAACATGCTAACAAGCTGCGAACATACCCCATAAGAGTGCCCTCTTGGAGGCCCTGCAAAGATAAAATATGATAAACTGACCTCTAGGGTGTCCTTAAAATGGACAAAACATGATTTAGTGCAATATGGCTTTCATTTATGCTAGAAAGCTTTTTGCTGAAGCTCCACCACATGCAGCTGGTGCCCCTTTTTTATTTTATTCACCGCTGCACCCTCACACTCTGGATTGTACATCATTTAATGCATAAAGTATTGCTCTCAGAGGTAACCACAGTTTATTTAAAACATATTTGTACCCTTAACCCCTGTCTGTGGAACTGTTTATAGTCATACAGCCCAAGTTAAACAAAAGTGGATGATTCATCACAGCTAACTAACACACCTACGAAAGCTTCCTCAATTTTGGACTCTTCCGCTCTTCGTGTCTTTTTCACCAAAGTTGAACTTGTGCAGCGATAGCGACGACTGCTACCCAATTTGATCATTTTAAATGTTGGTAAAGGCCTTTACAAACTGCTATAACCGATATTTACAGTATGCTGTTTAGAGTTTCACTTTCCTGTTGACTAAATGATGATGGTGTAACATCACCTTGAGATACTTCTATTAGCATTATGATGAGGTGAAGATGTTTGCAAACGCAGAAAACAGCATCAACGCTAAACATTAGCTTTCGCTGTCAGCAAGCAAAAAACCCCTCCTTTCTACAGCCGCCATTTTGTACTGATGGTCAGCATCCATACAGGAGGAAATCCATCACACAAGAGGCATGCAGATCCATTTAAACACCCACTGCAGTCATGGTTAAGGGAAAATGGCTGCACAAAAAAGCCGGCTTTGACAGCAATTTTATCATAAAACCCCCATCTGGAACGCAGTGAATAACACAGACTGATGAGATCTAAGTGTCAGATCTGAGGCTGATTTTTTTTGCATGTTTCAATCACATAAACATAGGTTTCACATTTCAAAATGGGAAGGATTTTACATACATTTCTCCATAATCAGGAAATAAATCATTCAGCCAATCAGTGAGAGGGGACTTCCAATTAGTAAACAGCTGCGCGGATTAAGATGCAAATGTATGCACAGTGGCGCCTCCCGACTGGAGATGATGAAGAAAATATCACATACACACAGACACACACACATACACAGACACACACACACAGACACACACACACACACACACACACACACACACACACACACACACACACACACACACACACACACACACACACACACACACACACACACACACACACACACACACACACACACACACACAGAAATACAGTATACCAGACACATCTCAGTCTAAACTAAAACAAAGAATAGAGACACTAAATGTCTCTGAAAACATCTTGACAGCTCAGATTGATTTGTTCTGAAAAACCCAGATATTTTTGTCCCCCACTCTTTCGAACCTGTGTGACCCTTGTCCTCCCTCAGCTGAAGGTTACGTCTCTATCCCCCATGCAGTGACCATGACCCTATATATATATATATGTATATATAATTATCAGTGACTTGACAGGAAGCAGAACAAATATCATCACTTCTCTGTGTCAAATCATCGGATCACAAGTGTTATTGACGGAGGGAAATGGAGCAGCGGCCTCACACAGAGCGATGTTGAAAAAACCTCTTGCTAAGCGGACAACATGATCCAGATATTTGGGTCAGATTTGGGCTTCAGTCAGCAGATGTAGCAGTGACGAACCTCCTGAGAGTGAGTCAGGCGAGCGCTGGAGAGAGACTGAGAGGTGTTTGACTGCTGGGCAAAAGTGCAATATGGGTCAATGGAGCGCTGGCACAGATGAGGACCAATATGTTCCTATGGATGTGTGTGTGTGTTTAGGCATGGTTGTGTGTCTGATTACACGTATGACTGAGTGTGTGTGTTACATGAGACTGTGGGTTTGTGTATGCACTGTATCTATGTGTGTGTGTGTGTGTGTTGGTGCGTGCAGCTGAATTGGAGCAGCATCATACATCAAACCAATTCAATTACAGCAGGATGAATGTTTGGACCTTTAGCCCTCTGCAGTAAAGCACATGACCCTTTGAAGTGCTGTTTACTGACCTCAGACCAGACTGTCGTATCACTTTCCTACAGGCAGAAATTTATGTACGGGCTGGGCTGTGCAGCTTACCCTTCTCCATGTAACACATAACATGTCACTGATTACCTGCCTCGACACTTTTGAAAAGCTGGAAATGTGCACGTCCAAATGTGTGCTTACCCTGAAGTTAAAGGTCCCTGTGAATGTACTGAGCAGAGGAGCAAAAATAAGTCAATCTGGACGAGAGTAAAGCCCAGAATATCCTCTCAATCTGACACGTACAGCTGCAGACACCTCGGGTGCATAAAAGTTCTGTTTTTACTACAGTATTTCTGAAGTGCACTCAGAGGACATGCTACACATCTGCACAGTAGATCCGTGCTTTTTATTCATTGTTGCACATTTGATTGTCTTTACAGTATATGGTTTTAAAAAGGAGGAGATGATGTAGGTGTCTACATCATAACATGTAGGTTTTTGGACGGAGCACAGAGTAGATTATATCAAATGTTGGAGCGTCGCCATATCTCACTCCAATTTCGCTCATTGATGATGATTCATGGTCAATGCCTGACCCCAAACATCTCTAATCAAATCTCGGGTTACCATCTGAACACAACCCTACGCGCACACCATCGGATGACAACACACACACAGACTCTTGCGGAACCTCACACACTCATGGACGTGGAAAGTATAATCCCAGTTTAGGAGAAAATTCCAGGAGCTTCTCGGTTCCTGGGAAGTTTCAAGTCAGAGTCTGAGCTGTCGCACACACTTACAGAGTCTGTGTGTGTGTTGCTAGTTCAGCCTCAGCAAATGTCACTTCCAGACACATAAACACACCTTAACGACAGCTGTCATTTTGTTAGATTTTCAACTCAAAACTTCAGTCAGTCTGAACAAACACACTTCTTTTTTGAAGCTATCTAAGGAATTCTTCAGGACTGGCTCCCCTGTCCTTCTGACTAATGGGATCTGACAGTGTTAGCATCATAAATCGCCGCCTCCTCCTCTTCTGGAGCTGCAGGACTGAGGACCATATTCGGAGAAGCAGATGCGAAAACAGAGGGAGGGAAGGAACAAGGGTGTGTGTGAAGAGAGGACAAAAGAGGAGGGTGTTTATGTTCTGAGTGTTTGTGGAGGCAAAAGTTAGATATTGAGTGAAAAAGAAAGCGAGGGAAATAAAAAACGGAGATGAAAAGAGAGCAAGAAGTTATCAACAGGAAAGAAAGGAGAGAAAGAAAAGAGTGGACAGAGGAAATGAGAGGAGGTGGAGGAGAAACTGAATGAGAGAATGAGTCAGAACTTTGTAAGGCTTGCCAGGATGGAAACGACTCGGGGAGCCAGGTTGTGTGTGTGTGTGTGTGTGTGTGTGTGTGTGTGTGTGTGTGTGTGTGTGTGTGTGTGTGTGTGTGTGTGTGTGTGTGTGTGTGTGTGTGTGTGTGTGTGTGTGTGTGTGTGTGTGTGTGTGTGTGTGTGTGTGTGTGTGTGTGTGTGTGTGTGTGTGTGTCCTGCAGCTTGATGTAATTAAGGGAAGCTTTGAGCACCAACAGCAGTTTGTATCCATTTTAGATTTCATGACAACACAATGGAAACACACTGATATACACACTTATATAAACAGCCCCCCACCCCCTCACACACACATGCACACACACACACACAGGATTATGTGTGTATTAGGGATCACCCTCAAGTCAAAGCGTGGGGTCGTGGAATCAGGCCAGAGGTCAGACACACAGATTTACATCTGCAGAGAAGGTCAGGATCACAGACACACACACACACACACACACACACACACACACACACACACACACACACACACACACTCACACGCACACACACACACACACACAGTTTGTTTTTGCCAAAGTCAGTCTGACCTGACTTATTAAGTAATTGATGCACATGCACACATGTTTTTGGCAGTGGTCATCTCTCTTTAGGGTACGGTATAAGTTTACCCTAAAGAACATTAGGTTAACTGGTTTTGATTGATCTTTACGTGGGCAGGGCTAACAGCCCAGAGTCTCTCTGCTCTCTCTGTCTCACTCCTTGGCTCTTTGTCAGAGTCAAATTCCTCTAAATGTTTTATGCTCTTATTTTGAAAGAGCTGTAGATAGGAAATGGCCTGCAGCAGCTCTCTCAAAATGCACAAGGAGCAGAGTAAGGAGTTATGATGAGGAGATTAATAAACACTCTAGTGTCTGCATTTAATATGGTAGTTAGTTTAGCTTAGCATAAAGCCTGACTCTGTCCAAAGATTAAAAATACACCTGCCAGCCAATCAGAAACTACTATTTTCCGCTGCTGGCACAAACCTGAATCCAACAAGCATATCCCATACATGCAGATATAAACAAACAGAGCAAGCTTTGTTTGCCGAACAACAGTGCAAATGTACGCGCCAAAATCAGCAGTGTTGAACTCTGTGATTGCACTTTGTCTGTGAGCCAATCCAGTAATTGGGGTGATTCTGTTGAAATTCAATCACTTCAGGAATTCATATATAAATTATAAATGCTGCTGTGACAAAGAACGTCTTGTCCCCCAAACTTGTATCTACTCAAGAATCTTGTTTGATGTACAAGCAAACTAACTGACACAAATGTCCACATTATTATTACTCTATTTAGTGCGTAAGGATGACTGCATGTGTCAGCCTTCCTGCAATATCACAACGCATCGACAATAAGTCATTTAGCCATTTAGCTTCTGGGGGCGACGGCAAATATTTCTGAGGTTCCAGAGTATCCAGCGGATATGGGAATAACTGATCTCCAGGCCGAGACTTTCTCTTCCATGCACCAAGCATCGTTTACAGTCCGAGTTGATGCTTTTTGTAAGAGATTTAGGTCCAGATGCCATTTTGGCTCATCTCTATATTTTAAAAAAGCAAATGAAAATCGAAATGGTCGATGGTGTGTTTTCACCCAAAGCGCTTCGCCTCTTTTGTTCCACACACTGAGTGTTTACCTTTGTGCAATCGAAGCCCATTTAATTGTGATTAGTCAATACAACCCTGAATACTAATGGACTGGAAAAGGAAACCAGAACGCCTTTCAATACCATTACCATTAGTTGTCCACAGATTCCGCACTGCAAATCTGCACAGATATCTGTTTATAGAGATCAGCCGCAGCAAACTGGCTGATGGTTAACTGTGAGGACGGGGCCGCATCTGCGTACTAATACATCATCTGCTAATTGGCTTGCAGTTTATGGTATTGTGAGTGCTCTCCAGGGACGCACAGTTTTATTCCAATAGGTTTTTATGGTCAGGATTGTACCCAGAGATCCATGCTGATTGAATGAATTAACCAGGCTCCCTTTATGTTCAATAGCACAAAGGTTGGCAAAGTCTGCCGATGAAGTGATATTTTATTCAAGCTGGTTTGTTTTGAATGTGGTGCAGAGGACGGGATTTGTCGGGGTAATCTAGCAGGGACGACGAAAGACAAAAACCATCGGACCTGAAATAAAACAATAATGAGTGCACCTCAAAGCAATTTCAGTCAAAAGCAACTGGACTGGTTGTTTGTCTAGGAAGACGTTTCACCTCTCATCCAAGAGGCTTCATCAGTTCATGTACACATCTGACCAGGCTGGGACATGACCAGGACCAGGACCAGGACCAGGACCAGGCTGGGACTGGACCAGGACCAGGACCAGGCTGGGACTGGTCAGTCCAGTTGTTTTGACTCAAATTGCTTTGAGGATAACGATGACCTGGACGAATGAGAACATTCACAGGCTTATTGCACAATAATGAGTGCATTTTAGATGGAGGAGGCCCGCATTGTACGATCAACATCTTTTTAGAATAAGACTATCATTATAATGAAACCTTATATATACATATACACTGTATATATGATTTGGCCGGAGAATCAGAGCAGTGGGGGCGGTATTCCAGTCACTCTACTGCTCCGTTGTGATGAAAAGAGAGCTGAAGAAGGCAAAGCTCTCGATCTACCGGTCAATCTTTGTTCCTACTCTCACCTATGGTCATGAAAGCTGGGAAAGCCGAAATGGGTTTTCTCAGGAGGGTGGCTGGAGTTTCCCTTAGAGATAGCATGAGAAGTTCAGCCGTCTGTGAGGAACTCGGAGTAGAGCCGCTGCTCCTTTGCATTGAAAGGAGCAAGTTGAGGTGATTCGGGCATCTAGTAAGGATGCTCCCTGGGCGCCTTCCTAGGGAGGTGTTCCAGGCACGCCCAGCTTCGAGGAGACCTCGGGGAAGACCCAGGACTAGGTGTAGAGGTTGAAGATGAATGATGAGTGATGAGTGATGAGTGACTGTATATATGATAGCAAATGCACCCCCAAAGTTAAGATGTTCAGTACCATTAAATAAGATTTCAATGTAGTGCTATGCAGAAGGTTCCCAACCCAACGGTTCCCAACCGTTTGGGAGTGTAACCCTTTTTACGCAAAGCAATGCCTCCTCGCGAACCTTTGTAACAGGCTGGATACTGTATTTCTATGAGATGTGAGCAGTTTCACCAAGGCGTGATCATTTGAATAGAGGCCTTATGTGTGAAATCTGGTATTTCACAATAAGAATAAAGATGTTTTCTCCCCTTTCTTTCCCAGTTAATCTTTGTTTTATCACATTTATGTTTGAATAAACTACAGCAAACCCAAACCAGGGCATTCTGTAAGACTACAAAACACACATTTACACCGTAGTGAACCAAGTGATCATGCAGAGGGTGAAATCATCGAATGAAGTCTCCGAGGAGCGCGCTGGTGAAGTCACACAGCTACTTTTTATTAGTGAGGCATCTTTTACTTGTTGAAGCATAACAAAACAATGAGCTTTTATCCTCCGTCTTCCTTCATAAAGTTCCACATAAAGTCGTCTAATCAGATGAGATCAAACTCTGTCTCTCCTCCTCCTTCTCGCTCAGCCTTTTAAAATCAACTCCGGTTTTTAATCCCGCCCTCGGCCTGACCAGTGTTTGTTCCTCTCCTTCCCAAAGCCCTCAGCGTAATGAGAAAGTTTTTATTTAACAGAGAGACTCAGATGAGATTCTGTTTCAGAGCCAGTATCAGTAGCAGATGTTTTGTCGTCCAAGCTCGTGATGGAAAAAAGTTCCCACAGGCACCGAGTCGTATCTCGTCCTGTCCTCTGCTGGCCTTGTTTTAATCTTAAGATCCACCTTTTTCTGCCGCAGATTTGACTCTTTCCTTCCCTTTTACACACTCTGCAGTTATTGCATAAAAGATATATACCGCTTCGAGGAAGAAATCTTTAAAAATAGATTTCTTTTAATGCAAATGTGTGATATATGCTAAAATATTCAGTAAGCACCCCGCTGTGCCCTCTCCTGTCAGTCCGCATGCAGCTCTCTTAGATCCATCCTTCTGTTTACTCGTTCCCGCTCTGACCTTCCAAAGATCTTGTTGAAAAGCTTTCTCTCACCTTTTTAAGTCAGCCCCAGGTCCTAAAAATGTTTTCCCATATGACGAAATTGCTTTCTCAATTACATTTTGAGGGAAACAAATTTAGTCCTGTTCATTTTGGAAGTCTAAAAAATGCGTTTCTAATCAAAGAGGAGGTTGACGTGGACAGATGGGTCAAACAAACACAGGACTTTCACTGTGTCCCGGGCGAAACCAAAAATCAGAGTTGACTTGTTTGCGTCACATACGTAACGACACATACGTAACGACACATACGTAACGTCACATACGTAACGACACATACGTAACGACACATACGTAACGTCACATACGTAACGTCACATACGTAACGACACATACGTAACGACACATACGTAACGTCACATACGTAACGTCACATACGTAACGACACATACGTAACGACACATACGTAACGTCACATACGTAACGTCACATACGTAACGTCACATACGTAACGACACATACGTAACGACACATACGTAACGTCACACACTTAACGTCACACACTTAACGTCACACACTTAACGTCACATACTTAACGTCACACACTTAACGTCACACACTTAACGTCACATACTTAACGTCACATACTTAACGTCACACACTTAACGTCACATACTTAACGTCACACACTTAACGTCACATACGTAATGTCACATACTTAACGTCACACACTTAACGTCACACACTTAACGTCACACACTTAACGTCACATACGTAATGTCACACACTTAACGTCACATACATAACGTCACACACTTAACGTCACACACTTAACGTCACATACGTAATGTCACATACTTAACGTCACACACTTAACGTCACATACATAACGTCACACACTTAACGTCACAAACTTATCGTCACATAATTAACTTACTAAGTTTTGTTTGTATTCACATCAGTAACTATGTGTTTAAAACTGCTGTTAGCCTTCAGGGTTTCCTACTACTGTTTCAGCTTTGGCTGCTAAATGCTCCATTATATTCTCCAGCTAGTCTCTCATCTTTGTCTGTCTGATGTTTGTTGCTGAGCAGGAAGTGTACAGTGACTTTTTAAAATAATTTAAACTAGAGTAATCAAGGCTGTATCTCACTTTCCACAAATACACACCACTTCCTGTTCTCTGCTGGCATTAAGCCCTAAACTCCAGCCTTCTCGTCTCTCACCCTTCATTACTCCTCATCAAAATCAGCAGGAGATCTTATTAGAGGACCACAACCCCACCTGCACCATTGTCACCCCTCGTCAAATTAAAAGCCTCTCCCTTTCACGGCCCAGGGGGCCGGCCTCATCAGGTAAATATTGAAAGGCTTTGTTAGCTCTTTGTAATGTGGTTCGGGCCGCGCTGATGCTAATACTGCTGTATTCCTGCCGCACGCTCTAAATGTGGTGATGGAGATAATGATGGGTTGGGGAGGGGAAAAAAAACCTCTGTTGTGTGACACAATGGGAAGGCCTGCAGGACGCGTGGGAGGTTTTATAGAGGGAAGGACTGGGAACAAGGGAGGCTGGTCTACACATCTCAGCCAGAGACGGATGGGTGCATTTAAAGTTGAAAAGACATTTGACAGTTGAAGGTTTGTTTTGTCCCTGATGAGGAGTCGTATCCAATTTGATTTCTGCTGTGCAGCTGCCCTGGACATGAGACGTTCTCCTGAGAAGAAATCTGAAAGATTGTCATCGAAATTCAGCCAAGAACTGCTTCCTCCCATATCGGCCTCTCGTTCCACGTGTTAATGGATAAGGCCGGTGTCATTCTGTGTTTATCTTATTGTCATCAGATCTGACAAAAATGTGTTGGCGCTGTAGCTTTTAGCAAACACAACTCCAGACTAAAATATCTCGACAACTATAAGATGGATTGTGATGAAATAAAACACATATAAAACATCTAGGACTCTGGTGATCCTATGAACATTTCTGACCAAATACCTGCAAATCTAACATCCCCCATCAGCCTCACTTATACTTTAACAGAGTGTGTTTGCAGTCTCATGGCAGCGATTCGGCTATTCACCCAACCATCACTCACCGCCTTCTGGTAGTTTAAATGGTGAAAAAGTGCAGGAGCACAGAAAGTAATAATGGATACGCACTGGAGAGGAGACCTGGAGACCTGGGTTTGAACACTGCATGAAACGTATCTTCAAATTTAGTTGATTTATTGTTATTGCAGTTTGGTTAGATTCTGTTAGACTCTGTTTTTAGACAACAATGCAGTTTCTACGGCTAAGAGGAATAAGATATTAGGCTTTGGCTACACAGGCAATTCATAAAATATAACACTGGCTGTGGTTTTGCTTTCTCACTTCTAAAACCAAACCAGAACCTTCCTTCCTGCTGCTGTCAGACTATGTAATCAGCACTGCTCCCAGTAGACTATTGACCTCATCCTGTACCCTGCACTAGTGCAATATGCCTGTACTAAGGTCATTTCTGTTTTTGCACTATTTGATCATATTTACTCATATTTATTTACTCACTACTATATAATTACAAAACAAGCAAAACAAGAACAACTGCACTATATCATGTGAATATGTACATATGTCTATTTCTATTTCTTCCCTTTTTAAATGTAACTTTATTGCTTATTTTTGCTATTTTTCTTCTATCTTTCATCTTATTTTATCTTATTTTGTAATATGTTCCTGCCTGTAATATTCTGTTGCTGCTGTGACAAAAGAATTCCCCAGTCCGCGGGACATGAAAGGTTTTCTGATTCTGATTCTGATTCTAAAACATGGACTTGGATCGCTATTTCCCCCCCAATGTCAAAGAAAGAAAAAAAGAAAAATCGGTTGCACGAACTGAAAGCGGAGACATGATTCAGCTGGAGGCGCTCAGCAAAGTGCAGGAGGGAGGAGAGTCCAGAGAGATAAGGGAGGGAGGGAGGAAAGATGGGGAGGTAAAGAGCCAGTGAACAAGAAAAGAGATTTTCAAGAAGACAAGCAGCGGGAGAGAGGAGGCGGGAGGGATGGAGAGAAATAGAGGGGAAGAAAGAGAAGAAATGGGAACTAGCCTCTAACGCACGACTGTGTCCCTCCGGACGGCTGAGCGAGAGTGCGTGCGTGTGATGGAATGACATGTAAGCGCTGCATCTGCTCCGGTTTGCCGCTCAGCTGGGTTGCCATGACGACGGGCACATCCTTACTCGCTCGCCGTCTTTCTTCATGCATCCCTCTCTCTCTCTCTCTCTCTCTCTTACTTTCTATTTGCATCCCTCCCCCCCTCCCCTCCTCTCTCTCTGACTTACATAAACCTCTTCTTTGTACGGAGGCAGAATTGCTCGCAGGTCGAGTGCATCGAAGTCTCCCTGTAAATGTGATATGAAGCATCATCATCATCCCTCTTTTTCTCTCTTCCTCACGTATGCCCGCACTCAAAATGTCCCCTGGCTCGTTGCCAGCGTTTCCCTTCAGCTGGCAAAATAAAAGTGTCAAGGATTCAGGAAGGATACAGGAAGTGGGTCGGTGAAAAGAGCCTGTTTAGCATGTATAGAAGGTAGCTGAAGCGGCCATACGCCCCGACACCTCCATTCACTTAATACCCTCTTTTGTGTGTGTGTGTGTGTGTGTGTGTGTGTGTGTGTGTGTGTGTGTGTGTGTGTGTGTGTGTGTGTGTGTGTGTGTGTGTGAGTGTGCGTGTGCGTGTGCGCGTGCGCGTGTGAGTGTGTGTGCGCGTGTGTGTGTGTGTGCAGTTAACCTAAAGATCAAAACTTATACCTTACCCTAGAGAGAAATGACCACTGCCAAAAACATGTGTGCATGTGTTTCAATTACTTAATAAGTCAGGTCAGACTACCTTTGGCAAAAACAAATTCTGTGTGTGTGTGTGTGTGTGAGTGTTGGTCTGATGTTGTGTGACAAAGGGAGAACAGTTCATTGCGTTGTCATCCGTTAATTAAAGCTGTTCTGTTCAGAGCTTCTGTGGTCACTTTGGTGTCATGACCCCAGGGTGCTCCGAACCTACTGAAAGAGCATCTCTGAAATATAGATGAAAACTACATGAGTACGAACATGAGCACCGTTTTCCTTCACGCCTCAAAACTCCCTTTGGCAGTGTTGTATTTTTACTTTGTGTGTGTGTCAGGCACTCTGACAGCTCTGTGCTCAAACAACCAAAAGAAAAATAGCTTTCTTTACAAAACAACATCAAACTGAACTGCTACCATGAACGTTATATTGACACGTGGTAGAGATCGTATTCACCTTCCATTGCCATAGAGGTGGAAATGAAATAAATCTAATCCAATTTTGTCAAAGCCCAGAGACTTAATTCTCAGGACTCTTCATTGGGCACCAACAGCAGTTACCCCTCACTTCAGTTTATGAGAGAATACATTAAGAGCTGACCGCCTCAGCTGTAGTTTAATAGCAGTAGCATGCTGGGGTACATGTTAACGTTTACGCATATTACACTGACTGTAAATGTCAGCATGTTATACCACAATCTTTTAAGTAGGCAGGCTTTCATTGACTGTTGCATTCAAGACTTTAGACGAATCCTGCGAGCCTTTTGTGTGTTTCGCCATCTAGCGGCGGCGTCTCCCTCCTGTATGAGCGTGCTTGAATGTGTACCTTTTCTACCTTTACCTGTACTTTTTATGCAGGTGTCCTAGATGTCTAGGAAGTGAGGAAGAACCTGTGCAATTCTCTGCTGCTCCAACAGCAGTGGGAAACTTCAACTTTGGAAACAAACTAAATAAGAACTACACAAACCTTTACCTCCTGAAGAGTGCTCCTGTCTGAGGCCGTACGGTCTACTTTAATTACCCTGGGCGTGCAGATGTTCTTTAGAAGTGGATCAAGAATATTAACAGATGACTTGAACAGAATATCAACGTCAGCTAAGCTAACACTGCTTAGCTGGCTCACGTCTCTATCAATGCTGCCGTGGTCGCACGGACTAATTTAACACAATGTGGTGTTAAAAAAATAACGTGAAATATAACGTCAGTTGCTCTAACAAGGGCAACCTAATGACGGAGGTAAATGTTCACAAGTACTCTTCAAGAGGTAAAGGTTCAATCACGCGCTCCCGTTCAATCACGCGCTCCCATTCAATCACGCGCCAACTGGAGGGAGATGCCAACGCAGCAATGGCGGCTTGTTCACTTCCGGTACTTTGCCGGATTCGTCTATAGTCGATATCTACAAAGCCCTCAACAACCTGGCTCCCCCCCACCGCCTCTGGACTGCTCATGCCAAGGACCAAGCGCTGAACCAGGGGTGGCTGGACTTTCTCATTTGCCACCCCCTCTCTCTGTAACTCACTGCCACACCACAACAAAAATGTCCCGCACACTGCCATCATTCAAAAAGGCTGCTCAAAGCCCATCTCTCCAGACCTGCTTTCCACAGCTGATCCCATAGCATTAAAAAAAAGCAGCCTGACCAAGCGACCATAAGTGACAAGTGACAATGTGTCACTGCAACAAGGTGAAAAGCACTTAGTTGAGCAAAGACGAAGCTTTCTGGGGGTGTTAAATGAATCTACTCAGACATAAATCTAGTGTTTTTCATGGAAACACAGGCAGACAGAACGATGCACGGCCACACATTCTTCCACACGTGTTAAAGCCTCGTTAAGCGGGGAAATAGATTTTTGCCATTTCGCACGCCAAACACTGTGCAGACAAAGCCATCTGCCTGTATGTCCCCAGGTGGACACCGTACTCTGCCAGCCAACAGCTACAGAGGGAGTCTGGGACTCAGATGGCTGTGTGTGTTTTTGTGCGTGCGTCCACATATGTGCCTATTATATACATCCACACATGGATGCCCATATGCACTGTGTAAGATGTTATGAACGCAAATGTCTTTTGTGATGTTTGGGAGTGTGTGTGTGTGTGTGTGTGTGTGTGTGTGTGTGTGTGTGTTAGCCTGACCTTCTCTGCAGATGTAAATCTGTGTGTTTGACCTCTGGCCTGATTCCACGACCCCACGCTTTGACTTGTGGGTGATCCCTAATACACACATAATCCTGTGTGTGTGTGTGTGTGTGTGTGTGTGTTTGTGAGGGGGTGGGGGGTTGTTTATGTAAGTGTGTATATCAGTGTGTTTCCATTGTGTTTAAGTGCTGCAGGCTCCTTTTCATTTTCTATTTTCAGAAACATCACAAAGTATACATACACCCATACTATCCTTTTTGAATGAAGCATCGCTCTGAACCAACCGGCGACGTCCCGCTAACACGCCTGCGGCCAATTACTTCAACAGCAATACTCAAGACTTATGTAACGTGTTGTGAAACATTTAGAAGTTTTTAGAGCTTTTTCAGACGCCACACCAAAGCAGTTAAATATAATCGGGAACAGAAAGGAAACCCTGAATGTTCACAAACAGACTAAACAGGAATAGGAAGGTGCTCCAAGCCAACATGACACTTAAAAGCCAAATATATAGATGTTGTGTAGCTATGAATGCAGAAACTGACATGATTACACACAGTTCACTGAGTCTGAGCCTCTCATGGAATCAGTAACGTGGTTTTACCCAACTAATCATTTCGTCTTTTATTTCTCTTTCTCTGTTTCCTTCCTTTCCTTTCCTTTTTCACACCTCTCATCTTTTCATCCTCACCGACCATCTGACTCTGTATCCCTCTCTCCGTCTCCCTCTCCATCTCTCTCTCTGTTAGATGTAACGTCCAGGATTACATCTGGCACAAGGGTGCTCGCTGCGAGTCGGTGGTGACTGAGTTCCAGGTGATGTGTCTGGCCGTGGGCGCCTCGGCTCTGGTGGTCCTGCTGCTCTTCATGATCATCGTGTGCTTCGCCAAGAAGCTCCACGTGCTCAAGACGGAGAACAAGAAGTTGCGCAAGCGCAGGTGAGGCTCCATCAAGAGCTAGAGAGCTAAGAGATGTTAACATTGATATCAGCACCTCATCTTCCCTTCTTTATTGGTTGGACTGGGTCACTGGAAGCTTGATTCATTCCAGTTCAATCATGTTAACAAGTAAAACTCCTTTTATTGTGCGTGACGTGTACTCCAGGCTAAACACTTGTCTTTGAATCACTGGGTTCATCTGTGCCAGTTTAAAAGATCAATCAAACAAAACTAAAACAAAAAGCTAAGTCTTTTGTGCCTTGCTCAAAGGCATTCTGGCCAGGCAGATTTATTATCTGTTACCCGGCAAACACACAATCTCGGCTGCGGTACATTAATCTCATCGATGTCAAAGATCGAAGGAGAACGCTTTGTTTCTGCAGCTCTGGGCCAAACTGCTGAAGTTTAGAGAGCGGCAGAGAGAGAGAGAGAGAGAAATCAAATCTAAAGGCTAAACAGACCAACCAGCTTTAAACACTCACTGCAATCCAGTCAACATGTCTGTGGTGCCTTGCTCAAGGACATATCGTAGGGATCGGACCTGTTTCTTTTCAGCTGTGACATTTTAGTTCATCTGCGCCGGTTTTATTGCCTCTGAATAACAGCGGATTTATTATGCATACTAATTGTTTCTTGCTCTCATTTCGATAAGCGCTGTTGCCATAGCAACGTTGTTTCTTTCTTTCTATCAGTGAAGTTCATCTGAGTAACCGGATTTTAATATTTAACAAATGCATACACAAATACAAGCACAAGTAGAGCGTTACTTTGCAATTTGACTTATTCTACATTTGAGTTAGTGACTGCGAAGAAGGTAAAAGGAAAGCGGATAGAGGAGGAGGAGGAGGTATGAGGAAGGGGGATAGGATAGATGTGCAGTAATAGGAAGAGAGCAAGTGAGGAAGACAATGAAGGAATGCAGAGGAGGAAGAAGGAGGGAGGGGCGGCAGGGAGAGCTGATGGCGAGCAGCCGGCAGAAAGCCAGATGACAGCACAGACGAGGGAGGCAGCGGGAAGAGGAAGAAGAGCCGGTGTGTATGCTCTCAAGAAAAAAGGGCTCTTTGAAAGGCCAAAAAGGGTTTGACAGAGATGTTTTCTGATGCATTAAGGATATTTATTTCATTAATCAAGCTAAATCCTGTTAAATAGGACATTCAGAGTGCTCTAAATCCCTTGAAGACAATGTTTCTATAACACCAGGCTGACATGGTTCAGAATATGAGCTTAATTATAAAGAATCATTAGTATTATTTAGTTTATATTCAGTGTTCCTCCTTCAGTTGTATACACCATCTTATAATGAATCGATACTCGTGAAGCCTCACATTTGATTAAATATCATTGCTGATGCGTTTCAGTCTCCCTTTGCTCTGTGACACTTTGGGCCACACCTTTAACACATTTAAATTGTATTATTTCAGAGTATTCAAATACAAATAAAAAAGAATTATCTAGAAATGAGAGCCTAAAAATGAATTATGTTTTACTTGTTTTAGGAAAATCTGACTTTTAGGACAAAACATTTAGGACTCACGACGGCATTAGATGGATAGGAGATCTTTTTTTTTTAGATTTTTCTTGATGCATTTCCCAATGAAATATGAAATGATTTCTATAAAATATAGACAATTAACAATTTTTGCCATGCATTTGTATTTTACTGTATGTGATTAGTCCATTATTGACGTCTGATGCATGAGAGTGATTCATCCCAAATTCACTTTAATGAAGTTACCGTGCTATTCTTTGCCATCTATCGCCATCGAAGGGTGGTGAAATATAAAAAAAATCACTCTCTTTAAAGAAAGAAAACCCCTCTTAGTCTCATTTCAGTCAGCAAAAAAGAAAACAAGCAAGCTTACTTACAAATTTACATTACCAATAAAACCTAAGCCAATAGACACTGTGCTGATAAATGCTAGAAAGCAGTGCATCCCCCTGCAGACTGCTTTCGTTGGCCGTATTGTACAATCTGTGCAATAACTAATTATTATAGATGGAGTAATCATGTCATCATACATCAATACAAGGCATTGATCAGCTCGGAGGCACGCGGCTCCAATGCGGTTCCAATCTGTTACCGCTTCTCAACTGGAACCGTTTCTCAATTCCCATCCCCAACAGCCAAGTTAGATTTTCAAGTTTTATAGGTTTACACAAGGTCGACAGTAGAATTACATGTATTTGACCAGAGAACGCGTCAGCTCAGCATAAAGGCAGCAGTCATATAAAATACAGAATGTGAGAAAATGGCGATATGATGTGAGAACAAATAAAACACGCATACACCTACAAAAAAAGTAATGCAGTGTTAATGTGTGTAATCCACGTATTTATTACTGCTACGTCCGAAACAAAGAATCTCAACAGAGTCGTTGTGGTGCCTAAACTTGACCATCGGGGTCACTTACTCTTGGCCGCTTCACAGCGTTAAATAGAGTGTCGTATTTTGTAAGAAAGCGTACGAACTGTTCTGCAAACGTCACAATCCGTCGACGAGAATGCGTTGAGAGTAAATGTTTGTCCGACAGTGTCGCACGAATGGAATGAGACACAGGATGAGAGAGAATAGACCGAGACAAATAGATAAAGATGTTACATAAGATAAGATGTCCTAATTCTATCAAATGTTCTTAGAGTAAAAAAAAAAAAGGCTTCACAGGACCCTTGACTATTGAACCCTTGAAGAACCTGTTTTGTGTGTGAAATAAATGGAGAGAGAAAAAGACTATCAGAGGAAGGTGGACTGAATATAAACTGAGGGAGAGTGACGGACAGATTGAAGGATTGAATATAAAAAGGAGTGGGGGGAGGGGGGAGGGTTGGCTTCAGCACTGCCTTGGCAGCGCCGATGTGTTAGGGTCGATCTCCCTAGCAACAGAGCCGTCGTGGATGAGCAGCAGCCCGGGCGATGGAGCTGCCGTGGATGCAAATGTGAAGCGAAGGACCCAAATTTTACAACACCAGATCCCACGCTACAGCGACTATTTTTAGCTCCACGGGGAAAGGTTCTCAGGCTAGTCATGTTGGAGGAGATTATGGAGGATGAAGATGATGGTGAGGAGGAAAAGCGGTAGCTGCTCTAACGCCAGCCAGCAGATATTTAACAGGAGAGAGGGGTGATGTCATTGGTACTCTGGATCCAGCTGAAAGTAGGGCAGTCTGAACAGGAGAGGGGGGGGAGGGAGGGAGAAACAGGGGGAGGCGGGATTGACCTACATACAGCTGTGCGACCTGAGGTGTGTGTGTGTGTGTGTGTGTGTGTGTGTGTGTGTGTGTGTGTGTGTGTGTGTGTGTGTGTGTGTGTGTGTGTGTGTGTGTGTGTGTGTGTGTGTGTGTGTGTGTGTGTGTGTGTGTGTGTGCGTGCGTGCGTGCGTGCGTGCGTGCGTGCGTGCGTGCGTGCGTGCGTGCGTGCGTGCGTGCGTGCGTGCGTGCGTGCGTGCGTGCGTGCGTGCGTGCGTGCGGAGACGCAGGGTGTAGCATGAAAGACACAACACAGCCTCATCAAGTGGTCGGCTGCAAGAAATCGAAGAGGAGCGATGAGGAGGAGGAGGAGAAGGAGGAGGAGGGTGGTAGATAAGGGAAGCGAAAAGGAGGACAGGATGAAACAAGGAGGAGGGGGTGTGAAGGAGAAACTGTTGCAGGAGAGGAGGAAAGAGAAAGTGAAAGAAAAGGGAAAGAGACGGGAAGATGAAAAAGGAAAAAGAGGGAAAAAAGCCCAGTGTGACAGATTCAGAGAGTGTGTGTGCTTGTGTGTGTGTGTGTGTGCGTGTGTGTGTGTGTGTTGGAGTGTGTGTGCGTGTGCGTGCGTGCGTGTGTGCTGAGAATGCTCATGAATATCTGAGACTCCCCCACTCCCCCATGTGCTGTGGGTAATCACAGTCGGCGTGTTTCTGTGCCGCAGTCGAGATCAGACCCAACATCCCGGTCGAAAAAGATGGAGAGAGTGAAGAAAATATAAAAGATGGACGACGTGGAGACATTTCAGAGTCTGTATCACTGCTGACTCCATCTGTCTGTTAAAGTAAAGTAATGTCCTCCTTTAGGTAAATGTTCAGCACAATCAGTCGTGTTCACATTACAAGCAAATGTGGCCAAGACCCGTTTCTTCTTCTGGTGTTTCTGGAAGACAAACGATGATGGAAGAATATAACTCTCTCACTCTCTCTCTCTCTCTGTCTCTCTGTCTCTCTGTCTCTCTCTGTCTCTCACTCTCTCTGTCTCTCTCTCTCTCTCTCTCTCTCTCTCTCTCACTCGCTCGCCATTACCTCCTACTTTGATTGTCCTGTCAGCGTTCTTAAAATATAAATATGGAAGATCAGAGAGAGGGGCGATCGTGGCCCTTTTTTTTTTTGGTCTGTCAAAGTTTTCGTTTTATTCCATCCCTGAGAAAAAACGTCTCTTCCCTTCGAGAAGTTGCAGACGAATAAGAAGAAGAAGAAGAAGAAAGAGGATGAAATTCAAAGAGTCAAGCTCAGTCAAAAGGGAACACCCAAAGTTTACGGCTTCCCCCGACAAGATAAAAGGAAATCCTGTGGTTACCAGTGTCTGCTTTAAAGTCATTCCTCATTCAAGTGGATAAGATACTGAGTGATTATCGTGCTTGTATTTGATGTATATGGATACATATATCCGTATATGGCTCACACAGTGTTACAGTGATGTTTCCAGAACAATTTGATGTGAACACACCTGCAGTTAGGTGTTCCTGCACCTGTAGTCCCTGGATAGATGTTAAATACCTGGAATCTACCCGATGTGACAACAGATCAGATCTGGCAGATTACGTGCACGTATCATTATAGAGGTGACTTCGCCAGGTCTCATTTTATTCATTTTGAGGAAGCGTTAATGCTCTGTTATCTCTCAACACTGTGGTGGTTTGTTTACGACAATCTAAAGCAATGGGTGTCAAACTGATCCAGTAAAGGGTCGTGTGGCTGCAGGTTTTCATTCCAACCAATCAGAAAAACACACATGGTCCAACAAATCAACTGTGTGAAGACAGTTCAGGTGAGTGAGTAAGTCGAGTCAGGTGTGTTCTTGGGGGGCAATTCGAGAGATTGGCTGTTTGATCCCCACCGCCCCCGGTCCACATGTCAAAGTGTCCTTGGGCAAGACACTGAACCCCGAATTGCTCCCCGTGCTGCGCATGGGTGTGTGAATGTGGTGTGAATGGTTAGATTAGATGGTATGTAGATGTCCACCGCCATCAGTGTGAATGTCTGTGTGAATGGGTGAATGTGACAAACACTGTGAAAGCGCCTTGAGTAGTCAGAAGACTAGAAAGGCGCTATATAAGTACAAGTACATTTGGTTGGAATGAAAACCTGCAGCCACACGGCACTTTACTGGATCAGTTTGACAACCCTGAAATTATTTGCATCAATATCCTCATCACTTCACAGTTGTGGACACAAAGCAGATTTAAAATAGAAACAAAGTCAGTTTTTGTCTCCACTGTCCCCGTCAGTCACAGCAGGACAATAACGGGTCAAATGTTCAGGGGTAAAAACCAGGTAACCTAATTCTGAGGGTTAAAAATGAATCCTTTTGTTCTCCGTTTGTTGCATCACAGATAAAAATGTTTGTCTCAGACGTAAACTTGCTCTCTGACTAATGCTGCTTTCTTGCTTTTTTCTCTCCCCTCCTCCCCCATCTTTCCTTCAACAATGTAATCTCTTTCCTAACTTTGTCCTTTTTCTCGCCCCGTTTGTTCTCTCTTTTCTCCTTTTGTCCCATTTTGTCTCACTGTCTCTCCATTTGTTTTTCTTTTCTTTTCTTCTTCTCTCACCCTGTGGATCACCTCCTTTAAACATCACTTTACCCCCATCTCCTCCTCCTCCTCCTCCTTCTTCTTCATTTTCCTCCTCTTGTACTTTTATTCTCTATTCACAATTCGTTTTCATGATCTGGACCCCAAATTCCCCTCTTTTACTCTTCACCTTCTTCTTTTTTACTTGACTTTCCTCCCTCCATCTTCCTTTTCTCATACTCCTAAATACCCTTTATTCCAATGTCCAAATGTCTCTCGTCTTCTTAATGTCTCCGTATTTTCTCTCTATCCTCTACACCTTTTCCTCCTCTCTCATACCATCCAAATCATTCCCTCCTTTTCTTCACCTCCCCACACATCTCTTTCGTTCTGTCATCTCACCTCTTCCCCAACTCTTTCTTTTTGTCCGTTATGCTCTTCTTTCCTCTTCTTCCTCCCCAAACCATATTTATTTCCCCCCCACCTTTCACCCACCCATCTCTCCTCCTCCCTCCCCACTATCACACCCCATCCATCCTCCGACACCCAGCAGTAAGTACCGGCCTTCATCGGAGCAGCACAATGATAATTTCTCGCTGTCCACCATCGCTGAGGGCTCCCACCCAAATGTAAGGAAACTGTGCGACACCCCTCCTAACGTCCCTCATGCCCGTGCATTGGCTTACTATGATAACATTATCTGTCAGGTAACGTGGTTCTCGCCTCTCTCTCACCCCTTTTTCTGCATCTCCCCTGCAAACCCTGCCCGGGCCCCCTGCTGACACCCCCTCTCCCTCCCTCCCTCCCTAACGCATGGGCATGAGTATTCTCTGATACTCCGAGGTGTGCAACGCTAAGGAGGGGGATGGGCGAGGTCGAACGGCGAAGACGGTGGTGGGAGTTTTCTCAAGGGGCAAATACGGATCCAAGGGGATGACACTATAGCATGCACATAGAAGCATACGTGTTTCAGCCCATGACCGTGTTTTTCAATCCATAGATCTTTATATATTGAAAAAGCAGGAGAATGTGAGTCTATCCATTGATCAAATACCATGTAATTGAGCCCTGAAAAAAAATCTACTTGAAAGTATCTAATTTATATATTTTTTCCTGTTACGACTCAAACTAGATAATAAAAGAAATTGGTTCTCTGTAAGTATTGGTTCAGCCTCAGCCAGGTGGTACACGATGATAGCGATCATATCACATTCATACAGGGTTATAATAATATAGATAGGATATATATATATATCATTTTAACTTGGTATCAGTCGATACGTAACTTCTGGTAGAAAAAATGAGTATAGGAACATCTGTAATATAAAGTATGTACTGTGCATATAATCTCACAGTACAGAAGATCTTTCTATGTTAGAAATCTAAAAGGCAGGTGCATTTAAAGGTGACTCAGCCCTTGCAGCATGTTACCAAGGCAACACAGTGGCTGAGTCTCAGTTTCATGTTTATTGATTTAGTTCCTCTGGTTTATTGCTTATTGATCCCATTTTCAAGGTAATAACAAACACACACTCTGGAGATGACAAAAATTTAAATAAAGAAAAATTGGCTGGTATTGTATGGACCTGCCGTAGAATCATTTTTTTCTAACCTTTTCAGATTAAAAAAAACAACTCTTAAGCCATAACTAGTTATTTTTAGCTTTTCAAACAACACCCCACTCATTTATTTTGACTGAACAGTGTCCGAGAAACGCTTAATTGCACGCTGACAGAGAGAAGATGCAGCATCAATCAGCTCGGTCGGTGAATCAGGGCTCCAACACGGCCGAGGTGAGAGGTTAAATTCCCCCTGAAAGCATGCAGACTGAACATTTATGGATGTTCTCACCGTGCAGACAGAAAGCCGCCCGCCCCGGTTTTATCATGACCCCTTTGAGAGAAAACTCCCACAATCCTCTGCTGCGACCCCTCACCACCCCTTCGCTTTCTAACCTGCTCTCTCTCTCTCTCTCTTATCACCTATTGCATCGGTGTGTCATGGCATTCCTGCTCTGTCGCTAACATGCGCCACATGGTGGCCATGTCAGCCACTGCAGCTCTGCTTTGCTATCTGTTTACAAACCTTTAACGAAATGTCTGCTTTACGTGTTTATCCTGAAAATGGGTGGGAGGGACTCTTATGATTGGGCAACAAAGTGTCTTTTTTGCTGAGGGGAAGGATTGATGTCACAAACAGGTAAGATAAAGGTGTGGGACATTTGTGAGAAACGGTCGGGGTTATCAGGATAAACATCTGAGATGCAACGTCCCGTGGCTGCCTGCAGGTGGCAGCAGAGAGCCGACAGGCGCCGCACTAACTGAAGCATGGATAGCTTGTAGCGGCAATGCTATCGTTGTAGCAGCATGGGTAGTTCTAGTGCTACAACTGAGGTAGAGTTTGTTCTGTTTTGGTTTGTTTTAGAGTCTTTTTAAGATGTGGTACCACCCTCTAACAACTCCATCAGTAGTTTTGTTCACTTGGAAAGCTACAGCGACTGGTCGTCTCTTTATAACTCTCATTTCCGTCATGCTAGCTCAACAGTTTTAGACATCTCATTTCATTAGAAGAGCCTCGCCCACTCATTTTAACCACAACCAAATACCATTTTCACTACCCTTACAGACGAAAAAAAAAATCCATCATCACCTCCTAACAATATCTCTAAAATATCAACTTCCTTACTCAACAACACCGACTCTACGCATCACAAACCCCAAAATCCCCACTCATCCACTGGACTGAATAGTATCTGTAAATACTTTAAATGGTTGCTTTGAGCACAAGGATGTACAGGCAGGCGCTGAGTATTTGTGCAAGTCAGTACATATTTCCACTGCCAGTTTCATGCTATTGCACTGACTGACAGTTGCTGGCAGTAATGTGCCAAGAAATGTAGCAATGCATATGAAAAGGCGAGGAAGAAGGCTGCAAGCTAGCACACAATATATGAGGAACAATCGGCTTTGCAAATGTTAAATGAGGAAGGAAATGTAGGCTACTTACTTTAAGGATACACTGCCCAGGGTATCTATAGTTACAATTTTCACTCTCAAACTAATCATTTGTACATCAATTACTCAGTGTTTGTTTTTGTTGCACACCTCCACGGTGAACTAAGAATGCAAAAATGAGAGTCCACGTCTAACAACAGCAAAACTATATCAAACGTTCCTTTAGAAACTCTCACACAACTCCAAATCTTGTCTTCCCGCGTGCATTTTTTGCTAAAACCTTACTCTTAAAACACTTAAAACACTTCCTTCTCGTGTGGACAAGTAGTGCATCTGCACAAGCTTCGGATGTAGCCGTGGCAACAGACGTTTTGCTGCCCCTATTACTTCGATCAAGACTTTTCACCGGCAAGTGTGCAACAAAAACAAAGTGTTCCTCACACATTCGAGGCAACAATCTGCGAGTAATATTGTGATATTCAAATTTTGTTAGTGAAGTAGCTCTTTAAGTCAGCCAAAGGAAAGTCATAAAAACACTGACTCAATGTATAAGCTGACAACCTTTCTTGGCATTATGTACATAGTCCAGAGATGGCACACTCTGCTCTCCTGTCCATCAACTCAACCAACAGATTTCCAGTAACTATTCAGCCCAGGTTTATTCTCTAACACGTGTCCCAACCACATACAAATCTCACTTAGACATTTACAGTAGGATTAGGCTTCCCCAAACCAAAAACCATACCAACTCACCAACTGTCCCCGAAATACACCCACTAATAAATCAAATAACCTCAATTCCCTTCCGAACTAATAGCCCAGTGTCTGTGGCACAGCGCTGGAGAACCTCACCAGAAATATCCAAACCTGTATTTACTGTAACACAGAATAAGAACCAGGCAGCACCAGAGTGTCTGTGTTTGACCAGTCGGTGTCTACCCCGGAGATACCGTAGCCCGCTGGGAATATCAGCTGACGTCTGAAAGGAAGTTTCTCTGTCTCCAACACTCGATCTATCTCTATCTGTTTTATCTGTCTGCTTCTATCTCTTCCTGTCTGCCTCCTCTGTCTCACTCTCTCTGTACCGTCTCCCACTCATTTTCTTTCTTTCTGTCGACCAGTCTCTCCACATCCCCCCTCTTTCTCTCTCTCTCTCTCACTCTCCATCCATCTCTTCTTGTCTTTCTCTGAGGATGCCTTGTATGGTTTTGAGGAGTATAACCCTTTGCCCCATCCCCCTCCCCTCAGAAAACCATGAGCAGATACACCTGGGAATGTAAGACCAAAGAGGAGTCCGACTGTGAGGTAAGACCAAATCCCAAATGTCAGATAGTCCCGCCCCTCTCTCTCACCTTCCCAAACAGCTCTCTCATTGTTACTGTGGCCCTGTCAATCACCCTCTCTCAACTCTCAGTGGATCAATCGGAGTCCTAACCCCTCCCGCCAAATAAATAAAGACAAAAAATATGTCATCAGTCAGGAAAACATGACAAGAGACCGATATACACATAATGTCACCTGCTGCAGGTTGACGTGTCTTTGTAGGCTGACCCAGAAGTAAGTATCGCCCAATGAAGAAAGGCAGGCAGCGCTCACGTGTATTCTGCCCTGGACGTAACCAAAAAGCCATTGACTTTGACACAAGGGAGACGGAAGTGCGAACATGCTAACCCATTCATGGGTTTCAAGACTCATTCCTGTGGCCCACTTTCTGGCAGACATTTAGTAAATATATAAGAAGAGCGTAAACGTTGAGCTCCAGTTAAAGTGAAAGTCCGGCTTAAAATCATCCCAGGTTCTTTTTCAGCAGATACACTCATCAAATAAACCATCGAGACAATTTTTTTTGTGTAACAACTATTAACGAAGATATCCTGGAGAGTTGCTAACAGCCGAATGTGGCTAACACTGATTAGCTCAGGGCAGCACTGTGAATGCATTAAAATGGCTTTTTCAACCGCTAATACTGCTCATGATAACACCAAACAGTAGCATGATAAGAGTCCCTACACATAAAACAAAGCACCAACAATGTAGTTAGAGAACCAAGAGTTTATTAAAAGAGTGTTTTGAAAGACTTACCAACTGGCCCCTGTACCAGCTCCTCTCATAGTAAAGTCCGTTCAAGTCAATTACCAAAGGAAGGTGCTTCGGTTAATGTGTAGGGACTCTTCTCATGCTACTGCAGAGGTTTGGTGTTATAATGAGCAGTATTAGTGGTTAAAAAAGCTTTTTACTGCCTCCAACGTGCTGCCCAGAGCTAATCAATGTTAGCCACATTAAGCTGTTAGTGACTGTTAGCGACTGTCTGGGATTTCTCCGTTAATAGTTGTTACACGAAAAAAATTGTCTCGATGGCTTATTTGATGAGTGTATTTGTCGAAATCGACCCTGGGATGATTTTAAGCCGTAATTTCACTTAAATTCTCACAAGGATGCAAACAAAAAACAAGATGGATATCATTATCAATGTTTGCTTAAAAAACAGTGTAAAATGAGCAACATGTAAAAACCCCCGCAGAGATAAAGCCATGAAGATTGTGTGAAATCACCCTTTAACATGTGAACGATGCAGAGCCTGAGGCCGAGTCCAAGCCCAGTCACAAACACATTAAAGACGTCGGCAGGAAACTGTTGACCTTGTGTCTGGACCGACAACCGACAACATACAACCTGAGCCACGCACACACACACACACACACACAAGATTGCATTTACAGAGAAATTGAACCATTTACAAACACAGCAAGACGGCCATATAAAAAAACACAAACACACAGACATTTTGCCAACAGTCAACAACACACACGCGCCAGTCATTTCTGAACAATAACAGAAAAGCACTTATGTTTCCCTGCAGTAATAGAACTCTTTGTGTTTCAGTCACTGTGGTAGATTGAACCCTCTTGTCCTCAATCTTCCCTCCACAGTAATTCAGCAGAGTCCAGCCATGCAATTTCTTCTGCAGCAAACGCTGAAATGGAATTGTTTATTTCTTTCTTTCTATCTTTCTTTCTTTCTTTCTTTCTCTGTCAATACTAAACAAATTCAACACAGAAAATGAATTGAGCGGGCAGAGCTGGCTGTAATTTCTGAGATAATTTCATTTCCATCGACTGAATCAGCTCTCAGACTGACTCTGAAACACTGAAATTGACCCTAAAGTCAAAAAGCTGCAGGCAAACAGTAGAATGGTGCATTTAAAAAGTACACTGTCCCTTTTAATGTGAACATGTATGATCCTTAATGCAGTGAGAACAGAAAACGCTGCGACCATCTACAGTAGACAGAACTGTAGAGAAGTTTAACTACAGCCCCCGTCTTTGTTCCTTGTTGCTGTGTTTCGCCTGTACAGTCAAAAACACAGTGTGGGCGGTAATATGACATCTTTTTCTTTGGACTTTGACTTTTTCGGTGGATTTCATCTGCAGGCAGTTAGGGTGAGCAGCACAAATGCAAACAAGCTGCTGTTACTGCAGTGGAAATTTAAAGGACGTCGCTTTCTTTGTGCCAGAAGGTTTATCCGAGGAACAAACTTTAAGTCGTGCAATGTGTGTATATACGAATTTTGTATTTTTTAGATAAACGAAAACTTTCCATCAGTGCAACATTCGAGAGATGGAGCCCGAATGTATTCTTATTTAATTTATTCTACTTTTATTTTAACATGAGTCCCATTGAGATAAAAAATATATATATGAAGAGCTCTTTTCCAAAATGAGTGTGTCATGCCACTTTGCTGTAAACAGAACCTTTCCACTGCTTCATCAGTGTTTCTGCCAAATCTCTATATTTCCTTGTTTAAAATGGTCCGCAAGATGCAGTTCCTTTCCAAACCGCGACCAGCGCCAAACCTACATTTAGCCTAAATGCGATACGTCCTCTCGACCAATCAGAATTCAGTGAGCGTTCTATGCGATCCAACATGGCGGCGCTCGCTCTGAAGCGGGAGAGTTTTTTGTTTCGTCCGTCCGTTCAACATGTTCAGACTGAGCCAATAAACCATTTTGACAAGATACATTGAATATTAACCAAATGTGTGGGTCTGGGTTAAAAAATGTAATTTTCCTGAAAACTATTCAAATGGATTTATAGCGTTTTGGAAAAGAGCTCCTCATATGTTTATATTTTACAAGAGAGACCTGGCCAAGTTTGGAGGCAAGCGAAATCAACAACATCTCAAGAAAAACAACCGCTTCCCTCCATCAACCACATTCTTTATAATGTCGTCAAATTCCTCACTGGATAAAAGTTTCTAATTTAACAGGTTTCTGCAGATGATTCCATGCCCAAGGTGCATATCATTTGAAAGCACATATCACGTCCAGCTGTCATCAATGGAGCGATTCACATTAGTGTGTCCCCGTAGGGACTGCGTGTCCCAGTTTGAGTCAAGAGGCCGTGCCATGCCGAACCATGCTGATCGTTATTGCGCCAGTACCGCAGCCGAGTATCCGTTTAAAACTTTCAAATTATGAGAAGTCCTGTTCGTCTCCTCACTGCTCTGCAGACCACAGGAACACAGAAACACACCTAACACTCTCGAATGCAAACACAAATGCAGGCACATGCTGTGTGTACTCAGAGGAAAGAGCCAGTCGGTAAACACAAACAAGTATGTAAACACACACACACACACACACACACACACACACACACACACACACACACACACACACACACACACACACAGAGGCAAGCAAGCTAACTCTCCACATACCAGTGCAAATATTTTAACGTGACGTTTATGTGCCCGAGCGTTAAAAACAAACACACAGGTGCACTGACTTTCAAACCATGTAAATTCCAAACATATTTAATCAGCTGCAGGGAGAGAGCTGAAGAAAAGCATTGATCCAGACAGAAGCACACCTCTCATCTGCACCAGAGAGTCAAACAGAGACACACACACCACTAACTTTTTCAAAAAATCAGTGTGGCAGAGAAAATTTGGAGAAGTTTGCCCAAGCGACCGAACCAATCAGCATTGGTTCCGAGGCAGATTTAAGTGTGACGCAACGAGAAGAGCCTGTTCAGTGTAAACAGCGGTGGCTTCCGCGGATGAGATGAGCGCAGCTATGGAGCAAGCCGCTCACCAACGCTTTTGCCTCTTGGATCCTTCTGTTGGACTACGGACCGGGCACCTGAAATTGTGCCTTTATCCATAAATTCACGTTACACAAACATAAAATATTACAGACATGTTGTGAGCTTTGCCTCGACACTGTAAGTACGTCATACTCTTCGTTGATCTGATTTCTTGATTTGGCCCCTATGTTGGTGATAGACAGATTATTTATCCAAACCAACAGTATTTCTACCTCTTCCCAAAAGAGCTCCAACAGAGAGTTCCCAGATGGATATGCAGATCAAATGCAAATTATGCAAGTCAATCCATCTGGGGGAGTCATTAGGTTACATGTGGTATGAATTTGTTAGGCTAAATGCGAGCCACTCTTAATTTTAACGTTTATTCTACGTGAATAAACATAATCGTTAATAAAAAGCTGTAAAGGCGATACTGCGTCTGCCTGCAGTTACAGAGGTTTAGGTTCTATGCAATGACAGTAGACAGTAAAATAGACAGAAGTAACGCAACAGCATTGTAACAAACTGCTTTTCCCAGAGAGCTGTAACGTAACAAGTAGCTTATACCCAACACTGGTCACGAACAACCGTACAATCGAAAATGTACAATCCACTGTCATCAGCCCACTAAAAAGCAAACGGACATTAGGAACTGTCCGTGTGCCTCCATCATCACCATCTTCATCAGAACCCTGTTTATCTCTGTTCCTACTCCCCCCAAAATGACACCCGCTCTAAAGTCCGTCCTCGTGACTCTGTGCCTCCCACCCACTGCCCGCCCCCCTCTTCACCCATGCACAACAATGAAATCCAACAAACAAAAAACATTTTCCAGTTTCACGCCGACGGGAGGACAGAGGGCCCCTATCCCGTAACCATGGAAGTGACGTATCCGCACGTCCTGCCTGAAGTTACTATCTAGGCCAGCTGCCAGCGGGTAAATGCTCTCACTGCTCTTCCTTTCTAAAAAGTGCCATTGAATTGAAAACGCAAACATTCAATTAGGGGGTGTTTGTTAATGGTTCAGGCCTCAGGGTCTGGAATTTGATGTGTGTTTGTTTGTGTGTGAATCTGCCATCCTGTGTGTCTGAATGAATGTGTCTATCTTACCATACTGTGTGTTTGTCTGTGAGGCTGTGTGTGTATGTGCCCGCGTGAGTGTCTGTGCGACGAAGAGGCGCAGACGGGTGCCCCAGGATGCCTCGGCGCAGCAGGGTCGATCACGCCATGCGATATTAATGGGGATAAGAGGCTGGAAAGAACAGCTAAAATGGACTCCGCGATCAATTTATTCCCCCTGACCTTAATTAAATCCAGATGAATTAGATTGAAAACTCTTAAAACACACTGTTGTCGTTCTTGTTTTCCCCCTCAGTGACTGCTTGGGTATGTATGACGGTGGTACCCACAGATAATCGGCCAGAGTGTGGAGAGTTTATCTGTCTTTTTTTATTTTTGGGACAATAACCGTGAGGAGGAGGTGAAGCAGGAGGAGACGGGGCATTCTGCATGAGCGATCATTACTGTACACAGGGGCATATTGTGAGGGTTTTGCATGTGGATGTGCATGTGCTTCCTGGGCTGCCTGAAAAAAAAAACGGGGGGGGGGGGGGGGGGGGTCGCTCATGCAGCTCACCTCACCGTCTCCTCAACCAAACATGACATGCCAGTCGAGCATGATGACAAACAGTGGAGCCTCCAAACCACCGAAATGGCTGCCACTGAATTTAGTTTTGCTTCGAGTGATAATATCTGCAATTTGATTTAGTTTCATATTTAATGGTGGTTTGCTGCATTCTGGCAGTCTCTAAAGGATCATTCCAGGTTTTAACCCTTTTACTACAAATCAAATATCCTCTACGTCATCAAACAACGCTGCTGTTGTAGAGAGTTGAATTTTCAACCCTTCCAGGTATCCATTGTTTTCTATCGCTATAAAATAAGAAAACCTGTGTTTTTTTCACTGTGACATGTCAAAATGTTATTCTTTCACTATAGTGGATTACACAGGAATCAATAACAAGAAATCATGCAAAACATTTGTAGTTAAGGAGCTAAAACTGGGCGTGGTCCTTTAAAGCATGAAGGTGGAACATGGAAATCCATTGGAGCGCATGAAATGAAAGACAACCCCAAAGCTCTGGGATCCTTCAAAAGCATATCGAGCCTAAGTTCATTTTTGTTTTCTCCATCAGACACGAACGTCGATATTGGACGATTCTGCAAAACACTGGGTAAAGTTGAGGGACAACAATTTTGTATGTCCATTGCTAATGTTTTTGAATTCTCGCATTTTACAATATCTGCACACGGTGACTAAGGTTAGGGCAACGTATACACTTGGTTAAGCTTAGGGAAACATTGTAGAAGCTGTGAATAGAAGGACAAATGTTATTTGCAGATCTGTGACATGATGTGAACTTTGGTCTTCTGCATGACAAATACTCCCTCTTGCATTCTGCCTCACTACACGAAGAACAGACTGCTTCCTGAATTGGCGCTGAATGTTGGTGTTGGACATAGAGTGAGCTGCAGAATTGCCCAATATGGACATAGTACCTTAGGATAAAAGGCTGCGTTTCCTTGCCTTTAACAAAGATGAAATTAGTTTTTAAAACCAGTTCTGATGGGTTGGTCACCAAGTTTGCCACCAATTAGCAGGGTCAAAGTTGCTCAGCCTAAAACTGTTGCTTTGGTTCTAACTGTGCTTTCTGCCCCCACCCCTCCACCTCCACCTCCACCTCCACCCCCACCCCCACCCCTCCCTGGGTAGGATGATCCCAATTCCCAGAACAAGCTGGAAGACCCGGTCAAGGCCCCGCCCAAGGAGGACGACTCCCTCAACATCCACAACTCTCTGACCCCCAAACACGAGAACCACAAGGTCCTGGGCGAGGAGAACTCCTCGGAGGTAAACTCACTGCAGAACAACATGATGTGAAAACAAATCAAAAACAAAACAACCCCGGCAACCTGACAACACGATACCGAAAACGATGAGGTGCGCCGGCAACGGCAGCCCCCGAATCACTCTCTTCTCTCCGTCCGTGCACCTAACTGGTCAACCGACCAACCAACCAACCAACCAACCAACCAACCAACCAGCCAAACCAACCAACCAGCCTGCCAACGTACCAGCCAACCAACCCAGTCTGCAACCGTCTCCAACACGGCAACACTGCCACCAAGCGGTTCGGCCGCTGCAAAAAAACGTACACCACCACCACCACCGCCACCGCCACTGCCCCTGCTGAGAGTAACTCCGCCCCCCTTCCACCAACCTCACCCTGCCGCCGCCTTGCAACCACCACCCCCCCCTCCCGACATCCACTCATGCCCCTGTTTCGCAGCCCCGTTGCCCTTGTTGCTGTCACTCTACTCTACCTTATCTCTCTTACCTACGCACACACACACACACACACACACACACACACACACACACACACACAGTGAAAAGATGAAGACATAAACACGCTTATATGTACACACACACACACCTTCCCCTGCCTGCATTGGTGTATTTTGTAAAAAGAAAGAAATCATACAGAAGTTTAAAACGTACGTAAAACGTCATTGTAAAAAAAAAAAAAAAAAAAAAGAAGTTAAGATAAAGCTACTGAGAGGTTTTGATGTTTGTCTGACTAATCCAGTGAGTATGTATAAATATTGGAGAAAAAAAAATTGATTGATTTAAAAAAAAAAAAGAAGCAACACAATGTGTCTTGGTTTTCATTGATGTGATTTCTAATCCTTTGATGTACTTGTTTTTTGTTTTTTTTTGTACTTTTTTGGGACTTCGAACAGAGAATAAAACCAACGAGATTCAGACAGTTGTTGAAATAAACCTTTTTAACATGACCTCTGTGGATCCTGTGTTTTCCTCAGCGTCGCCTCCCCCCTTTCTCCCCCCCGCAAACTCCGAATCTCTGCATGGCTTTGAACGCAGCTTCTTAGATCCTTGTCGCAAATGTGCCTCCCTGCTCTCACACACACATACACACACACACACACACACACACACACACACAGATTACGGTATTCTTTACCTTACATAATGAGGTCAACATTCACAGATCGCTGTTCATTTTCACACACTGGCAGTTATCATTTTTGTTTTATTGTATTTTTATTACGATTAAAATCTAAATCGTTTCTTCCAGGTTATTAGAATAGACTTTTATATCAGATTGAAATGTTGACCATGTCAAAATAGCTCTTATCTGGCTCTTCTGCAGCTTTCAGCCACATCTCTTTGGCCTTCATCTGCGGATGAAGTTAGCTAAGTTGTTATGGAGATGTTTAACTGTTATCACTTTATCCCTCTGCCAAACCGGGGATAACGACTAAATCAGTCTCGGGCCAACTGCCTCTTCTGATGAAGGCGAGGAGGAGATGCGGCTGAAAGCTCTGGAATAACCAAACAACGGATCAAATGAGTATGGATTTACACATATAAAAATGTGAGTCTAAGGCTGAGACTCCATATAGCATTTTTTTCTAAAAGATCTGAATTTTTGGTGCATCCGAGCAACACGAGCACCCTTCATACTCGGACGCTCAACCTAACTTGAACTCAAATGCAAAAAAATAGATGAAACTCTATGACATACTCTTAAGAGATTAGCAATGGGTGCAACTGCCTTGGGACACCGTAACGCCACACTTACTACTCTAATTAAAATTTTTAGGTATATGCACCACTAAGGGCGCACTCACACTGTCCTTCCGCACCGGGCCAAAACAGGTTTTACGGGTTAAGTGCGTTTGACCAGTGTGAGTGCACCGGCTCCGCGCATAACTGCGGCCAGCTGGCCGTCCACGGCCCCTCTGAGAGAGGTGGGCTTTTTGTAGAGCCCGTTTGCACGTGTACAAGCACGAGCATATAGAACATTGAAAATAGAAGGACGGACCATGCGCGGACATTTAACAACAACAACAATGGCGGCGAAAGGTTCACGTTGGTGTGATGCGGAGGTGGAGTGTTTACTGCAGATTTGGTCGATGAAAATATTCAAAAACAGTCGACAAGACGCACAAAAACTCTGAGGTCTATGGAAAGCGATGACGTCATCAATGCGTGTGACGTGTTACGACGTGATGAGGTATAGGCAGCAAGAAGCATTGGCCGAGGCCCAGGCAGTGTGAGTACACTGCACCATATTAACTGATGTGGTAACGGTGGTGGTTTTCTAATATGGAGGGCCAGGTGCCAGTCTGCTGCTTCTGCATGTTTCCTGCCTCCAGAGAAGCTTCCCTGTTTCCATTAGCACACTGCCACGCACGTATGCCGACACTTGCAAATAAATAACACTTACACTCGCACATTCGGTACATGACCTGTGACAAATGCACGTCTTCTGTCGACAAACATATATGTACGCAAAGTGCCTATAAAGTGGTTAAAGCACAAAGTGAGCATTTTAATTAAGGACTAATTAAATGACTTAACTTGTTGGTTGACAAAGACATGTGGTGAAACTGTACTTTCACCTCCGGTAAACAGGTGAGTAGGAAAATGAAATGGGAAAGAAAAGAAGTGAAATCTCACACTGAGTTTGTTTTAGATGCAACGTTTCTCGTTCATCTTGAAGGTCGAGGGCCGAAACGTCACCTAAATCAAAACTAAAGTCTTACTTTTCTATATTATAGAAGCAACGTTTCTGCTTTGAACCTTCATCAGGCATCAGATTCACGATGAGAAACAACAACATTTTGAAAGTTAAAGTTTCTTCTAGACAAGTTAGTTGTATGGTAAGGATGTCCAACTGGTCATGCAATGCCACTTCACCCGTGTTTGGTGTGTTTTAGCCGTTAAGAAGTCAGCTCTCAAGCTCAGTCAAGTCTATGTCAAGTTTCAATCCCAAATTTTTGTGACTTAAGTCAGGTCCAAGTCTCAAGTCTGCTGCTCCAGTTATAGCCACAACCCTTCAGACAAATCTTCGCCCTTTTGTGCACAAAAATGTTCTTTAAACTCAAACTGCCGCCACTGCCCCTGCCGAGAGTAACTCTGCCCCCCTTCCACCAACCTCACCTTGGTGTATTTTGTAAAAAGAAAGAAATCACACGGAAGTTTAAAACATACGTAAAACGTTATTTAAAAAAAAGGTACTGAGAGGTTTTAAAGTTTGTCTGACTAATCCAAATTTAAATCCAAAAATGTTCTTTCTTTCAAAAAAGTATAAAACTGAAACTGGTTCCCACAAGGATAGAAGTGCAACAATAAACACACACACACACACACACACACACACACACACACACACACACACACACACACACACACACACACACACACACACACACGTTCAGCCATGTGGTAAACGGCCCTGAATGGGTCTCAGATGAGGCCGCGGTGTTGCTGGCTCTTTGTGGGGTTTCTCCTTTGGATCACTACGAAAGCAACGGGTTAAACAGTGTTATTGTGGGGGATCCTTCCCAGGGTGGAGGGGTGCTGATGGATGGAGGGTGGGGGAAAGGTCTGGGTGCACTTCTCTTTCTTCAAATAAATAAAGAGGGGGGTAGGAGAGCATTTCAACCCCAGAAGGTAGAAGAAAAGGCTTTACAAAAAAAAAAATCCAGAATAGGAAACAGCAGTAGGCAAGCTAGGAAAACAGCAGCAACAGTGATTATCACCCTCTTTTATTCCTGTCAGCCTCTCTCACACTTGTGGAAGTTGGCACATGCAGTAGCACATGACCGCACAGGCTCAAACACACCTACACACACACACACACACACACACACACACACACACACACACACACACACACACACACACACACACACACACACACACACACACACACACACACACTAAAGGAGGCTCCTCTGAATGTAAATGACTGAGGCCAGAAGTACCAGTGGACGCCATGGCAACAAGTGGGCATTACATTACCAACAGCAAGAAGTGAAGCAGGGAGGGGGAGGTGCCGTTGAGAGTATCACTGTGGCAGAGTGAATCTTTAAAGACAGTTTTCATTAATTCACAGCCACTAAAACACAGTTAAAAATGCTGATACATTCTTAAAGATGCACCCGAGAGGGAAGGTGCTAAGTTATAATCCGCAAGATCGTTCTCTTTTGTACATTTTCATTTTATTTTGTCTCCATGTTTGGCGTGAAACGCTCATCGCTGTGGTGTCTCTTCTTTTCGATCAAGCAGAGAGAGAGACACCGTCGTCTCTTTCCTTTAGTGTTCTGGACAAAATGAAGTCAGACGTTGCTATTTTCCACTGGAGTACTCTCCTGAGAGGATGCATTTTAGACTGACACACCGACCTCACGTTGTTCTGTTAGCAGGGAAAATGGAGCTATGCCTTGGATTTAATGGATTTCGCAGTGTCAACAGATCAATTAAATCATCCCCGCTGTGTATGTGGCAATATTCAAACACTAGGCCTATATAAATGACAACAAATAGGGCTCAAAGGTGATTTAACAGAGCTTTATCTTACTAAAAGCTCTGTTTTACCTGTCCATGTTTCTTCAATCTATCCATACAACCACAGTATAGATTAGAAAAGGGACCTACTGCTGCAGCGGGAACTACCTCAGAGGAGGTTTTTGCGTATTTTGCTTCAGTGTTAATATGTCAGTCTGTCTGCAGCCACATTTTGTCACCACGATAGCATCTGAACCATGCAAGATACAGTCACAAAGCTTCACAACTGTGTAGGTGAGATCAGAATGAAGGCACAGGCGAAGATGGGTGTGGTGTGATTAGAGGGGCGGATTTAGGGGGGTTGGAAAGTATCCATGCCAAAAACTTTTTTGGCATTGATAAAAGCTGGAACAAACACAGACATTAAATACATAGTAAATAAATCACTAAGTCAATGTTGAGATTTTAGGCTATTTTCCTTTCGCAACATGTCGTCTTCTTTCAGACTGTTGGAAATAAAAATACACATTCAGGTTTTTATTTTACGTCACTTTGTTTGCGTCTGTGGATTTCTCCTAAATTCACCAAAATGAACATTAGACGATGCACCATTTGCATATTAAAACATACAATTTCGGAAAACTTGTAATACAAAAAATAATTGTAAGTAATCAATTAGGGAAGATTCACTGTGATATCTGTTAGTTAACATGTTTTACCCTATTCACCTGTAGTGTCTTAAAATGTATGATTTTTTACAATATGCATCTTTAAAGGTCGGTTTCTCAAAATGAGTCAGAAATCTCTTCTTCAGCAGCACGAACATGCACCAAACTATATTCTTAATCTATATTCTGAAGGTTTTTACAGAGCGCTTTGTTCATATATCATTCACAGCCTGAGTTATACAACATCTGATTCCCCAAAACATGGAGAATATTGATTTGTTTCAAGGCTGTTGCCAGTATTTTACTGATTTATGGAGTGATAAAAAAGAAGTATATCTGTAAAAACCTTTGACTCTTAATATTTAATCAAAATGAAACATGAACGTTGAACGTGGCTTCATCCAATGTTCACATTTCTGTCCTGTATTAGCAGCGAATCCTTTAATCTAAATATTTCATAAGATGATGCCACATTTGCATATTTAAACATACAATTTCAGAACTGTGGCGAATGTGGCCACATTTGCATATTTAAACATACAGAATGAATGAACTGTGGCTGGATTGTCTGAGTGGATTGTCCTCCATTCGAGAGATTGGTGGTTCGATCCCCACCTCCCCCGGTCCATATGTCGAAGTGTCCTTGGGCAAGACACTGAACCCTGAATTGCTCCCCGTGCTGTGCATGGGTGTGTAAATGTGGTGTGAATGGTTACATTAGATGGTCTGTAGATGTCCACTGCCATCAGTGTGAATGTCTGTGTGAATTGGTGAATGTGACAAACACTGTGAAAGCGCCTTAAGTAGTCAAAAGATTAGAAAGGCGCTTTATACAGTATATAAGTAGAAGTCCATTACCAGAAAACTTGTAAAAATATTTGTCTTGTATGTGAATAATCAACTGGGGAAGTTTCATAGTGATACCTAATAGTGATGAGTTTCCCTTATTCCCTGCAGTGTCAGATGACACTGATAATATTGACAGGAGCACACATCTTCTGTAAAATCAGGATCTATAAAAGGATGTAGCCTCATGCGGTAATGCACTGCTGTATGGGCTTTCTAGGAATCAGATATCCAGGTCAAGGTCAGAGCTGCCAAATGTGCCACTGAGCATTCTTGTGACCGCATGAAAGATTATAATAAGACCTCAGGAGAACCCGAAGAAAATGATTTTCACCCAAAAACGTGGAGATAGTAACACCTGATCCCTCCACGTAAAGCAGCAACTGGTTGATATCCATGTTTATTACAGCAGGAGAAGGACACATCAACCCTCTTTAAGTGTGTGTGTGTGTATGTGTGTGTGTTTTCCATGTTCACTGACCTCTCGAAACATTTTTATCACATCTCTCTCTCTCTCTCTCTCTCTCTCTCTCTCTCTCTCTCTCTCTCTCTCTCTCTCTCACTTATCTGCTGCTGGCAGCGATTTCATGCATCTTCACACAGAGAGGGCATCGTTGCCATGGAAACCCATTCTGATGCCACAGTCTGAGCAGACGAGATCCAAACTCAGTGACCTCCTGGTTCCTCTGCCTTCATGAACACACACACACACACACACACACACACACACACACATACACACTCACACACACACACACACACGCACACACGTACACACACACACACACGGATGGATGAGGCAGATTATGTGACTTATGTAGCTTTACTGTCATCCAGGAACAAACTGCTGAACATCAGAGCATTAAAACTGCTCTTCACATTGAACGTCACACCCTACGATCTCTTCAGACCACCCTAATCCTCTCCTGCACAGCTGTCCAGCTGCCACTTACAATTTAAACACACACACACACACGCACACACACACACACACACACACACACACACAGACACAGCACTGACCTCATAATGACTCACTCAGATTTCAGTTTCTTCATGTTACCAAAAGATTGAAAATTTTGAAAAGTGGCCGTGTGCTAATTGCGCGCAAACTTTTTTATTGTTTAACATCAACTCGTGATCTTTAAGTGCAGTACTATTACTTAGGTAACGCTGGAAATATCAATGAGAAAAAATGACATTGCAAGTTCATGCTGAATTCTGAATTCCATTTTGAATTGAACTATGTAATTATGTCAATATTTTCATATTAACATGACAGCTTATATGTGAAGGACGCTGCTTATACTGACCATAGACTGTATAAAAAAATGGACGTAGACTCTACGTTGAGGGCCATTCTCTCAACTTGATCCAATCGTACTCGCTTACGGGAGTCGCCATCTTGTCAGACTTTGAGTCCTCCTCATTTCCTCTTACCAAAGAAGGGCATGTATGTGACGTTGGGGGGAGGGAGATACGTCCATCTGGCTGACGTTTACCTACGAGGAGAAGTGAGGGCCAGCGGCTAGTTTTCACTCATAAACTCATAAACTTTTACCTCCAAAAAAATGAAAACTACGCTGGTACAAAAAAAATCACCCCCCTCAGTGTTGTCATGGAGATATGACCTGAACATAAAGAGTAGAATGTGTTTTTGTACCAGGCCTTAAACAGGTTTAATTATGCTGTGTAAACAGCCTGTTTAACATGGGGGTCAATGAGAAACTGCTCTGTTATCAAACCTGCCCCTAGTGGACACTCGGAAAACAGCAATTTTTGGCACTTCCATATTGGATCAACCAGGAAGTGACCTACTAACAAAGAATAACCTGACTCTGCAGGTTCCCCGTAGACCAAGTAGAACAAAATGACCAAAAATGACCACAAGGAGACCAAGAAATTTACTTTTGAGATGCAAAAAAAGAGATCCTAAATGACTGAAAATAGAGACGAAATGACGACATAGGGACAAAATGACGCAAAATGATAAAAACAAATAGGATAAACGACCACAGAGAGAAACAAAATGACTAAAAATAGACTCTTTGAATTTGGGTGTTTCGTTCCTACGTAGACAGAGTGGTCGGCCACCAACATGTCTGTGCCCAGGGGACCATTGTCTCTTAATCCGTCCATGGCTTTGTATGTAAAATCTTAAACCGCAAAGTATCTAATAACTGTAAATGTCAGTTAATGTAGTAGAGCAGAAGCAAAAAAGCATCATCAAACGGAGAAATCTCATTAGAGCAAGTTGTAAAATACAAGAACCTCTGAATAATATTATACAGTACTGTAAATGTTCTGTTACGTTGGTTTCTATTCTCTCCAACAGCATGCAGCTCTGCTCATTATAGAGCTCTGGGGTTTGAACAGAGAACATGGTAGAAGCATGTCAAGATTGTGTCTCTCTTTTTTTTCTCCTCTCCGTTTCGAGTCGAACCTGCTGGGACTTGGGATTCACCGGCAGCCTGTGATTGGCTGAGGATGTGGTGGAATGATGGTGTTAGGATCCTGAAGGGGCCGCTGTGATTGGCTGATGCAAGACGCTCACGCATAGTAGTGCATGATGGAGGCAAACACACACACAAACACACACAGTTGTGAAAAAACACACGTGAAATTCAAATTGAAACCGATTTGGATTCGTATGCATGCGCGGATTGTAACACGCACAAAACAGAAGACATAGTGACACGCTATGTATGCACACTTAATTTAGAATCACACGCATGCACGCACACAAGCACACAGTGTGCCTTACAAAGAAGGGATTGAAACCAAAAGGAAAGAGGAGAGAAGCTGGAGGGGGTGAGGTCTAAAAGAATCGTTCTGGCACCGTCTAGTTTACTAATGAGGCTCTGAGGAATGTCGCTGATCAGAACAGGACCCTTTGGCTTCTTTTCTGATGGAAATGGAGCGATACATTACCGGTCTAAAGCAGAGTAAACCCCCACCTCCCCCCACACTCTCTCTCTCTCCGTACTGCACTACATGTGAATGAGGGCCTGGTCTGGCAGCATGGCAGTGAGGTGACTTCGGACGGCGGAGAGGGATGTGACCTGACTGCTCGTTTCTGCTCGTTGATGATGATGATGGGGTTTTTAATCCGTACCAAAATGGGGGAAGCGTAGATGTGTTCTCCGGGATCTATGTTTCCTGGGAAAAGGGTTCGATGTTCCGCGCTTTTCTTAGAAAGAGTCCTATGTTCCCCGGCCTGTTATTGTTTCCACAATCAGTGCTGAATTCCCCGGAAGATAGGCTTATGTAGACCCCAACACTACCTCCTAACCCTGACCTTAACCGTAGCCCCTAACCCTAACAAAATACTAAATCAAACCAGCGAAGGCATAGGCTTATGCAACCGGGGAACATAGGGATGACCCCCGAAGAGGGTATCCTGTGTGTGTATATGTCAGTAGAGCTAAGTTCTTTCCCATGTCATTAATCGGTCTAATCCTGCATTGCAAGGTGACCATCGACTTGGAGCTCCACCTCGCCAAGAATACAAAGAAGTTCCAGACTTCCGGGAGTCCTTTCGCCCGCTACGACGTCTACCTCTACAGGGTGCCACAAACCAAACCCCGTTTCCGCAACGGGCCCCGTGCCAGGACTGTCAATGGCCCCAGCAGAGCAAAGGGTCGAGTCCTGAGGTGGGAGGACGACACGTACCCTCCCTCTCCCCCCTGTTCTGTCTGCAGCCCCGCCAGCACTCGCTCGCTTCCCGCCTCCATGATCAACGAGCTTCAGCGGTCCAGACCGTGGACTCTGAACCCCTACGGCCCCCGATGAACTGCTCCTCATATCTCGTGCTCCTGGCTGTCATCTTGAACATTGTTTTGTGAATGTACTGTATACGTTGCATTTTGTTGCTGTTTATCAGAAGCTCAAGAGTTTGTACGGGGCTTTGCTTCCGTAGTTTGACTGTGCTGTGTGTCAGGCTGAAACAGGAAGTTAACGTAGAGGTATTTCAAGTGTCCGTCTTGGACCAGGACAGCACAGTTTATGGAACAAACATCAGAAGGGACTCAAGGCTAGCTCGCATTTAGTTGTAGACGACCACTGGACTCCTCTGGCAGCTGTCAAAAATGATAAATTCCCAAAATTGAATACATTCTCACAACTGAGAATGGCTTTATGTACGGTGTCTTCAGGAAATAAACACCCAATAATTGTTGTATTTTTATTTTTTTTGTATTTGTTCATATTCTCTTTGACATTGACACTAACATTAAGCGGTTTTCCAGGAAGTAAAACTACTGTTATAGGTTTATGGTATTTGAAAAAAAGAAATAAAAATAATGCTTCTGCATGTCCAATGGCGGCACAGTGTTGTGGTGGTTAGCACTGTCCCCTCACAGCAAGAGGGTTCCTGGTTCAAATCCTGGCTGGGGCCCTTCTGGGTGGAGTTTGCATGTTCTCCCCGTGTCTGCGTGGGTTCTCTCCGGGTTCTAAGGGACTCTGGCTTCATCCCACAGTCCAAAGACATGCATGTGTTCGGTTCATTGATGACTCTGAATGGTTGTCTGTCTCTGTTCGTCTCTATGTGCCCTGTGATAGACTGGCGTCCTGTCCAGGGTGTACCCCTCCTCACGCCCGATGTCAGCTGGGATCGGCTCCAGCCCCCCGCGACCCCGATAGGGACAAGTAGTTGAAGATGGATGGATGAATGAATGAATGATGTCCAATGTATAAACTGATAAGTAGAAATTTACCTTACTGCACTGTGACAGTATTGAACCTCAGTGTTTTGCTCAGGAACACGTTTCTTCATATGAAGTCCGGACGATGTTCGACCAATTTAGATCCAGATTTCTCTTTAACACATGTAGCCCACAACAAGAGGTTGTCCGTGTCAGACCTGTTCTCACTTACTGGAATTACTCTGTTTGCTTTAGGTGAGGAGGGGGCGTTCTTTGAATCTGTCTGATGGTTTTGGCCACGGCCCTTACCGACAGAAGTTCCAGAGTCTTGTCACCTCCCCCGTTATACATTTTCATTGCCGTCTTCACGCAAATAACCCATCATCTTACTCCTCAGATGTTTGTTTTCTTCCGGTTTTGCGGGAGACGCATGAATGAAACGTCATCAACGCACCCGCTCGCTCGCTGTGAACAAGCTGCTCTGCTCACACTGGCAGAGTAAACCATTTGGTCACAGCAGGGCCTGCCGATAAAAACCCTCACACCGATAGAAACACAAGCATTTATTTATACATTTGTGTGTCTGTGCCGACGATTATACCAGAACACGCAGGCAGCTTGCCAAACAACCAGTCAATGACAGCCCATTGGATTGTCCTATTCTCCTCACATGACAGAGTCTGTACTCTGATCCTGGTACGTTCAGTCTGACTCAGCAGTGAAATCATAGTGTCTGTCTAACAGGTGTACACTATTATTTATGTTGTACTTTATTGATCCCTGCTGGAAGAGACTGTTTCTTTTCTTACAGACGGACAGAGTTGCAGCCTATTGATTCTCATCCGGAGAGCTTGAACTTCATAACCTCTGACGTTGTTTCAGTATGGCCCTCATGTATGTTACCAGCACCAAACAGCAGACAGACAAAGTTAGAGACTAGTCTGGTGAAGGCAGTGGAGCATTTAGATGCTAAAAAGCCAGATGTATCCCTCAGGAATTAGAAGTTTTACTCTTCGCTGTTTTATTGTTTTATGGATTTTTCTGTCTCAGAGTGATTCGATGTGATTTATTCGTCTTACTGTGAGTTGGTGTCTGAAGCACTGGAACAAATGCATTTCCCTGTGTGTGTGTGTGTGTGTGTGTGTGTGTGTGTGTGTGTGTGTGTGTGTGTGTGTGTGTGTGTGTGTATAGGCAGAGGAACCAGGAGGTCACTGACCTTTGGATCTCCTCTGCTCAGACTGTGGCATCAGAATGGGTTTCCATGGCAACGATGCCGTCTCTGTGTGAAGATGTGAATATTGTATATACTATATTCATCCGGTGGACATGAACATGACCCTGAGTGCTGATGTTGCTCCGTATCTGGTGGATGTATAAAAGTTTCCTCACATGCCCTCACAACTTTACGAGCGTTGTGTTCACAGCTTCTTCCACTGCCCCCTGGTGGCCAAAGGCTAAATAAAAACAATGAGAGCAGCTTTGATTTGGCACTTTGGAAATGTTAAAGTCATATTTTAAAAAAAAATCAACCACAGTGAACAATCCAAAGCTAAAACACTGTCAAATAAACAATCTTTGACTTCGACTATCGTGACTACAACACTTGCTGTGGCACAGAAACAGTGCAGATGGAGAGGACTGAGATGTAATTACGACACACTGCAGTGCAGCAGCACTGGCAATATGAATAAAAAAACATGTTTAAAGATTAAAATGCAGATTCATTGCATTTGCAGTCTTAATGTGTTTGATATTGAGCTGCTGGAGAGCTACTGCCATCTGCTGAGTCAAACACGACCAGTTGCTGATGTTCTAACGTCTCCCATTTCACTTGAAGGCGTTTTATTTGACTATTCTGCACGAACCAAGAGTAAAATATGGATAATGTGCATGAACCAGCCTGCAGATACATATGCAGGTGTTCTGCTTTTCTATTCAATGCAGTCACATGCCTTTTCTTCGCATTGATCTAGTGCAGGGTTATCAAAGTGATCCAGTAAAGGGCCGCTGTGGCTGCAGGTTTTCATTCCAGGTGTGTTTTTCGCTTGTTTGGGATGAAAACCCGCAGCCACAGCGGCCCTTTACTGGATCACTTGGACCCCCCTGATCTAGTGGATGATTAAAAAAACATCTTCAGCAGCTAAATTCTCCATATGTTCACCAGCTAGTCTCTAACTGACAATCTACATTATCATTATACAAGCTGATTCAATATCTCTGTTTTCCCTTTAAAAAAATACTCTGAGAGTGCTATATTAAATCATTATGTGCAGTTATGTGCACCCTGATATTACTCGTCACTGACGTTTGTGCTTTGCAACAGAAAACATGACAAAAAATTCTCCACAGAGCTGGGTCTGTTCCACGTTCCTGCCGGTTAAAGGGAAGCTTTTCAACACCACTGTGTGCACAAGATTGCTGTTGCTGCTCATGGGGGAATGGTTGGGTCTCTGTAAATCATAAATAAGTCAGAGAGTGTGGTCTTTACCTACTCCATATGTAAAGTGTCCTGAGATAACCTTTGTTATTCAATTCAATTCAATTCATTCATTCATTTTATTTACAGTGCCAAATCATAACAGAAGTTATCTCAGGACACTTTACAGAGTAGGTAAAGACCACACTCTATGGCTTATTTATGATAAACAAAGACCCAACAATTCCCCCGTAGAGTACGGTGGCAACGAAAACCTTCACTATAACAGACAGGAACGTCAGACAGACCCAGCTCTGTGGAGGACGGACGTCTGTCTGCACCGGATGGGGAGGAAGAAAAGGAGAGAGAAAGAGAGAAAAGACGGACAGATGGACAGAGAGAGACAAAGACAGACACATAGACAGAGACAGACACACTTCCAGTAACTATAATATTATCTATAGTAATGTGAATATGACTTATATGTTATGCCAGTTAATACAGCAGAATAGTAGAAACAAGCACAGCTAAGGTGATAGATTATAATAGTAGCAGGAATCGTCACGCAGGACCACGGCAGCAGGCACCACCACGATCAGCAGAGACCTGCGAGACGACAAAGCACAAACAACTCCGGGGAAGAAGTTGAATCAGTAACATGCATTGATGAGACATGGATGATACAAACAGAGAGGAGAGAAGCTCAGAGTATCAGGAAAAGTATTATCCCCCGGCAGACTAGGCCTATAGCAGCATCATTAAGCAGAACAAAATCAGCTTAAAACATATGAATGTTATGAATTGGCTCTGTAAATAAAATTGAATTGAATTGTGCTACTACTAGGATAACTCATTACCACGGTACTACCAGCAGGGGGCGGTGTTTTCAATTCAACCAGGACAGGAACACACCGAAGAAGTCGCCATGTGCATGTCGAGATCGTCTATGGTGATCGCTGTCACAATGGAGACCATTCTGTCACAGACCGGAGGTGGTTAATTTTTCAAAAACACGCGATGAAATTTGCAATTTAACCTTTTAACTTAACGTTCATGTTTGTTTAGTTTAAAATTTAATAAAACTTGCAAACATAATTTGGTAACGTAAGATATTTATACAGCAGTAAGACGTTAAGACGTTGCTAAGTAACGGCTTCTCCGTGGTCCAGAGGGCTTCATGCAGAGTGAGACCTCCTGTCTGATTTGTACCCATCTTTGGTTGCATGCTACTTGACGTTAGCACAGAAGCTAACCGAGAGGAAAGGTATCAAATTATGTAGTGAAGTATAACCTTTGACGTTACTTTTTAACCTGTGAATTAACAAGACATTTTTGAGATTGATTCCCAGTAACAACTACTCTCTTGTGACGTTATTTTAGCTCACCCAGAAACGGTTTACCGTGTTTTATTCACAGTTAACTTAGGTTAGCTAGCAGCGTTTAGCCATGTTTACAGAGCTCAACAGCATCTTAAACACCACTCCCGACAGCTTCACAAAGGTAACGTCTTACCTGTTTTAACCACTCTGGCATGATTATATGCAGAAATGCATAAATAAATGCATGAAAACGTATAAATATATAAAACAATAAATAAATGCAGAACTAAATGTATGAATAATAAATGCTTTACATTTATTTCTACATTTTTTGTTCCTCTACATTTATTTATTTATGTATCTGTGTGTCCGTAAGGTAATGGGGTAGGAGGTTTCATTTATTGATGCATTTATTTACATATGTAACCATGTATTAATGTAATCATTTGTTTGCTGAAATGAATGCTGAAATACAGAAATGCATACACAAAGAAATGCATAAAAACGTATAAATATATAAATACAGAAATAAATGTATGAATAATAAATGCCTTACATTCATTTCATTCATTTGTTCCCCTACATTTATTTATTTATGTATGTATCTGTGTCCATATGTTAATATGGGGTAGGAGGTCCCATTTATTGATGCATTTATGTATTTATTTCTGCATTTATTTATATATGTTTCCATGTATTTATGTATTCATTTGTTTGCTTAAATGAATGCTGAAATACAGAAATGCATACATAAACAAATGCATGAAAACATGTATAAATAAATAAATAAATAAATGCAGAAATAAATAAATAAATCTTTTACATTTATTTCTACATTTTTGTTTACCTATATTTATTTATTTATGTACCTGTGTGTCCATATGTTAATATGTAGTAGGAGGTCCCTTTTATTTCTGCATTTATTTATATATGCAACCATTTATTTATGTAATCATGTATTAACAAATGTATTTATTTATTTATTGAGACTTAAATCATTTTAATCCTCCATAAAAATGCACATTAAACATTGCTTTATTAGGATGCAACACATGTGATTTAGCCGCAACATGATGCAACTTTGTCCTGCAGGGAGAGTTTGTTTTGCTCTCAGACAGACAGAGTGATGCCTCTTTCCTCATCCACCACTTCCTCTCTTTGTACCTACGAGGTGAGTTGTCACCTGTCAGTGTGGAGTATTATCAGAATGAGATAAATGCATGTTAATTCATTTCCGATGCGGCTTATTAAGCTATCTTAAATGTGAACCACAGCTGACGTCTCTCTCTTCTTTATTTCAGCACGCTGCAGAGTATGGTTTGTGGGTCTGGTGCAGTCTTTCAATCATTACAGTGCCATCAGTCAGAGGCTGGTGAGTCTGCACTGTTATCACCATTTTGCTGTGTTTTATTTAACATTTACAGAAAGACAGTGTTATTTAAAGACCCCATGGTACTGGTTTACATTGCAGTATGTCTAATATTGATGAGTATATTTTGCTTTCATTCAACTGAATCCGTCGTGACCGCCAACGCCTTTAAAACACAATGAACTTTCTCGATTCTTATTTCTTTTCCCTTGCGGCATTTGCTGTATTTTTGTTTATCAACAAGCATTTAGTTAATTTGTAAAATACTTATTGATTGGGAACTGGGTTTATCAAAGAGCTAACATAGCTTTGTGGTTGCACGCTCACCGGCCACTTTATTAGGTACAACTGTCCAACTGCTTGTTAACGCAAATTTCTAATCAGCCAATCACATGGCAGCAACTCAGTGCATGTAGGCATATAGACATGAGCAAGACGATGTGCTGCAGTTCAAACCGGGCATCAGAACGGGGAAGAAAGATGATTGAAGTGACTTTGAACGTGGCGTGGTTGTTGGTGCCAGACGGGCTGCTCTGAATATTTCAGAACCTGCTGATCTACTGGGATTTTCACGCACAACCATCTCTAGGGTTTACAGAGAATGGTCCGGAAAAGAGAAAAGATCCAGTGAGCGGCAGTTCTGTGGGCACAAAAGACTTGTTGATGCCAGAGGTCAGAGGAGAATGGCCAGATGTATGTATGTAGATGTCCACTGCCATCAGTGTGAATGGGTTAATGTGACAAACACTGTGAAAGCGCCTTGAGTAGTCAGAAGACTAGAAAGGCGCTATATAAGTACAAGTCCATTTACCAGACTGGTTGGAGCTGATGGAAAGGCAACAGTAACTCAGATATCCACTGGTTACAACAGAGGAATGCAGGAGAGCATCTGTGAACACACACCACCACCTACTTTCTAGCAGATAGGTAACAGCAGCAGAAAACCACACTGACGCTTTATGAAGCACCAGGTGCACCTAATAAAGTGGCCGGTGAGTTTATGTTAGCCTTAAGCTTGGTGCTGTCACAAGAGATGACATTTAATGTGTGTGTATCTGTGTGAACTGTGTGTCCTCAGGGTGTAAGCCTGGCACAAGCAAAGGAAAAAGGTCAGCTGGTTTTCCTCGAGGGATTGAAAGAGTCGCTGTCTGTTTTGATTCCTCGGGAAACCGACACAGAAAGTCATGCCATGGACTTCCTCAGGTACACAAAATCACTTTTTTGGTTATTTTTGTTTTCTTTTACCTGTACAGACTTATATGTTTTTTTCTGCCTCATGTCTCCGTCTTCAGGGATCCTGCAGTTGGCCTAAAGAGTCTGTACGAGTTTGTCCGGTCCAGTGTGACCAGTCCTGGTGGCGGGGAGGAGGAGACAGATCCGGCAGAGGAGTGGGGACCCCCGGTGTTGCTGGTGGATGACCTCAGTGTGCTTCTGAGTCTGGGGGTGAGCGTTGGAGCCGTTCTGGACTTCAGCCACTACTGCCGAGCCACCGTCTGCTCCCAGCTACAGGTCAGCTTCTTGCTGTCAAAGCACCATTTTTCATATATACTGTTATCAGTCGGCACAGTCAGCGGTGAACTGGTTGTGGTTTAAAATGTATTCATATCATAGCTATAGTAAGTATCCATAACGTATATTTACTTGCTGTATGCTGAATAATAATATAATAGTATAATTTGACTGTGGCTGCAGGGCAATGTGGTGATGCTGGTACGCTGTGATGGGGAAGAAGAGGGGGGCGACGGAGACGATGAAGGCTCAGAGAGACTTCTGAAGAGCCTGACCCACCAGTGTAGCCTTACTCTTCATGTACAGGGTCTCCCCACTGGCTACTGCAGGGACATACACGGGCAGGTGAGTGTGTTTGTCCGTATGGTCTTTCTGATTCTGATTTTCTAACACTTTCTTCTTAAGTCCAAATTTACTCCATATAGTTTGACAGAATCCAGAGTGCTTGTTTTGTCCAGCCAACAGCCCAAAACTTATTTAATTTTCAGTTTATGATCATATAAGACAAATAAACTTACAAAAATGTCATATTTGAAAAGCTTAAACGAGCTGGCTTTTGGCATTTTTGCTCGAAAAATTACTTAATTGATCCGTCAATTATCAAATTTGGGATCGATTCAATATTTCCATCACATATCGATGAAAAAAACAACCCAACAGCTGAATTTGTGTTTACAAATATTACTGATGTAACTATTACCTGCATCATGAATAACCTTGATTAAATAATGGTGGGGTCGACCATTTTGTTTTTATTTTTAGATTGTGCCTTTTTAAAGTATTAATGTCTGAGCAAATTCAGTGCTTATAAAGTATAAATAACTTTTAAAAGTGAAACAAATGGTGATACACATGACATAACGTTTGTAAAAGGTTACATATGTCTACAGTATATATTTCAAGGCATCAGTACCAAACACCCAAAAAGATTTAACAATAAAACTGTAAGTAAACCGATCCGTGTTCTTGGTTTTCAGGTGGAAGTGTGCTGGAGGAGGAGACAAGGTAATGGGCACCACGCACAGAAGAAACTCTTCCAGTACAAGGTCCATGATAAAGGAGCCTCCTTCTTCGCTCCTGGGACGTCCAGCGCTGTTCTCTAGTTCCACCGTTTCAACTTCTCTTCTCTTTCTTATGAGACAACCATCACCAGACAAAACAAATGTTGGACGTTTAGCCGCCGAAGTGGTTGGTAAATTAGACAAATTAAGACAAATTGACCAACCATAGCCTGGCTCGACATTTGGATGCACACCAGAGTCAACGACCCGGCCTGGACCCCAGACTGTCTGGAGGAAGGACACCATGATCCTGCCAGCGGATTCCAGTATCGCTGCCCACTCTGATTTTTTTACGTCAGCTGTTCAAATAAGTGCAAAAATGACAATTCAGTCAATATCAGGCTATTCTGCTACAGTTCTGATGTTATTGTCAACATCCAGTTCCTAGTTAAATCAGTTCTTGTGTTTTGACTTGTATGCTATTAATGTAGACAGTGTTACATCTGTGATGGTAAGTGGACTTTAATGGACTTATGCTGTAGACCAAAGTGTGAGACGGGCCTCCCCAGAGGTGCTCGGGACTGTTTCAGGGGAGGCTCAGTGAACGGAAGTGAAAAATATTACATTAGTTATTATAGTTGTCAAAAGAAGACGATCCAAAGCTATGGTAGTTTTGGAGAATTTGACTTTTGTTCCACTTTCCCAGAGTCAGAAACGAATAAATATCTTGTGACAGACCTTTTTAATGTATTTGGTGCAAATGGAAATTATGTCAAACACTAATATTAGTGTAACTGAGTGTATCTGAGATCAAATAATATAATCCTGTTCCTATAGGCATCCAGGAATTGAGCAAAACTAAGGAAGTAAACTAGCAAGCTTCGTCTGAGGGAAGGCCCACGGTCTCAGACTTTAAAACCCCTCTGCTGTAGAACAACAAGGGAAATACAATAATCACAAGGACTGTTGGGATTTTGCTGAGAGAATAACACTTTAAGCTTGAATATAGAGAATGAGGAGAACACCGCCATCTAGTGTCTCAAGATCGTAGTCGCAACAACAAAAAATAATTCCAGCAGTCAGGTTTCCAGGTTTGTTTCTGAGTGTGTCAAGCGATCAGCCTGCGCATTGTCAAGTGATGAATCATACAGGGTAACGACTCATTTCGACTAATCATTAAATCTTACAACAGAATTTAACGTTAGCCAGTCTTCAGCTGGAAGTCTTTCTTTGAGTGCTGTGTAATCGATTAGCGAGCTCTCAACTCAAAATGATTCCTTGTTTCTGTAGCAACAACAGACAGACCTGGCAACCCGCAATGCCCAACGCTATTGGCTGGTAACATGTAAACAGAACAGGACAGAAAGTCATTGCCAAATCTATCCATCCATCCATCCATCCATCCATCCATCCATCCATCCATCCATCCATCCATCCATCCATCCATCCATCCATCCATCCATCCATCCATCCATCCATCCATCCATCCATCCATCCATCCATCCATCCATCCATCCATCCATCCATCCATCCATCCATCCATCCATCCATCCATCCATGGAAAAGCAGTTCTGTCATTCTGTCTCTTCTCATCTCATCTCATCTTCATCCGCTTATCCGGGGTCGGGTCTCAGGGGCAGCAGCTTTAGCAGGGGACCCCAAACTTCCCTTTCCCGGGCCACATTAACCAGCTCTAACTGGGGGATCCTGAGGCGTTCCCAGGCCAGTGTGGAGATCTAATCTCTCCACCTGGTCCTGGGTCTTCCCCGAGGCCTCCTCCCAGCTGGACGTGCCTGGAACACCTCCCTAGGGAGGCGCCCAGGGGGCATCCTTACTAGATGATCCTGAACCACCTCAACTGGCTCCTTTCAACGCAAAGGAGCAGCGGCTCTACTCCGAGTTCCTCACGGATGGCTGAACTTCTCACCCTCTCTCTGAGGGAGACTCCAGCCCCCCTCCTGAGGAAACACATTTCGGCCACTTGTACCCCTCAACATGCCCCGTGGGTGTATGATTTTTTTTTTTATTCAACCTTTAACAAACAAGTTGCTCATTTCCACCCAGAGCTGTCTCTTCCCACTCAGTGGATGATGGTAGAATAAAATGTAAAGCAGGTGGTAGATGTTGTTATTGTGTTGTGTGCACGCTAGAGGTCGCCCTGTCCTCGCGCTTCACGCTGCTGCAGGGTGAGAGGTCGGAGGGGAGAGTGTCTCTGGGATTTTGACAACCAGTGGATTTGAAACACTGATCCTGCATGTTATATAGCATCCCCCTCACAGGCACACGAGATATAAACGTTTTTGAATAGCTCCCAAAACAAACGGCGGGTTGCTCGTCAGTTTGTACCCAGGAGCATCACAGCAACAACAACAACAACAACAACATCATTTGAGGATCTCTGAAGTTTGTCCAGGCAAGTGTGTTACACTATCATAGCCCGTTAGCATCGTTAGCTGCGAGAGTTAGCTCCGTGGCTGTTGAAAGCATGGAGGCTGTTGAATTGTTTCATCACCCCAGCCATGTTATTCAGGTGCTGCTAACCCTGTATGCACGAGTTAGCACAATGTTTTCTGGGTAATACATATCGATTGGGACCAACTGGAAGCTAACATACAGAGCTAGGAGCATGCTAACTTAGCTGTGTGTGTTAGCCTTCACAAGTTGTATGTTACAGATAAAGGTGCAATAATCTGTATTTAATGGTTTTTAAGTTTTGTTTACTTAATTCGCAAATGTGTGTTTAATTTCAACTGATATTACAACGTTTTAATAATCCGTGTTATATGTAGTTAAAGTCGGAGAGACACCCAAACTGGTGGCTAACTAGGCAATTAGCTTCTTTCACTAACGCTAAGGTAGTTAGCATGTTGACACCTGACAGCAGGTTCCCGATAAGAGCTCAGTTACGGAATAACTTTAACCAAACCAGGACAAAACGAGGCTTATTTGTTTGTTATCGTCGGAAATTTTAGTATCTTTAAGTGGTTATGAAGTTGGATATTATTTGCATGTGTCAGCTCAGTGGTTTCTACACCTCTATTTATTTAATTCTTTATATATTTATGTTTTTCTACTGTTGCATTATTCAGTATTATCACACACAACATGCTCAATTAGTGTATGTATTATTATATATTATATATTATATTATGTATAGTGTATGAACAGTATTCCCCTTGATCACAGGCTCCATCATATATTTTTATATATATTTTTAATTTACTGCAGATATTTGTGCACTCGTAGTGTTTCTATATTGTGTGCTTTTCTCTATTCTTTTACACCATCTCAGGTTTGCTCCAAACTAAGTTTCCTTACAATAAAGTATCTATTCTCCATATCCTTCTCTTGTCGAAGGAATAGTTCACAAAGGCCGTAGTTGTTTTTTTAGTGCAAGAGAGACTGATCTGACAAAAGCTTTGTGGTAAATGTGTGTACAGAGTTTTTAACTGAAGGACACATCTATGATGCATCAGTCAGTCTTAGGTAAATCCCTCTCCTGCCTCGTTATCCCCCGTGATGAAAGTTAAACTACACTTTGACACTATTTATTTAAAGGACCATTACTCCAGGGCATCTCTGCCCCTGCATGGCTTCGGGAGCCGCTGTGCCGGGTTGTTCTTGGCAGGTGATGTTGCGACAGGGTTGCATCAGCTCCCATCATCCCTGCATGTGTTCACTGTCTTGTGATAGTTATTTCACCAATGTGATAGAGTTTGAAAAGACATCTAGAAGTGCTGGAGAAAGATGCATTTTGAAACTTTACCAAGTGAACTATTCTGTCAAAGAGACGAGTATGATACTGGCGGATATCGAATGAAAAATCAAAATTGAGTGTTAAACTTTGTTATTTATCTAAGTAATTTATCAGAACTACAGAAATTCTTGTGAGGACACAGACTGCCTGTAACATATCATTTACATTATGGTTACTGATTGACAGGGCATTTCCCTCTTGTATCATCAGCTCTGGTTGTAAAAGGCTGTGTTGCAGTAATCTGCTCATCCACATCGAGCTCGTCTTTACTGCAGGACCAGAGGAGCATGCTTTCACATTATGCAACTATGGGATTGAATGTTGATGCAGTTGTGTTACGAAGGACAGACACTGCCTGAGCTCTCTGGGATGTTTGTGGGTGATTTTTGGCCTACGGTAGTTCATTTGAGGATATTTAATAAGGCACTTAAATGCATTGCATGGTAAAGAAAATAGTTGACTATGCCATTGGAATATATCAACCCTGGAGATGCATTCAAACTAAGCATTTTAGGGAGTGTTCAAAAGAGGTAAGCTTTTTTAAAATTATTTTATTCCAGTGTCGGTCGTTTGTGAGTGCTCACAGTATTGTTGTAAGCATGTGGCTTTATAAATTCTTAATCTACAAGTCACCTAATTAAGCTGAAGACCCGTAATCATATCCCTAACTGAATTTGCGCTTGCAATGTGAAACACTGTGTCTTTCATGTCTGTAGCTGTGTTTTTGTCTGCAAGTAAAGTGTGCTTGCGTCTCACGTGGGCGGTATATAGACTGTTCTTTGTTAGACTATTAGTTTCCCAGCACGTATGCGCAAAAGCACAGGGTTATTTAACCGAGGCATTTTCCATGGTGTTGCTATAAAGACTTATTTGTGGTTTGTGGCGTTTGAGCAGAAATGTTATTTTTGCACCCACAGCCGTAGTAGCTGTATATCCCAACAAACACCATCAAGCCGGACAGAATAGGATTTCCAAACAATTGCTGGTCACCTGCCAAAGTGGCTGAAGAGAACACAAACTCGCCAGCCTGAAACAACAGTACACCAGCACTCAGTGGCTGATATATATTTTCTGCCTTGGATATAAAGTTCTGGCTTTTATGTCTCTGTCAAACTTGCCATGCTTTTGAGTTGTGAGTCAGCCGTGCTGCGGCGTACAGGATAGTTCTTCCTACAGGCTGTCAACATAGGAGGAGGGAAGCAGCGGGGGTCGGCCATAGGCCCTGAGCGCTGCTCGCTGCTCGCTGAGTTTCCGATCGGCTCAATCCCGGATTAGTTCACTGACGGAGATACTGCTGAGGCTTTGCCAAATCAGGTCTCACCGCTACTCTCGTGTAAGCTCACAGCACGCAGTGAACAGGACAAGCAGCTGAGACATGGAGAAGTTCATTGAACATTTTCCCTCGCAAGAAAGTGAGCAGGACCATAACCTGTTTGAGAGTCGACTTTCCTGCAGAGACGGAGCAGAAAGGCTTCACTTCAGAGCCTGTTTTAACCTTCGCAGAACCCATTGTGCAAGCTTGCCAGGACGTTGCTGTTTTTACTGTATAGGGTATTTATAACAGGAGATCAAGGGACTCCTGAGGCAAATTCCTCCCAGGGAATGTTTCCGTTGCTCCCGGGGGGGCGGACCGAGCAGTCGCACACTCAGCCTGAATCAAGAAGGGAGCTCTACGTTAACCACAAGGCAACGCTTAAGCTCAAAAAACCCAGTGCTGCTGCTTTTAGGGGACGTAAACGGCTGCGAGCCAGAGAGATAACCTGGTCTCCCATCAGCAGGTATGGCGTCAGAACAGTTTAAGGCTTGCATGATGGATATAGCGCGGTAACAACTGATGTGACAGAGCTGTTGTTGTTGTTGTTAGCGCATAATATTGTGCTGCTTATTGACATTATGTGAGAATCAAAGGCTTAATGGTCAGTAGAATGAGATATTGTACAAATCCAGATGCAGTGTTTGTGTGTGTGTGTGTGTGTGTGTGCGCCAGAGCAGCCTGTTAGACATTTGTAATAGAGCAGTGTTTAACTACAAACACTTGATAGGCAGCGCTGAACCTGTCTGCTGAGTAAACGGAGAGAGAGAGAGACAAGAGCTGAGATTGGGCAGAGAAGTCAACAGGAGATTAAGTTGATATGGGAAAATAAAGGAACTGATTTTGTTTAAACTGAGGTGAGCCACCCATGAGACAGAGATTTCACGTTTCTTTTGTTTTCTTTTACCCTCAAATCCTTAAACATGTCAACAGTGACTGTTAAATGATAGCTCGGTTGTAAAAATAGTTGCTGAACTTGCTGATTAAATGATGAATCGACTAATTCTTTCTACCCATAACATAATAACTGTGTTTGTAATCGTTTCATGCTCTTTAAAATCGTTTTTCTCGACTTTGTAGCTTTACAAATAATAAAGTTTTAACTGATTATTACTCATTAGAATATTGTAAAAAATGCTCATCACAAGCTACAAAAGGCCAAAGACCTAAATTTACAATTAAAAGATAATAGAATGCAGTAAATTCTCACATTTCACATGTTTGCTCCATTAAATGCTACTGTCTTCCTCCTTGGCCGGCTCGTCCCTCTGTGTTTTCCTACCTGAGTGGAAGTGGAATTTACCCACTGTGCAACAACAAAAGCCTGTTATCAGGTGAACCTGGTGGTTGTTTTTTTACCCAGGTTTGATCGATGAGACATGCAGGCCTACATGTGTTTGCTTCAGTCGAGCTGCTCAACAGGAGTTGCATGTTTTCTACCGGGGGGAAATGTGTCCACACCTTTTTGGCTGCTGAAAGAGCCGTGTGTTTTAAGTGCTGTCTAGCATGTGACCCCTGTATGAGCTGGTCTGAAGGAAAAACACAGCGTGCCTTTAGTCAGCGGCATGTGTGCCAAAACGTGGAGTATGTGAGTAATTAGGTCTCCAGGACAGAGCTTCACTTTAAGAGCTGTCCTCTGTACATGTGTGTCTGTGAGGTACCGCGATGAGGTTTGCCCCAATGAGGTCCAAGATGATTGGTCAGTAAGTAATAAATCAGTGCTTCATAAATGTATAAAACAACAAGACTCTCAAGTGTATATGTCGGAGCAAATGTTTTGTTATTTTTACCCAAAACGATGTCTTGATTATTACAATTTTAACATACTTTCAACACACTTGTGCACATTGCGATCACTTCTTCTTTGTGAAAAGCAAACCACTAAGTTGTTAAAAAGATCCGTTCAACTATTGTCTCACTCCTCCAGGTCCCTGGATGCCCCGCGGCGCACTGTCCTCGGCCGCGCAGTGCTTCCCGATGGCCGGGAGTTGACCCCGCCCACCAGGATGACGCTGCGCGAGCAGCTGAGAGAGAAGATCTCGGCGGCCTTCTACCGCCATGGGCTCCTGTGTGCCTCCTACCCAGTACCCATCATCCTCTTCACCTCCGCCAGCATCCTCACCTGCTGGTAGGTGCTCTGTCTGGTGTTGATGTTTCGATGCCGAAATGTCGATGAAACTCTATTTGTTTGACTGCTAGAATTCTGCAGCATTGGTGGAAATGCAGGAAGTAGTGTTGGGAATCCTTAAAAATGAAAGAGAGAGAGGCGTCTTTGTAACTTTTATACAGATGGTGCAACAACCATGAACAGGCAGTGAAAGGCACCACTCACATACTCACTCTCTGACAGTTGGTATTTTTTCAGCTGTCTTTTGAGGTCTTGATCGTTATTGACTGCTTAATAGATGGTTCAGTCCCTGGTTAGATTCAGCAGAAGATTACAGACCCCACTTTTTTAAATGCAACGTCTAGGAAGAAATATTCTTTTATTCAGGCTGATACTGTATTATAAGAAACATTTCATTATGTGTGAAAGTGTCCTCACAAATAAAACCTGGGGAAAAAAGCTACCAGTCATCCAGCGTAGACACACTGAATTAAAGAGAAAGTGATTGGACAGAGGAGACGAGTAACCGGCTCAGTTCATCTGAACTGACCATCTGCACACACATAACATAACAGCCCCCCCTGCGTGCTGGCACGACGACACAAAGATTCACTTAACACACGCACATTTCTACTCTCGCTAAACCTCTGGTCCAAAGAGAGGACATAGGTCAGAGAGTTGGCCCGGCTTCATCGGGGAAAGCATTGTAAAACAATCTCAGCGATCTGAAACACACACATTCACCTGCTGCGTGCTGTCCTCGCACCACCTTACAGCAGGGGTGCAGAGCAAATGGATGGCTGACCACCACCCAGGGGAGAAGTGAAAGAAAAGGGCTTGAGGACGGGCTTGTTAAAGGCAGGAGCCGAGCAGAGGGCTGTGAGAAAATGGCCCTGTGAGAATGGGAGGCCTGTCCCTCCATCTGCCTGTCAGGAGGGGGGCTGGCTCCGCACAAAAGAGGCCTTTGTGGAGGTACAGTGACCTTGCAGAGTGGGGGAGGCATTGAGGGAGGGAGAAAAAACAGAGAGAGAGCAGAGAGGTTTCTATTCAAACTGACACATTTCTAAAAGTGAAATGAGTCATATTTGTACTCAAAATGACAACACGCTGTCCACCTGGAGGGTGATAATGTTGCTGATCCATAAGTTAATCAGCAAATACTTAAACACCTGCTCAGTTTGGGGATAATATCCCAGATGTTCCCCTATCTCTGCAGATAATACAGAAAAACAGATGGATCTCAACTCAAACAGCCAAACTTGTATTTATGTATTTTTATGTGGATCTCTTTTAGCCCATCAGCTAAACTTCCAAGAGTCCTTCCCTGTGCGACTACAGATTGGGAAAGCCAGCATGCATTATCATAAATTCACAGGCCTTTTCATATGTCTGCCTGTGTGCTATTGTCCTCTCATTGTACGTAGTGACTAAAAACTGCTAAAACTCACCTGAGGGGGCGGCCGGTGGCACAGTGGTTAGAGCAGTCGCCCCATGTAAAGAGGCTGAAGGTAGCGACCGTGGGTTCGACTGTGGCCCTTTGCTGCATGTCTCCACCTCTCTCTCTCTCTCTCTCTCTCTCTCTCTCTCTCTCTCTCTCTCTCTCTCTCTCTCTCTCTCTCTCTCTCTCTCTCTCTCTCTCTCTCTCTCTCTCTCTCACCCACCCCATTTCCTGTCTTTCTGATATAATTAAGGCTTGGAAAGCTGCCAAAAACTCACCTGAAGTGTGAGAAGAAGAGCTGTAAAAATGTCAGACGGAACTGACAATCCAGCCTTATGTCTGCCAAAAAGGGGCCTTAAAGCGGCAGCTAGGGAGCATTTTGGATATCTGCAAAATGACCAGGAAGTTGATTTTAGAAGATGAATATCCAATACGCAAAGCATGCTGTCTGAGTGACTGCAAAGAGGTCCAACACTGTATATATCATACCACAAGATCACGTGAGAATCTGACCCGTCAGATCAAGGATAGTTACCCGTGGTGTCAACCGGTGTTTTAACTAAAATGCTTGTGTGTCTTTTTCCTGCCATGTTGTTCAATAATAGGATTTTTCTGTGAATAATCGAGGTATCAAAATCTCATATCGTGACATCTCTAGCTGCAACCCACCTGTTTTCGGATGTAACATTTTATATATAAAGTTCTGAATGTTCTTAATACTTTAATAGTGCAAGACTTCTGTCTTTACTGTTTATAAAAATGAAAAAAGGACTTGATTGTTCTCCGATCTCAGTCTTGACCTGTAACAGATTCACTCTATCTAATGTCAGATGTGCTCTGGCTTTGTCTTGTTTTGAAGACAGCCCTGTGGCTAGTTTCTTGAGGAGCTCTTTCCCGGCTGGACCGCCTGCTGTACAAGCTGATAATGACATCATACTTGACTAATTTTGCTTTGACACCATGGCTTAGTAATGCTTAAGTGCTAAAAGTCTTTTCCTCCCATGATTGTAGTTTTAGAAGGATTGGAAGTAGCTGTGTTATGAATCCTGTGATGGTGAATATCCGATACATGATCAGTGAGCATTAAGAAAGAACACAGGTACTGTGCACAGAAACGCACTCTTTTATCTGTCAGAAGGACACTGTGTGCACTTTCCTACCACCATTGAAAGCTCATCTGTCAGCTATGTTTTTCGGATATCTCCAACACCATCATTAGGAAAGGAACTTGCCCTACACACACACACACACACACACAGGCACACACACAACAAGAAGTGAGAGGTTTGGTACTCTGTGGGAACTAGTTTCACAACAAACCACCCTTTTCCAGGAGGAATGGGGAGGGGGTTTCTCCAGGTAGCACTTAATCTTGCAAGACAAGCCGGGGGCCCTGGTGTCATGTTCTTCCCAGCTGTTGCACGCTGAACACACGCATCACACGTGCATGGATCAAGTATCTGCTGGTTATTGTGCAGCCTCACAAAGATGCAATCCTGTTTGTGCATTTCGTTTTATACGTATTATAATACTTTTTTGTTGTAAAGGAAATAATCACGAGCCAAATTGTCTGATATTAAAATAAAATATTCCCAACACATCAAAAGAGCAGACTTTGAGAGGTTCAGTCATTCTCACGCTTGTGTTTCATTACCGTTATTTACCATGTGACCCCCCCCCCCTCACCAATCTCACCCTTTCTCTCTCTCCCAGCTATCCGTTATTGAGGCTTCCCCTGCCTGGGACAGGTCCTGTGGAGTTCACCACGGGGGTGCGAGACTACAGCGTCCCTTCCCATGAGCCTCAGGGAGACCTCGGAGAACGGCCCGACTGGGTAGGAGAAGAGAGAGCACGCACTTTTATGTACATCTCAGAATTTGTCCATATTTGTATAATTCTTTAACCTTGAATCCTCATCCTGACCTTAAAGTAATTACAATCCTAAATCCAAACTCAACTGATGTCTCTTCACAACATTGTCCTCACTCTGAAAGTGTAAAACTAGTTCAGACACAAGTTTCACAGCAAAGGTGGAGGTTCATAAATAATGAAAGATGAACACAGAGCATTGGCTCACGTACTGCTCAACAGTAGTTTTACTTTACAGTAAACCTTTGAGGCGTGACGACAGGAAACTTGACAGCACTCACAGCAGACTTTCACCTTCTTGAGTTCTCCTTTAAACAGCAGTCGTGATACTGTGGTGGATTACCTGCTAATGAGGCTGGTTCAGTAGATACACTGAATGTGTCAACCACATGTTTGTTTGTTTGTTTGTGTGTGTGTGTGTGTGTGTGTGTGTGGGCTGTAGTACCGGGGTCCTCCGGTTGCCTACATCCAGCAGGTGTTGGTGAAGGCATCGGTGTCTCCGTGGGACAGCAGCCTGGTGCCGGTGGACGTGTTTCGGTCGCCGCTGGGTCGAGCCTTCAGCCTGCTGGAGGAGATACGCAACCACGTCCACTCTGACAGGTGAACGCACACACACTGGTACAGTGTGTTTTTCTGCATATTTCCTAACCTAAAGACAAACTACAGCGATAAATAATTGATTATCTTCTTAATTAACTGATTAAAATGTGCTTGTTTTGTCTGACCAACTGACCAAACTGACCTAAAGATTTTCCACCTGCAAAATTTTTGGGATTTGTGATTGAGATGCTGGGAAACAGGATTTTTGGCATTGTTTCTTGAATCTTGATTAATTAATGAATTACCTTTTAGTGGTGGTAAATACAAATGGAACATTTATCTCTTTTCAGGACCCCATCACTCCACTATATCCTTACATAGAAAATATTCGTTTGCTGCTGTATTCATGTTCTGAATGTCGAGTACAGCCCCTTTAAACGCAGCTGCTTTGTAAAAGACATTGGTTTCCGTCCCCCCAACATGTGTTGCTGCACAGTTAGTCAGACCATGACCCCAAAACCATTTTGCCTCCTGGCGTGACAGAACGAAAGAAAAACATCATTGACCTACAAAAAAAAGTGTTGACTTCCATTGAGCCGTAGATCTGTAAACTTAAAGGTTGGGCACATGCTGTTGTGCAGTGCAGTTGATTTTTAATGAAGTCTCTTTGAATCTGGAGCATTTTTCCAAGAGTGAACTTAATGATTTGGTACTTCCCTTAATTAATAGATTACAGCTATCTTCTGTTCCAATACTAATATCTTGAGGTCTTCTGGTATTTGTAAGCTGTGTTAATTCCAACTACTCCTTTCTTCTCACCCCCTCCCCTGTGTTCCTTATCTCTGTCTTCTCCTCGTCTTCTCTCCGTCTCTCAGCTCCGGGGTTCGCAGTCTGGAGACGCTGTGTCTCCAGGTGACAGACCTGTTTCCGGGGTTACGGCGGATGCAGTCCGTGCTGCCAGAGCACGGCTGCCTGCTTGTTTCTCCCGGCAACTACTGGCAGAACCAGCAGGAGCTGTTCGACTCGGACCCCGACCTCCTCAAGACCATCCAGAAACATGAACCGAAAGGCCTGCACACCTCGGCCACACTGCGAGGTAGGGATGAGGAGGAGGAAATGGATAGTGTAGAAGAAGATCATTGAAAAGTGCCTTTTTTCTTGTTTAGGGATATTTCTCAAAGGAAAAAAAGAAAAGTTTAAGTTCACGTGTGTTTTTAACCTGTCAAATGCTCCTGTGTACAGACCCATGACCATGACCCTGTGACATGGATTGATTGTGTGTATAATGTGGAACATCTCTCAACTTAATCCATCAAAAATGATGAACCTACTTTAATTTAGTGGTGGTAAACATCATCCCCTGGTGGACCAAATGATTTCAAAATTCTGAATTTTAAAGATAACAGAAGTGTGAATGAATGCCTCTCGAGAGCTAAAAATAGAGCCATTGTTTTTATGTCTTTGACTCCCACTAGAGCCGGTCGATGACAATAAATATCGTCAAAATGACAAAAACATGCCTGACACATATATTTCGGTATTGTTTCTGTCACAGTGTAGAAAAAACAGTGATCAAACTGTATCACGGGGCTATTAACGTAAGATTTGTCATATTGTCATTTGGGTGACTCTATGTTCCGACCCTTACACGTTATGTTCATTTTGCACTAAAGTACTTTTGTTAAGTAATAAACTACACAGGAGTGTACAAACATATGCTTTACCACAGAGTTATTTCATATATTTATTTAATCATCAGAAAATATAATACATTGTGATATAAATGGAGCTATTCAATTACATATATAGGGATAGAAGATTCAGCCGTATTGCCCAGCATTAACTCCTTCCACCATTTGTTCATTTCAAGATTTAATTTCCTTTACCTTTAACTGTCTGGTAGAAGCTGCTGGTCTCTGATGTGATGGCTTCTCTCTGAGTATGCTGAACATCTTTGATCCAAACATTTCCATCTTATCTGACTCACTGTAGTTATTTTAATGGTGTGGCTATATCAAGGTAAAAGTTTGTATGGTTTTAAATGCACCATGAAGTGCAAAATAAAGGAGTGGAATATATTCAGAGGCATTTTTTTTATTACTTCTTTCAACGGGACAGTCTGCCTTCATTCAACAGGAGTAACTGTGGGGAGGTAGTGAGCAGGGGATTAGTGGTATCAGAAAACTAAAGAGGCTTTTCATATGGACAGAGAACAAGCAGTTACATTCCTTGGGAACATAGAGAATTCTCTTAAAACTTTACCCACTGACACAGTGAACTAAATCACCCTCCCTGACTGGACCAAGCCAGCTCAAGAGATTTAGAGGTGGACAGCTTATTGTGGAGCTGGAGTCAGGGACAGTTTGGCTGCCAGACGCAGTCAGACTGACACTCTTGTTCACGCTGAAGGCCAGTCAGACAAATGAATGACAGCTGGAGTGTGAATATGATGTATTTGATTGCCTGTTTATCAGTCACTACAACAGGAACATGATTGGCATTTACAGGAATGTGCAGCAATATGTGCGTTTACCAAAAAAGGTGTGTTTGTGTGTTTTAGACCTGCTGTTTGGCGTCCCGGGGAAGTACACTGGGGTCAGTCACTACAACAGGAAGAGAGTGGTGACGTACACAATCACTCTAGTGCTGTCTAGCTATGATGCCAGGTGAGTCACATATGCAATAGAAGAGAAAATAAAAGGGGTTAGTGGGATGTATCTAATCTCCATGCCTGTGTGTCTAGGTTCCTGGGCAGCCTACGGGCCCGCCTGAAGCAGCTCCACCCGTCAGCCAACTGCAGCCTGAGAGACGACCACATGGTTCACGTCCACTTCAAAGAAGAGATCGGCATCGCTGAGCTCATCCCGCTCGTCACCACATACATCATCCTTTTCGCCTACATCTACTTCTCCACACGTTAGTCCCACTCCCTCCCTGATCCGTCCTGTCCGTCCTGTTCCTCCATACTTTGTTCATTTCTGTTTTTTTTTTTCTTTGTTCACACACACCTCACAACGTGCCAAAGATCCAGACTCACGCCTGTTGCGCCATATTGTGTGCACGTGTGTTTGTGTGCCAAGGTTGTTCCTGTCTGGTGCAGGGCTAATCCTCACACAGGAACATTGGTACACTGCTGTAAGAATGCACCCGGCTTACCCTCAGTGGCACTGTTTGTACAATCATGAGTTCAGAACACAAACACAAAGGCTCAGAGTGCACAAAATATTATTCACTCTTACACCTTAAACATATACAAATGTAAAGTAGCTTGTTATTGCAGTTTTGATCACTTTATTTTTATTAGATTTTGAAGACAAAGTGAGAAAATTATTTAAGAATAATTAATTTCTTTTGTATTTGCTAACATTTGTTCTTTTTTTCCCTTTTTGCCGACATAGCTGTAGAATATACTTTATGTCAATTGGTTTTTAAGGACATAATGTAGCTAGATCTTTACAATGTAGGGAATGTTTGAACTTAAAAACCTTCAGAGTTTGATTAATTGTCCGTTCAAAAGGTCAAAATTAACGGAATTAACACTTTTATTTTCATAGCTGACTCTGTGTTATATTTAATTAGCTGGCATCTTAAAACTTTGGCAACACTTGCATGCAATTTCATTTTTATGAACATCTTGGCACATAGTTGATTACAGCTCAAGTAATAAACCTGGGGGGTGAAGTGATTTCTTTAAAAAAAGCCCAAAATAGTTAAGTTAGGTGTAATAGAGCAGGTGCATGAATAGCTTGTCCTTATATCATCTTTCTTCTCCCTGCAGGTAAGATTGACATGGTGAAGTCCAAGTGGGGTCTGGCTCTGGCTGCTGTGGTCACGGTCCTCAGCTCCCTGCTCATGTCTGTGGGACTGTGTACACTGTTTGGACTGACACCCACGCTCAATGGAGGGTAGGAATGCCTGCTATTTTCCACACTGTTTTCCAGATGCTGAAGACTCTTAGGCTTGAAACAGGTCAACATGTATCTAAACTTTTTATTATTGATTCATTTTATCAGGACCAACTGTAGTGGAAACCAGACCACTGACCAAAAGAGTGAATCTCTAACTTAAATAAGGGTGTTTACAGAATAATAATTGGATTGAGCTTCTGGGTCACAGTTTCTGCAGCTGTTGCATCGCCCCCGTTATGCTCTGCTTTTGACATTTAAATGGATATTTACTGCCCTAACAGGCCATTAACAGTTTCATCATTATCTCTTATCTTATTCACAGAAAGACAAGGACAGGTCCACACACACACACACACACACACGCGCGCACACACACACACACACACACACACACACACACACACACACACACACACACACAAACACACACACACACACACACACACACACACACACACACACACACACCACAGACACCGCCTTATTGACTTCCCTCTTCCTCCTCATCGACGTTACATGTTAATGTTTACAGCAGGTGGACTGTGTGTTAGTGTGGATGAAGGAGGCGTGGATGTGGGCGGGACTTCCCGAGGAGGCGGACGTATAGTGATATTGACATTTAATGGTTGTCCAATCATTTGAGGATTATTAGAAAGCAGACATCGTGGCGTGACAACGGTAAACTGTTGTCCAACCACTGACCACGATCCACGCACGTCGGATAAGGACTGTTCTCGTTCTCTGTGTGTGCGTTTGCATAAACACACATCAAGGTCGATAAAAACCAAGAAATGCATGCAAGCTACACATTCTGCTTACTCATGGTTGACTCTACTTATGTGTGTTTGTGTGTTTATTATGTACAGTGTTACTGAGTGCGTCTGATGCAACATGCAGAGCTGTGACCCAGTTATACACTCACTTCTACGGTACAAGCTTATCTATACTCTCAAACTAATCTCTCTGTGCACTTCAACAGAGGAGGAAATTCCTAGCACACACCTGCCAGAAATCGATTTTCGATTTAGCGTTTTCATTATTTGTTCTTTCTGGCTGGAAGAGAACCTTCATTATAAAAATCATTTAGCATTTTGTTTTGGCCTGTGTCACACACATACACGTGGGCGGAAGGATATGCAGTAGTGATGCTGGAGTCGACCCACATGCAGGTCAAAAAGTGACAAAGCAGCATTCAGAGCGGCCTTAATTATTATGAACTTACAGAAACATCGCATGCAATAGTTCACCTTCTTTTCCTTCTCTCTGTCTCAAACGCACGTGTGTGTGCAGAGGTGCAGTGTGTCTCCGTTCTTCTCACTACTGACAGTTGTGCTACTATAATGCGTAAAGGTGGCAGTTTGTACGGTGTGGAGCGCCTCACATACTCAAGACGCTGATACCTGTTTGCTTCCAGAATGCCGGCTGCTGTGTGAAATCACACTATGGAGAGGGATTAGGACACCTCAGCTTGGTTCTGTGTACATAAACAAAAGCTGGCATTGCAGCATACCTTCATAGCAGCACTGTTGCAGAATCTCTGTGAGAAAGGGACTGTAGTGACTAATGCATAACCAGATGATTTACTTGACCTTATTGTAAATGATCGTCTTGATAACCAAGCGGCTCATTGTTTAGAAACAGCCCAGTTTCTGTTGAAATGAATGGCCACTGAGTCATTGTGGGTGACACACAAGTTATTACAAAACTACTTCAGGGAGATGGGAACATTTGTTCCACCAAACTCAGCTTTACTCTTTTCTCTTGCACTCCTTGCTTGTTTTAAGTTAATTGTCATAGGAAAAAGGTGGAGACAGAGGTTCAAAAACATGCTAATGTGGCATGGGAACATTTCATGAGCATGTACAGTATATGCACTGTATGCAGACCTGCACTCAGAAGTGAGTCCTGGTGTCGTTTTTTTCAATTCACGCCTGTGTTTGAAGTGTCGTCGTTTTCTGTCTGCAGGGAGATTTTTCCTTACCTGGTGGTGGTGATCGGCCTCGAGAACGTCTTGGTCCTCACCAAGTCGGTGGTGTCCACCCCCGTCGACCTCGAGGTCAAACTCCGCATCGCTCAGGGTAAGGGAAAAGTGTGTTGTGTGTTTATTGTGTTTGTTTGTTTTTTTGTGTCAGGTACAGCAAAACAAGCAACTACGTGATGATTACGCCTCACCTGTTGCATGAATTAGCATGTTAAATATCTCTTGTTTGTTTTTCCCCCAGGCCTTAGTAATGAGAGCTGGTCTATCATGAAGAACATGGCCACTGAACTGTGCATCATCCTCATTGGCTATTTCACTCTGGTGCCAGCTATCCAGGTAACACAAATGAGACAGTATGTGAGAGTATGTTAATGATGATGTGTGAAAACAGTCGAGAAATGAGTCCTTTTCTGGAGTCTTTTCACACCAAGCATTGTGTCCTTCTTGCAACACATAACACACTCAATCCAAAGACTAAGGGCGCACTCACACTGTCCTTCCGCAACGGGCCAAAACAGGTTTTTCGGCTAAAGCCTAGTGCGTTTGACCAGTGTGAGTGCACCCGCTCCGCGCATAGCTGCGGCCAGATGGCCGTCCATGGCCCGTCTGAGAGAGGTGGGCTTTTGTAGAGCGCGTTTGCACATGTACGAGCACCATTGTTGTTGTTAACAACAACAACAATGGTGGCGAAAGGTTCACGTTGGTGTGATGCGGAGGTGGAGTGTTAACTGCAGATTTGGTTGGATGGAAATATTCAAAAACAGTCGACAAGACACACAAAAACTCTGAGGTCTACGGAAAGATTTGTTAACAAAGCGACGCATCGCCATGACGTCATCAATGCGTGTGACGTGTTAGACGTGATGACGTATAGGCAGGCAAGAAGCATTGGCCGAGGTAGTGTGAGTACAAACGGGCTGGCAAGCGGGGAGAGGGAGGGGGGGACAAGTACCCTAAAGCCCGGGGCGCGGTGCGGAAGGACAGTGTGAGTGCGCCCTAAGTGAAGACCTGTATCCTTCTAGCTAGGTTGTCATACCACAGGTTATTTGTTTGTTAAAGTTTGTTTTTTATGCTGCAGGAGTTCTGTCTGTTTGCTGTGGTGGGGCTGGTGTCCGACTTCTTCCTGCAGATGTTCTTCTTCACCACAGTACTTTCTATAGACATCCGACGCATGGAGGTGAGAACTCTCACTTATACAACACTATAACTCAGTTTGTGCCTCATGAAATCAGAATTTTATCGTTTTAACTGTTTTGACGTCTGCATGTATTTAATCCTGACAAACACTGGCACATCTGTGAATCAACCATAACAATCAATGTAAAAATCTCAAATGTAAACATGAAGATAAACGTGACAAGCTCAAACACATGCGCAAATACGGGTCCTACAGGAGGTGAGATGTCACGGGCCCACACACATTCCCCACATAGTTTTCAGATTACTGTTTTCACACTGTACACTTCTTATTTCTTAGTGTTGCTCCTTCTTCCTGTCATACACATACTGGAACCTTTCATTTGTGTTTAGCTCAGTGCCCCACTAAATGAGCATTAGCACTATAAGCCATACACAAAATATAATCAGCTTAAAGGTAAAAATTAAATCCTTAATCCATAGGAAAATACGTGGTATACGTAAAATATGTGATGACTATAGCTGCAACTAATTTTCTTTTTATCATTAATTAAAGTTGCGCCATAAAACATTTTTTTTATCGTCATCATAATTTCAACTTGTGCAATAAAAACATCACTAAAGGGATTTTTTGAGTTAGTTGAAAGACTAAACTGAAACTAGCATTGTTTTTTTTTTTAATAGTGCCTTTTGCGTTTAGTTCAATTTGTTCAACAAAATAATGTTATAATTGCAATGGATAAAAACAGAGTCTAATCATTTAGAATCTGTTTTTATTCATTGCAAGTAATATTGTTATTGTGATATTCCAGATGTGTTAACATTTTCAATCCCCCCCCCCCATACACACAGCTGGCTGATTTGAACCGCCGCCTGCCAGCAGAAGCAGGACTACCGCCACCCAAGCCTGGCCCACTGCGTCCACGCGAGGTCCCCCCTCCCCCGCGGCCCTCCCCCCACACTATCACCCTGCAGACCCCGGCCTTCAGGAACCTGAGGCTTCCCAAGAGGCTGCGAGTGGTGTACTTCCTGGCCCGCACACGCCTGGCTCAGCGGATCATCATGGTGAGACGATGGATTCAAAGCAGACTGTAAACATTGTGCTGCTCTTATGCACAACATCGTTGGCTTCCTGTACCTTCTGTGCCCAGGTTCAATGTGTTATTAATTACATTTCATGATTAATGTCACAAAGACTGACAGGAGCATTGTCTGTCAGTCTTTCAGTAATTCAGTGACAAATCAGTGTGGCTGCACCCTCAAGCTGACACGTGTGCCATTGCAGTAAAATGGATAAAGGGCTGTGCATTTGTAATCACATTAACAGGGACTGGTGCTTTAAGACCTCATCCACATGTAGCTAGCTAAATCTGACAACAAAGTCCTGTTATTTGAGCTTTAGTGTGCTAGTTATGGCACTGAGAATGCATGTGGATAATTGGTTTATTGTGACAGTGGGTAAAAGAGAGATTTGTTATTATGACAAGAAGAATAAACACCTGATGACTAAACGGTGTGATCTGATATTTGGAAGTAAACATAAATGTGATGGATGAGGGGGAAAATACTGGAAGTGGAGGCGTGACTTACTGAAAACCAGTTTCATGAAAGAATAAATCTCAGCTGACACAGCTCACCTGACTGATCACAATCATTAATCTGCTTCATCTCCAGGTTGGCACTGTCATCTGGATCGGCATCCTCGTCTACACCGACCCCGCCGGAATACGCACCTACCTTGCTGCACAGGTGTCGGAGCAGAGCCCTCTGGGAGATCCAGGAGGAGGCGGTCTGCCCCCTCACCTCGGGGTGGCTCCCGTCTTCCGTGGAGGTGATCCTACCAGCACCCTCAGCATCCACCCCGCACCAGATCCAACTCCCTTACCTGAGAACCAGTCACAGGGCCACCATGGCTCCGCCAGAGCAGGGCCCCTTCCCCAGGCTCCGCCCCCCTCTGTGCCTCAGATCACCTGGGGGGCAGAAGACGAGGAGGGCTGGAGGAGGTTGTCCTTCAGACACTGGCCATCGCTCTTCAGCTACTACAACATCACTTTAGCCAAAAGGTGAGTTGGCTTTAAACTTGATGGTGTCCGGGCTCAACACTAGCAGTTGCCAAGTTGCCTAGGCAACAATTTTTAGAAATACGCAACCAATCCTTTGTCTTCAGTTGCCATCAGTGGCAAACACTGTTTAGCATGTATCAACTAGGGACAGGAACAGTAAAACACGCACCCCAAAATCAATGCATTTTTAATTATTTGTTGCATCAGTGATATTTAAATATTGCTGTTAAAGTCAGAACCAGAACCAGACAACTCTGCAGGCGAGTTGATGCGTTTACTCGCGTGCCCACAGGCATCTTTGGCCAGTTTTGGAATCCCCATTCTGATTCTGAAGACCCCATCAGGTTTTGTAATATATATCATAAATTATTATTGTCTCTTCTGCTTCAGGTACATCAGCATCCTGCCCATCATTCCAGTCACAGTTCACCTGAGCCCCCAGGAAGCCATTGAGACACGTCACCCTCAGGACACGAGACACCCCCCTCCATCCATTCCCAAAGTCTCTGCAGATCTACAGACCGACCTCACCCTCTACAAGTAAGTACACACAAACATACACGTGCATGTCGCATATTGCTACGACGTTTTTAAAGAGCTCATGTTAATGACAAAACTTTTCCTAATTTCCTAACTAAATCCAAAGTCCATTCATCCTCAAAATAACCCCATCATTCTGTCTACAACTCCCTTCCAAAAGTGGGGAAAAACATCCCTCTGCATATAAGTAAAGCACTTAAAATATGTCCGCGTTAATTAAAAAATGTGGTAGTATGTCGGGGATGAAATGCAAAATGACATAGTTACATATAGTTTGCACAAAAGTATTCAACCCTTTTTGGCTTTACAATGTGATTTAATGTTAAATAAATAAAACATTGAAATCCAACACACATGATAACATCGCTACAACCTGGTCCTGTTGGTGCTATATGTTGTTTTTCTTTCCTCCAGCAGTGTTTTTTGTTTTTTTAGTTATTGGTCACTTAACTAAACCAACACTCACACACAGACACGTGTGAGCAGGGGCCGCAGCTGTGAAAGGTCCTTGGCCTTGGGTCTTTCCACTAGCGTGTCATTGAACTGATTGCACAGTGGACATTGAAACCTTGGTTTAAGTCTCTTCTGCAGGTGTCTTCATCTGAAGTAGAGCAGTACAGTAGAACAGACTCTGACTGCCAAGGTGGTCTGAAGTAAGGTCATGTTAAGAAAATCTGTAAAACCGACACTTTTTAAGCATCAGGTTGTCCAGCAAGTCGAAGGAAACATGCAAGAACCTCCTGTTTTGGTGGTTTTATAGGGTCAAGTGTCTTGAATCACCCTTTCCCTTTGCCTCTGGAAGAAGGGAATAAAGCTTCATCTTTGTCTCAGGGATGCTTAAAGTGCACTGTGTCAAGTGTCACTGGACTGATTGTTATCGTATGCGGGGAAAAACAGAGAGAGGGAAACAGAACAAAGAAAAAGGAAGGCTTGCCCTCTACGCCTTCTGCAAGTATTGTCTCTCCCTGACTGGACCAGCCTGGCCGACTGGTTGCTTTAAATGTACCCGTGATCCGTATCGTGTCTGAAAAAGGAAATGTGCTAGGGTGGTTAAATGCATTTCTTTTGTTCTGTAGTTTACATTTTCGATCTTCAAGGACAAAAACACACATGACATCATCCGCTGATTCTTTGCTTTGCTTGAAAACATTTAGCTCTGTTGCAGCATTCAGGTTTTTGGGACAGCGAGCGCTCCTTCTTCACGAAGAACCATAAGCCAGAAGTTTCTCACCAGACAGTCTCATTTTACTCATTTCGGTTGCGCTTTGAGCTCAAGTGACAGCTCTTTCCATCACTGCTTTGATAGATGTAATATCTGACTGCTGTGCATCTGAAAAACATGTGCACTACCTCGACAACTGGCAAGCAAGAGCTGTTGTCATGCAAGCAAGTGTGGCTGGAGCATAACTGCATATTTAACAGGATTTTCAATATGGGGATTTAGATTGTTGCGTTGATACATCATGAAATGTAGTCGTTATAAAATGCACCCCTCCCTTCACCAACAACATCAGAGTCTGGTTTAGTTTTCGCCACGTTGTGCAAGTCGGTGTGTTGTCACCTTGACTGCTGAGTAGAAGGCTGAATCCTTCATTTCATCTTTGGACAGTAGATACGAAGGTTATCAGCTGAAGTCGGGTCAGGGTCGTGACCTTCACAACGGGGAAGTGGCAGCTGAGTTTACGGCTTGTTTTCGATGGCCCTCAGACAGAGAGAAGGCCATTGTGATAAAGGTGAACATGCTGTTCCACTGGGATTCAGAGCGGGTTGCAACACAGACACAGGTAGATTGTTTACTAATCACTAGAAAAGATCTTTGAATGGAGCCTTGATTACAGCAGGCAGTTATCTTTACACACACGTCCCTTACTCAGCCAATTGTATGACTACGAACTATTTCGCATTCAGTGCTCACTCTGACTGCACAGACACTCAACACTGCATCAAATCTATCACCTCAACCTCCTCTTGCATTTGCATTTAGATTTGAATTCCCAGTGTTTCTCTCAGCATGTGTTCATGTTCACATAAAGGCTCTGCCAGCGGTGTTCACAGGCTCAGGGGAAGGCTGTGTCAAGGAACAGGAAGAATCTTTCACACAGCCTGTTCGCTGTGGGGCTGTTGCGCCTTTATTACGGCCCACCATATGTGTGAAAGAAGTGGGAATGTGGGCACAGCGGAGGTTGTCACCGCGCCAAACCAACGCCTGTGTGACTGACTCAGCTGGCAGGGTGGGACCACATGCAGTAGTGATGCTCCACATGAGGGTCAAAAAGTGACAAAGCAGCGTATCCTAAGTTATTCATAACTTACAGAAACATTGATTGCATTAGTCCACCATCTCTTCCCCTCTCTCGGCTAACTTGGGCTCACTATAATGATTCAGTTTGCAGTTTGTTCAGTTTTGCTTGTTTCCTAGTGATGAAAAGAAATGATGGTGCCGCACTGTTCCAAAATCGGTGTGAAAAGGGCTCATATGACCTCGAGACCTCTCACAATTTAAAGTGTGTGCGTGTGTGTGTGTGTGTCTCTCGTCCTTGTCTCTCTTTCTCTCTCTCTCTCTCTCTCTCTCTCTCTCTCTCTCTCTCTCTCTCTCTCTCTCTCTCTCTCTCTCTCTCTCTCTCTCTTCCTTGTCTGTCTGTCTGTCTCTCTCTCTCTCTCTCTCTCTCTCTCTCTCTCTCTCTCTCTCTCTCTCTCTCTCTCTCTGTGTGTAACACTGTGATTTATGTGGTCCGTACATAAACAAGATTTTCCATCCAAGATTGGAATAAGCATATATATATATATATACCGTATATAAAAAAAACACCAGAGGGACGTGGTGCGCTTCTTTGTGTATTTTTCAGTAACATGAATGTAAGTCGGCAAAGAGATCAACTCTCCACTTACCCACACTATTCCCCTGTTCGAGTATTAAGAGCATATATCTCTTTATCAGATTACTGTGTGTGCGTACGTGCTGCACTGCCATGTTCTGCTCCACTGCCTAGATCCGATTTGATTCCCTCTAGACTCTGAAGTGTTTAACCGTTCTGAACACACTTGAAAAGGGAACTTCCTTCGCATGTTAGATGGGCACAGATCAGAGTCATCACAGTCGTCACTAACACCAGAACTGCAGGAGTGAGATCCAACCAACAAAAGGAGAACAGAAGTTAAATTATATCAACTCGCTGCTCAGGAATTTCTGCACAGGACCGAGAGTTGACAGGTTACAATAACAGCCTAGAAATAAAGTATTTGTGAGTGTGTTAACTTAAATCCCCACCTGATAAGTCCTGGGGGTGCGAGGGCATGAAGTGATTTGCTCACTCTGAAAAAACGTCTCCACAACATCACTGGTTTGAGTCTGGCCATGGACTTTTCGTTACATGTTATCTGTACAACTCTCCATCTTATGACTTTTGTCTGACATAGCGTCCCTCATGCTCGTAAAGTCCCTATGTACCGTATTTTCCACACTATAAGGTGCACCACATTATAAGGCGCACCTTCAATGAATGGCTTATTTTGAAACTTTTTTCATATATAAGGCGCACCACATTATAAGGCGCATAGAATAGACGCTACAGTCCAGGCTGGGGTTACGGTCTGCATCCATTAGATGGAGCTGCGCTAAAGGGAATGTCAACAAAACAGTCAGATGGGCCAGTCGAACTTTATTAATAGATTACAAACCAGCGTTCTGATGACTCCGTTCATTCTCAAAATGAATAAACAGCTGTTTTATTATTTTCCCGAGGTAAAGTCAGTGACGCAGTATTTTCATGACACAGTTGATCTTTTAACAACAAGGTATAACATGTAGTGCAACATTTATATCACATGAGTGTGACTAATGGCCTTGTGTTTAAACTCTGCGTCGTAAGCGTGTCTCTTAATAGGAGCCATTTTGGGCTCTTTACACAAACACACACATGGAAATGAAACGGCACGCTTCGCGCAGTCATATATCTCAACATGCACCGCGCGTTACTTCTTCTACGGGGGAAAATAGAGTCGGCGGCTGCTCACCGTAGTTGCGAAACCTGTTGTGGTTCAATATTGGTCCGTATATAAGGCGCACCAGATTATAAGGCGCACTGTCAGCTTTTGAGAAATGTGAAGGTTCTTACGTGCGCCTTATAGTGCGTAAAATCCTGCACTTGTAGCTTTGTGTACAGAGCTTTATTTTAGTTTTGCAGAGCTGCAGACGGGTTTTAAAGGACTGGTATATCACGGAGAGAGTAGGTCTCACTCCTGTGGCATGTTTACTCATCACAGTTGTGCCACATTCCACAGCAGATTGTAGAAGATGTAGATTCGCTACGTCATGCTCTGCCAGGTGGATAGAAGCATTTTGTATAATACGTTAGGATGCTATGGTTGAACCTGTCAAATATTTTAAGGGGGGGGGGGGGGGGTGTTCTTTTATTTTAAACTGTGTCATGTCTAACAAAATGAAAGAAAAGCACCGTGGGGGGACCATATAATAATGCTGGAAAGTTGTTGTTTTTTGGTCCATCCATTCCTGGTGAAGGCTCAGGGTCACATGTCATATAAATAACACTCTCCGTGGGTAGAATCCTCCAAAAACCACTTTAACTTTAATCACTATTGCTGGGTGAAAATCCCCCAAACATGTAGGAAAAAGTGTGTTCTGGATTAGGAAAACACCCGTGCCATCAAGGATGTCAAAGACAAAGGTGAAGCTACCCAGAGAGTGAGAGAATGAGAAGGGTGTAGATGCTGCAGGACAACAAACATTTGACAACAGTTAATCTCACTCCGCCTCTGTCCCTCCTCTCCTCCAGAGTGGCAGCTCTGGGTCTGGCTGCGGGCGTCCTGCTGGTTCTGCTGCTCTTCTGTCTCTACCGGGTCCTCTGCCCACGTAACTACGGCCAGAACGGTGTCCCTCATGGCCGCCGGCGACGAGGGGACCTGCCCTGCGACGATTACGGCTACTCGCCACCCATCAGCGAGATCTCACCGCTGCTGCTGAGGGGCCACAGTATGGTGAGAATGGACCCAGATAAAGGGAAGACGTAAACCTAGATGATTGAAAAACGTATTCAAAGTGAAGTAATAACTCTTAGCACACAGACATCGATGTGACTTACACTCCCGAGGAAATCTCTACCACTGATGTTCATCATCATTATATCTGCTTAGAAATCATAGAAAAGAGACGTTTCTGAGCTCCTTCAGCATCAAAGTAATCCAGTCTTTGAACATCTGATGGGTTCGTCGATCCAACAGGAACCAGTTTGACAGGATGTATTTAAATATATGATCAAAACAGAATAAGAAGAATAAGAATATTATATTAGTACTAGCTCATCTAATTATGAAATGGTTCACACGCTTACTGTACATGTTCGCATTTCACCAGAGTCAGAGTCCGTCAGTTTGGAACAAAATAGAGTTCACGTTTCCAATTAAGTAAACTTCATTAATTAGAAATTAAACAACAAAAACAGTTTGTCATCTCTGTCTTTCTCTCTCGCAGGACATCGAGTGTTTGGCCAGTGACGGGATGCTGCTGGCCAGCTGTTGCCTGGCGGGACAGATTCGGGTTTGGGACGCCCAGACTGGGGACTGTTTGACCATCATCCCGAACCACGGGTGAGAATGTCACAACACTGATTTTTTTATTATTTTTTATTTTTTATGTTTTAGTTTGTTTTTTCAGTGCTTTGACGTCGATGTCGTCCTCTAAATTTGTCCAGCACTTGGCAGAGTTTTTATTTGAACCTTTCTTCTGATCGTGCTCATTCCTCACGGTATCACAACAACACACGTCTGGTGTCTTTGTTTTATAGAATTCAAAACTAAATATGTAAAAAAACAAAGGTACTCTCGATTACAGCACAATGATACTGGAACTCTTTAGGCTGATGTCTTTGTGGGTTTCAAAAATCTGATGGCAGTATATTGTTCTTACATAAACCCAGAACAGACACCTTTTTTGTTATTATTATTATTTGTTTTATGAATTGTTACTATGATATGCACTTAGTAGGACATTTCTCAGTGCTCTCTGGTGGTCAAAATGTATGGTGGGTCACCTATTTGCCAACATATCTGCAGTGAGTTAACAATCACTAATATAGACTATTATCAGATTGATCTCAGTAACTCTCTGTATAAAGTGATGGTGCCTCGCAGCTGACTAACTGTACTCTGTGTCCTCCTCAGGCTCAGACGGAGCAGCAGCAGTGGCTGCTGGGAGCAGCGTGACGGCTGGGACAGCGTGAGCGGAGCCACAGAGTCGGAGTGTTTAGGCCCTGAAGCCCACGACCCCTCCACCGGGGGTGACGGCCTGTCAGAGGAAGACGGCTACCCGCTAAGACGCCGCGCGGCTCCCACACGGCCAACTCTATTCACGGACCAGCCTGATCTCACCCCGCTCATTGACACCAACTTTGCCTCCCAGCCCCCCTCCCACCTCTTCACCCCGCCCAGAGAAGGCTTTGACTTTGGAGGTCTGGTGGAGCGTGCCTACATGGAGCACGAGCCCCCCTCACCCTCCGCCTATCCCTCTCCTTCCTCTGCCTCCTCCTCTCCGCCCTCAGGAGCTCAGCTCCAGAGGAGACCCAGCTTAGGGGATGCAGCCGTCTTTTTAACCCAAGAGAGAGCTTCCACAGCCGGGACGCAGGCGACAGCAGACTGGGAAAGCTCGGTTTGGGCCTTGGAGCTCAGAGGAAATCTGATCGCTGCGGGAAGGAGCAGCGGTAAACTAGAGGTAGGTAGAATCTATTAGATATTCATATTCTATATTTACCTTTTGTTTTCTATTTGTTTTTACACAAAGAAAAAATGGTAAAATTATGTTTTTTTTAGATCGTGATGATGACAAAATGTTTGTTTTCTTATATACATTTTGTTTTGTATAAAAGATTCACTGTGTACTTTTAATATATATTTAATATTTTGAAAGTCACTGTAGATATAACAGAATTCAACAGCTATTAAAAGAAACTTCTTACTTTCACTAAGTAAGTGAAATATACAGTGGAAGCATACAGCATGTAAGCCTGTGTCTGTAGCTTTAGAGATACTGGACCCCTGCCTCTTCTGTTGTCTGTAAAAATGAAAAAATGCCACACACACTATATGATACAAATCTAAAATGAATGTACACTTTAAACTTATGTATCGTTACAGCTGTGGGATGCAGTGGAAGGGTCATTACGCTGCGTTAATGAAGACGGAGTCTCTGGGATCACTGCTCTCGCCTTCCTCAACAACAGGTAAAACACAAACATACACAACCTTTGTGCTTCCTCTGGGTTGGGACCAATTATTATTTATATTATCTATATACGTATATTATATTCTTACATGCATTTCTCAGGGTGCACTCACACTGTCCGTCCGTAACATGCCCCGGGCTTTAGGGTACTTGCCCCCCCTCCCTCTCCCCCCCTCCAGGCCCGTTTGTACTCACACTACCTGGGCCTCGGCGAATGCTTCTTGCTGTCCATACGTCATCACGCCGTAACACGTCACACTCATTGATGACATCATTGCGATGCGTCGCTTTGTTTACAAATCTTTCCATAGACCTCTGAGTTTTTGTGCGTCTTGTCGACTGTTTTTGAATCTTTTCATCAACCAAATCTGCAGTAAACACTCCACCTCCGCATCACACCAACGTGAACCTTTCGCCGCCATTGTTGTTGTTGTTAAATGTCCGCGCATGGTCCGTTTTTTTTTTTTTTTTAATATATGTCCGAACAGGCGCACATAAAATGACGTCAGAGCCACCGTAGGCCTCGTGCTCGTACACGTGTGCACGCTCGTGCTCGTACACGTGTGCACGCTCGTGCTCGTACACGTGTGCACACTCGTGCTCGTACACGTGTGCACACTCGTGCTCTTACATGTGCAAACACGCTCTACAAAAGCCCACCTCTCCCAAACGGGCCGTGGACGGCCAGCTGGCAGCAGCTAGGCGTGGAGCGGTTGCACTCACACTGGTCAAACAAACTAGGTTTTACCTGTAAAACCGGTTTGGGCACGGTACGGGAGGACAGTGTGAGTGCGACCTTAGTCATTTCAAGTTGTATTTAAATGAGCACACATTTGCATTGCATGTAGGTGATAAACTGGGATAAAAGAACAGTTCAAAAGAAGTTAAAGATGTTAAATAGTTAACAGATAAGAAAGAGCAGGACTGTCTTTAACCTGATACTCCGTGTTGTTCCTCCTCCTCAGAATCGTAGCGGCTCGGCTGAACGGGTCTCTGGATTTCTTCACCGTCGAGATAAACAAACCACTGGGGCTCCTGCAGTACAGAGGTGATGCTCAACAACAACTCCTATAGGTTTAACTGTATCTGTGCAGCCGGGACTTCTGTATAATCTGTATATTATATGTACATTACAGATGTTTTAATGTTTTTATCTTTGTTAAATTGAACAAGTATGTGAAGTGGTGAAGAGAGGCATCTTATGAGATAGGGTCAAATCCAGAACAACTCTACGGAGGAATTGTTGGGTCTATGTAAATCATAAATAAGTCATAGAGTGTGGTCTTTACCTACTCTGTAAAGTGTCGGGAGATAACTTTTGTTATGATTTGGCACTATAAATAAAATCGAATTGAACAAATTTTTGCCAGGAAGCAGCTTTATTAGATCTATTTACAAATTAGCGATTCTGCATGTGGCTCAGAGCTGGAAATATGATTAAACTGTTTAATTCATATTTAAGCAAAGACGACAAACGTTCTCTGGCTGCAGCTTCACAAGTATGACAAATATGATCTACATTTATATATATAAATAATTATCATATATATATATATAATTGTAAAATTAATATCATTTGATTTTTGACTATTTGTCAGACAAAACAAGACATCATCTTGGGGAACTGTGACGGACATGTTTCTGACATTTTATAGACAAAACAGTTGCGTCATCCATTTTTTTTTTATTGAAAATGGAAAATAATAATTTGCTGTAATGCAAAGAGATGCAAAGCTTAGTGCAAGAGACTCGTCTGACACTGAAACCCCACCTTCTTCACACATTACACAATACTAAAACACTTCATCTGCAGTCTTGCCTTCTCTAAACAATACTGTAAATTAAATATTTTTAGGACAGAACAACACCTTTTCATGACATCATCCCCCGGGGACGTAGGAATTGTAATAGCCTTGTATTAAATAGACTGAACGATGAATTCATTAATGAATCGAGAAAATATTCTGCAGTTTATTCGTTGAATCAACTAAAATAAAGATGACACGGGGGGAAGAAATGGGCTGTGAAGGTTCCTTAAAACTGAATGTCCTCCCTGTCCTCCAGGTGCCCCGGGGCGAGGCAGCATGCCTCCCTCTCCCTGTTACAGCAGCGAAGATGTGATCAGCTGCCAGCTCACGCGCTCGGTTCAGTGCGCTCACCAGAAGCCGATCACCGTGCTGCGAGCGGCCGCCGGGAGGGTCGTCACCGGCAGCCAGGACCACACTGTCCGGGTAACACACTGAATACTAACATCAGGCTTCTGTCTCATTTTTAGAACAGAATAAAAAGACATATCATCACGGTGACACACGGTGGTGTGGGGGTTAGCACTGTCGCCTCACAGCGAGAGGGTTCTTGGTTCGAATCTAGCTGGGGCCCTTCTGTGTGGAGTTTGCATGTTCCCCCGTGTCTGCGTGGGTTTTCTCCGGGTTCTCCGGTCCTAAGACATGTGGGCATGGTTAATTGTGTTTTAAGGTTAATTGATGACTCTAAAATGCCCGTAGGTGTGGATGTGAGTGGTTGTCTGTCTCTATGTGCCCTGCGATAGGACATTGCAGTCCTGGGATCGGCTCTAGTCCCCCCACGACCCTGATCAGGAAAAGTGGTTGAAGATGAATGAATGAATAATCATCAGATCTACTACCTTAATTACACTGCAGATTAATTCATGTTTCAGATGTTTTGATGTTAGAAATGCTAAATATAGAGGATTCAAACCTTTTTCCTCACAAACACACACACGATAGAACAAACTTTACCAAACAAGCAGTGCAGTTTCAAGGATTCAAGGTGTTTATTGTCACATGTTCAGTTAAGACAGACGTCACACAGCACAATGAAATTCTTACTTTGCATATCTCCCTGGTCACAAAGAAAGTCAAAATGAAATAAAAATACATATTTAACTAAACAGTGTCAGAAATAGAATTTTAAAAAGGCTACAATAAAATATAAGTTAAAAAGAAATGCACAGACTTAAAATAAAGCTAAATTAAAGTGAAAAGATGGAACCTGAGAACAGATCCAAGGACAATATTGCACGATTAAAATGAAGAAAATTGAATCTTAGAACAGAAGTTGTATTATTGTAAGTGTTTAATCCTTGTTAATCCTTACTTTGTTTATTGATCAGGTTTATCGTCTGGAGGACTCGTGTTGCCTCTTCACCCTGCAGGGTCACTCTGGAGGGATCACAGCCATCTACATAGACCAGGTCAGTAATCCACGTTCCTTTAATATGCTATGTCTTTGTTTTTCCTGTCCGTCCTGTTTTGTGAGAGTCTGCCGGCACACATCCATAGAGACATATACAACACACACACACACATCCACACACAGTTTAGGGACCCAGGATATGACTCAGGGCTGCACATGAAAAGTGCTGACATAAAACTAAATATTTTTTCCATCTCACTTCTACATTAAACCGCCCAGCAGTCTATACCAGGAGTGTTCTTCAAGTTCTCACTACTAATCATACAGTTTATTAATTATTTTAGGCTTACTACACTATTGTTGACATACTATACTATGACTGTTTCCACTTTGTTTGACATATACTATGACTGTTTCCACTTTGTTTGACATATACTATGACTGTGTCCACTTTGTTTGACATATACTACGACTGTTTCCAGTTTGTTTGACATATACTATGACTGTTTCCACTTTGTTTGACATATACTACGACTGTTTCCACTTTGTTTGACATATACTACGACTGTTTCCAGTTTGTTTGACATATACTATGACTGTTTCCACTTTGTTTGACATATACTACGACTGTTTCCAGTTTGTTTGACATATACTACGACTGTTTCCACTTTGTTTGACATATACTACGACTGTTTCCACTTTGTTTGACATATACTATGACTTTTTCCACTTTGTTTGACATATACTACGACTGTTTCCACTTTGTTTGACATATACTACGACTGTTTCCACTTTGTTTGACATATACTATGACTTTTTCCACTTTGTTTGACATATACTACGACTGTTTCCACTTTGTTTGACATATACTACGACTGTTTCCACTTTGTTTGACGTATACTATGACTTTTTCCAGTTTGTTTGACATATACTACGACTGTTTCCACTTTGTTTGACATATACTATGACTGTTTCCACTTTGTTTGACATATACTACGACTGTTTCCACTCTGTTTGACATATACTACGACTGTTTCCACTTTGTTTGACGTATACTACGACTGTTTCCACTTTGTTTGACGTATACTTTGACTGTTTCCACTCTGTTTGACATATACTATGACTGTTTCCACTCTGTTTGACATATACTATGACTGTTTCCACTTTGTTTGACATATACTATGACTTTTTCCACTTTGTTTGACATATACTATGACTGTTTCCACTTTGTTTGACATATACTATGACTTTTTCCACTTTGTTTGACATATACTATGACTGTTTCCACTCTGTTTGACATATACTATGACTGTTTCCACTTTGTTTGACATATACTATGACTGTTTCCACTTTGTTTGACATATACTATGACTGTTTCCACTTTGTTTGACATATACTATGACTTTTTCCACTTTGTTTGACATATACTATGACTGTTTCCACTTTGTTTGACATATACTATGACTGTTTCCACTTTGTTTGACATATACTATGACTGTTTCCACTTTGTTTGACATATACTATGACTTTTTCCACTTTGTTTGACATATACTATGACTGTTTCCACTTTGTTTGACATATACTATGACTGTTTCCACTTTGTTTGACATATACTATGACTGTTTCCACTTTGTTTGACATATACTTTGACTTTTTCCACTTTGTTTGACATAAACTATGACTTTTTTCTACTTTGTTTGACATGTAATATGACTTTTTCCACTTTGTTTGACATATACTATGACTGTTTCCACTTTGTTTGACATATACTACGACTGTTTCCACTTTGTTTGACATATACTATGACTGTTTCCACTTTGTTTGACATATACTATGACTCTTTCCACTTTGTTTGACGTATACTACGACTGTTTCCACTTTGTTTGACGTATACTATGACTGTTTCCACTTTGTTTGACGTATACTATGACTGTTTCCACTTTGTTTGACATATACTATGACTGTTTCCACTTTGTTTGACATATACTATGACTCTTTCCACTTTGTTTGACGTATACTACGACTGTTTCCACTTTGTTTGACGTATACTATGACTGTTTCCACTTTGTTTGACATATACTATGACTGTTTCCACTTTGTTTGACATATACTACGACTGTTTCCACTTTGTTTGACATATACTATGACTGTTTCCACTTTGTTTGACATATACTACGACTGTTTCCACTTTGTTTGACGTATACTATGATTTTTTCCACTTTGTTTGACATATACTACGACTGTTTCCACTTTGTTTGACGTATACTATGACTGTTTCCACTTTGTTTGACATATACTATGACTGTTTCCACTTTGTTTGACGTATACTATGACTTTTCCACTTTGTTTGACGTATACTATGACTTTTTCCACTTTGTTTGACATATACTATGACTGTTTCCACTTTGTTTGACATATGCTATGACTTTTTCCACTTTGTTTGACATATACTATGACTTTTTCCACTTTGTTTGACGTATACTATGACTGTTTCCACTTTGTTTGACATATACTATGATTTTTTCCACTTTGTTTGACATATACTACGACTGTTTCCACTTTGTTTGACATATACTATGACTGTTTCCACTTTGTTTGACATATACTACGACTGTTTCCACTTTGTTTGACATATACTATGATTTTTTCCACTTTGTTTGACATATACTACGACTGTTTCCACTTTGTTTGACATATACTATGACTGTTTCCACTTTGTTTGACGTATACTATGACTGTTTCCACTTTGTTTGACGTATACTATGACTGTTTCCACTTTTTTTGACATATACTATGACTGTTTCCACTTTGTTTGACATATACTATGACTTTTCCACTTTGTTTGACATATACTATGACTGTTTCCACTTTGTTTGACATATACTATGACTTTTTCCACTTTGTTTGACATATACTATGACTGTTTCCACTTTGTTTGACATATACTATGACTGTTTCCACTTTGTTTGACATATACTACGACTGTTTCCACTCTGTTTGACATATACTATGACTGTTTCCACTTTGTTTGACATATACTATGACTGTTTCCACTTTGTTTGACATATACTATGATTTTTTCCACTTTGTTTGACATATACTATGACTTTTTCCACTTTGTTTGACATATACTACGACTGTTTCCACTTTGTTTGACGTATACTATGACTGTTTCCACTTTGTTTGACATATACTACGACTGTTTCCACTTTGTTTGACGTATACTATGACTTTTCCACTTTGTTTGACATATACTACGACTTTTTCCACTTTGTTTGACATATACTATGACTGTTTCCACTTTGTTTGACATATACTATGACTGTTTCCACTTTGTTTGACATATACTACGACTGTTTCCACTTTGTTTGACATATACTATGACTGTTCCCACTTTGTTTGACATATACTATGACTTTTTCCACTTTGTTTGACGTATACTATGATTTTTTCCACTTTGTTTGACATATACTATGACTGTTTCCACTTTGTTTGACATATACTATGACTTTTTCCACTTTGTTTGACATATACTATGACTGTTTCCACTTTGTTTGACATATACTATGACTTTTTCCACTTTGTTTGACATATACTACGACTTGTTCCACTTTGTTTGACATATAATATGACTGTTTCCACTTTGTTTGACATATACTATGACTTTTTCCACTTTGTTTGACATATACTATGACTTTTTCCACTTTGTTTGACATATACTACGACTTGTTCCACTTTGTTTGACATATACTATGACTTTTTCCACTTTGTTTGACATATACTTTGACTTTTTCCACTTTGTTTGACATATACTACGACTTGTTCCACTTTGTTTGACGTATACTATGACTGTTTCCACTTTGTTTGACATATACTATGACTGTTTCCACTTTGTTTGACATATACTATGACTTTTTCCACTTTTTTTGACATATACTATGACTGTTTCCACTTTGTTTGACATATACTACGACTGTTTCCACTTTGTTTGACATATACTACGACTGTTTCCACTTTGTTTGACATATACTATGACTGTTTCCACTTTGTTGGACATATACTATGACTGTTTCCACTTTCTTTGACATATACTATGACTTTTCCTGACTTTTTTAACGTACTATACTATACTTTTCTTTTTTGGCTCATTTTTTGGACACTTTTCTTTGACTTTTCCTGACTTTTTTCAACAAATTATGCCATGACTGCTTTAGACAGGCTATCCTATGAATGATTTAAGCATTTTTTCGGTATATTATATTTTGACATTTTTTGACTTTTTTGGCTAATTTTTGGACACAATTTTTTTTAACTTCTCCAGACTTTTTTCAACAAAATATTCCATGAGTGCTTAGGACATTAATTTATTTTACTTTCCTAGCAGGGAGATGGCACTCAACATGTCAGGAACGCAGTATGAGAACAAAGGTGATCGGCCTTTGTGAAAAATGTCAAAATAAATCAAAATATAATTTGCGCAAAAAAAGGCTAAATCCATCATAGGAAAGATAGAATTTGTTGGAAAAAGGCAGGAAAAGCTGTAGAAAAGTGTGGCAAAAAATAAAAGTCATAGTACATTATGTCGGGAAAAGCCTTAAAAAGTTATAATATAATAGTCAAACTTACTGTGACTCTGTGTTTGGCCCGACTCAGACGATGGTTCTGGCGAGCGGCGGTCAGGACGGCGCCATCTGTCTGTGGGACGTCCTGACAGGGAGTCGTGTCAGCCATGTTTACGGTCATCGTGGCGACGTGACCTCACTGGTCTGCACCACCTCCTGCGTCATCAGCTCGGGACTCGATGACCTCATCTGTATCTGGGACCGTAGCACCGGGATCAAACTCTACTCCATACAGCAGGTAATCTTATATTTGCCGCCCTTCACCAAAGAAGAATCTACTATTCTGGTGAGTCAACCCAACCTCTCTCTCTCTCTCTCTCTTCCTCTCTCCCTCCATCCCTCCCTCCCTCCCTCCCTCCTCAACAGGAGGTGGGATGCGGGGCCAGTCTCGGGGTGATCTCCGAGTCTCTTCTAGTGACGGGAGGCCAGGGCTGCGTCTCCTTTTGGGACCTGAACTTCGGCGACCTGCTGCAGACAGTCTACCTGGGCCAGAGCAGCGACGGCCAGGGCGTCCGGCAGCTGCTGGTGCTCGACAACGCCGCCATCATCTGCGACTTTGGCAGCGAGCTCAGCCTGGTGTACGTCCCCTCCGTGCTGGAGAAACTAGACTGAGGAGAGACGGATGGACGGACATTAGTCGTTGATATCAGTGGGAACAAAAACATGCACTCAGAACATCCTCTTCCCCTTCATCACATTGACTTTCCCTGGGGGGGTTTTTGTTGCTTTTTTTTGTTTTCCGACACCCGAAGGAGACGTGATCTTTCGGTCAGTTCCCACGTGCACACAAGACTCTTTTTTTTGTTGACGTTTTTTAAGTACAAGCTTGGATGTAACGAGGATAAAACTTGAGGACTGATTGTGCAACCTGCTGCGAGGAGGGCGACTGACACACCCTCTGTACAGAACTGTAGACATTTACGAGGGGCGCGAGGTTGAAGCGGATCCACCCGTCACCAGTTTGTGCTTTTTTTTTTTAACGCGTGTTTGATTTGTGGCTCGGCCCTCTATGCTGCTTTTAAGGGTGGGGCTTCACTGTGACCCCCCACCTGCCCAGAGAGGAAGATAAAACTTGTCTCCTTATTTTTTAATATTCCTGCTGCCTCTTTCGCTCGACAGCGAAGTGCAGCCACAGCGAGCTCTGCAGTTCTAGGCGTGTGTGTGTGTGTGTGTGTGTGTTGGTGACCGTATGAATGAATGTAGGCCCTTTTTATGGCAAAACACTGCTGAGAACAAGAAATAATTAAGTGTGTGTGTGTGTGAGGGAGAAATGATGATTACTGTATAAAGTAAACCTCCATAGGGGGCTGTTTTTATATGTATAAATCTATTATTTATTAGTGATGCATTTTTTTAATAACAGTCTGTTTATGAATGGCTAATCCCGGCTCTTAAACGAGAATATAACAATGTGGAGATAACGGCATAAATGTAAGATGGTGATTGTCTGGCGGGGTCGGGGCTGCGGTTATAAATCCATTTGTAATATTGAACTGGAAACACTGAAGCGTTTGTTGTTATGGAGCCCAGGGGCTGATGCTGTACGAGGGGGCCTCTGCGTACGCGTGCTACACCATCAGGCGACCTCCATTTTGCAAACGGCTTGAATTTTGGATGACGACACTGACTTAGTTCTGCACAGGCTGTCTTTAGCTGACATGTTTACATTGGCTGTTGTACTTTTTTATAAATTGTGCCCTTTAGAGATTTGTTTTTAATCACCGTTTACTGTAAGTGGTTCACTTCAAACTGGATATTCATTTCGGCCACAAACAACAACAATCTATTGTTCTACGTCCAACGCGGGGTTTCACGGCTCGTCTCGTTGCCACGGCGCTCACGCAAACTTCAGTGGAGTTTGTCTTAAAGCCGTTTTTTCTGCAGACAGTCAGAAGAGAGGCAACAAATAAACAGATCATTTATCCAGCGGCACTCATCGTTTAGACTCGGTGTCTCTTTTAAGAACTTGGCTGTTTTATGCCTGAATGAATAAATTAATAATGAATAACAATATTTACACAGGCTCTGCTGCTTGATGATTAATTCATTAGCCTAACATCTGAAACTACGTAGGACCGGATGTTTTTACATCTTAGACACTATTAGACACATTTTTCAGATTTGTATCATGCGGTGCTTGTTGATCTATGTCTGGGGGAGCTGTTGCACAGGAACATCGTGCTGGTTCTAACCATCATGTTGCTTCAAAGCTCTGATACGACCCGGGTCGGTTTTAAGTTCAGTGGGCGGCGCCAAAGAATACACTGGTGTTGTACTGAATCCTTTCTGCAAGTAGCTCTGCACAACGCAAACAGCTGGAAACGGTGGTTTATGACAAACCGTCGATCTTCAGTGTCACTATCTGCTAAGACTGACGGACTCGTGACCTGATTTGCTTTGTAACCTGTTAATTTATTAGCTTGTTTTCTGTCGTTTAACTGTAGTCGAGAAAGCTTTAGGAACGGGGAAGATGTAGTTTTTAGATTTTTTTTTGTTTTGTTTTTCTAGCAATGTGAATTTGATTCAAAGCAAAAGTTGAATGTTTTGGGAAATGTGCTCGTCGTCGTTTGCTTTTTGACCGAGTTGAATGAAATGAACGATACCACGGTTAACTTTCATTTGGTTAGGTCGACACAAAGACTGGGGAAACTGCTACCCTGCTTTTGCCTGATGCTAACAAAATTGAGCTACCAGCAACTTTAACGCAGAAGTTCTGATACGGTTTCAATTCCACCTGTTTCAAACGATACAATCGCGGTTAATCATACTTTCACTTGTATCGAAACTATAAAAAAAATAGATCTACAATCAGATTTTCTATCAATGACAACATTAAAAACATGTTGGTATGATTTCAGTGACTCTGGACTGTGTGCAGGACGGGTTAATAAGAAACAAAGAATCCTTTATTGTGATACTGGTCGCATCAAAGACAAACCGCAGCACATAATCCCTTGGAAAACTGTGACTTGTGGTACAAACAAAGATATGACGTGTTAAGCTGGTGACTGAGGCAGGATCGCTGTTCTCCGGGGTCCGGTCTTTGTGCTGAACTAAGCTAATCTGCGGCTGGCTGTAATTTTATTTAACAGACAGATAGAAGAGTGGTATCAATCGTCTCATCTAACTTTCGACCAGAAAGCCAATAAAAGTATTTCCCAAGATATCAAACTACTTCTTTACTGACTCTGAGGAAGAGGGAAGGTTGGCGTGGCAATTTCAAATGAACCGCAGCTTCTTTTGAATGTTTCGCTTCATCACGTATGGACTTTGTAACAATCCATGCTCAACAGTACTTTGTAGGCTAATGAAATAGGGTCCAGCCCAGGTTATTTTAGTAATCCGTGCTCCTGATCGTTGCTTCAAACATACCTTTTCATCTTGTGGCGTTCATTCATCCGGCTGTCAGTGCTCCATATGAAAAGTCTGTTTGCAGCCACGATATCCTGTTTTCCTTTGAGCTGTTAAAGCAGAAAAAAGGAACAATTCCTGTGGCTGCATCCTCACAATAATGGCAGATATTTAACGCTCTGTAGTCCAAGATGGCTCATCCACTGGCTGCCAAAACAAGTAGAAATCAATTCTGTATCATTTCATGTCTCGGTGTTTAGACAGCTGTCAGGAAAATCACAGCTGTGGCAGAAAAGATCTCTAACAGTAACGTCTTTAAATCCCCAGGTCTGCTCCTCGAGCCTCCTCCCTTCGTTGGCTGGCTACAATCTACGCGGGCTGTAGTAGTGGAAGTTACTTATTTACTATTTTGTAACACAAAAAAAAGTGCGAGACTTTGTACTAATTTTCAAATAAAGAGGCTTTGATACCACAACGGTTGTCTGTCTACTGGGTTTATTTAATACTTTTTACAGTAATGAATGATTAGTGAGAACATCTGGAATAGTCTAACTTTATTTAAGATATTTACAGAGTTACAGATGAAGAAAAATAATAACAGCTTGTTAAGACGTGCCGATTTGTACGCTGCTGTGTTACCGTGACGACTGAGCTATACTGCACTGATTGAGTTACAGGTGTTACAGCTCCGCCCGGCTCCTCTGGCCTGCCTGCAGCTCCACGCATCAGTTATTCCAGTCATTAAAACGATCGCAGACCAGCGCAGAAGGGAGCAGCCGAACACCGTCACACCCTGTGAAAAGGGGAGGGGCTATGAAAGTGGAGTGCATGCTGGGATTTATTTGGGCCCAGATCTGGTGCTGGAAGTGCAGAACATCCAGAAATCACAAACATAGAAAGAAAAGCAGCAAAGAGCGACAGAAGGAATACGGACGAGTGCATAGTGATCTGGTCCCAGTAGCCTCCGGTGATGGAAAGAGAAACGAGTTTGTCTCAGGTATCACCCCACCTAAAGCAAACTTCAAAACTGAACCCCTACCGTCTGCCACCAGGCACGTCTTGGTAAAACACCGCTTAAATGTCTCACTCTCAGGATTCGGTGTGTTTTTTGATTTCTTAAAAGCAGGATTAGAAAGAGCTACAGGCCTGGTGGTAAAGTAAAAGAAAGGTAGAGACCCGCTGGCTCGTCTCAGCGCTTGCCGAGGCTCCAGAGTGGGTCCAGGCTACTCAGCGGGTCGTCGCCTTCCACCTCTCGAGTCCCGTGGATCCCCTGACCCTCGGCTGGCTGCATGAAGCTCTGCTTGGTCACCCGCTGCCTCCCTTTGCCCCCTCCCTCCATGGAGAAGGCCTCAGGCGTTAGTGCGGCCAGCAGCTCCAGCGACGAAGGAGCCGGAGCAGAGGACGCAGGAGGCGGGCTGACGCTGACCGGAGCCTCTGGGACCGGCTGGTGGTTGACCGCTGCAGGCGAGGATGGGGAGATAGCATCCAGGCCGTTGGGGGGCGGTGAAGAGTGAGTAGGGGATGTGAGAGGCGGGCTGAAAGAGGCGGGCGGCTGGGGATCTATGGGGGGACAGAGATTCTGGAGTGACTGGACGTCACCCAGCGAGTCGAGGCCAGGAAAGATAGTGGCGACCTGCTCCTCCAGACCGTAAGGGGCCTCCATGGCTGGGTCCGTGGCGCTGGGCGGCCGGATGCTGAGCTTGGCGATGGTGGCTTGGATGGAGCTGATAGGCATGTCACCGCCGAGGACGATATCCTGCTGGGACTCTTGTCTCGAGTAAGGCTGCAGATGGAAGGTTCAGAAAAGAGAGAAACGTTCGGATCAAAGAGAAAATAAAGTGCCTCTAATTAAAAATAATAACTCTATTTATAACTAATAATTACTGCTCGGTGATAGCTCTACTAAAAATAAGTAGGAGTACCTCGTCAGACCAGAACTCGTAGAACTCCTTTGGAACAGGTGAACAAAAGATAAATACAACATTAAAACTAAAGTGAGAATCATTTAACAGACTGGAGCTACCGGGGAATACGAGTCAGAGAGTTAACTAAAGGAACACTGATTGCACTCTACTTCTTTACCACGGTTGATATTTTGATTAAAAGATGTGTTCATTAGAACCATAGACCATATGTAAAGAAGGATAAAAAATAAGCCAAAACATCTGGATCGCCCCCTGGTGGCTGGCTGCAGTATAGGTCCCACCCCTCCATGTTAGCAGATGGGTCAAAACTAAAAAGTGCGCCTCCAATAATGTGGTTTCTGTGACTGTGGGTTGTTTTTTATTCACACTGATTTTTGTCCAAACAGGGTGGAACGTCATGACTAACGGCTGTGATCAACTCACGCACCATTGGTCGGGCAGGTGTTTGTGATGCGACTCCACCACCCGTCACTACTGCGCACACTTACAACACGGAGGCGCCCGCGTGTGGGATGTTTTGGCTTCACTTTTGTACCGATGGAGGCAGTGGAGACGCTGCCCATCTTTATATAGAGTCTATGAAAACAACACTAAAAAGTCAGATCAACCAAATCCATAATTTTCTAATGGACAAAATAATGAATCAATTAACGTGAAAATAATGAATAAATCAATAACGATAATTATTGTTGCTGCACTCAAACCCAATGACACACTGGCAAATAAAGTACCAGGTTACTGATAACTTAAGTGTATCCGTATCCTACCCTTTTACCTGTAACTGTGATTAACAACATGCATGTAGAGGCTGTTTGAATTTGAGAAAAAAAGAATCAAGGCCTTGAAAGTTTCTGAGAGTAGACGGATCACATTGGGCATGGACAGTCACTCCTTCTGGGCTCAGAGGCTGGGGGGTCCCAAACCTCCAGAGCCAGTGTGACCCTTTTACCGTGTAGCGCGACTGGGTTGAGTTTTGGCCTTGAGTGTGTCGAACCTTTGTGGCTGCAGAGTTGGCGTTCTTGCTGCAGGTGGCGGTAGTGATGCCGTGTCTCTGGAGGACCTGCTCGGCGTGCTTCAACACGGCCTCGTAGCAGAACTTCAGATGGAGCTGGAGACAGACAGATATTAAAATATGTGAACGTCTATTCATTCTGAGGTTTAGTCACCGGTCCATGCACTAAATATGTATTTTCTATGTGTATCCTGCTAATTTTATAGCACTTTTAAAGCCAGAAATGTTTGTCCTAGGAGTGCGGTCTGCTGATGTCAAGCTGAATTACATGTGGGTGATGAAGTCCTAAACAACAACCACCTGTAAAACCCCGCCTACTGCAGCTCAGATGCCCAAACACAGCTTCGGTGCTCAGTGTGTCTGACCTTCTCCTGTAGCATGTTCTTCCTCTGTTGTCTCATCTTCTTCACCAGCAGTGGAAGGTTTGGGATCCCGTTTCCTGCCTCCAGCTCCTGCAGCGCAGCGTACAGCAGACAGAAGGCGCCGGTGCGTCCCACGCCCGAGCTGAGACAGAGAAGACAGAGTACAGATAAGCAACAAACCCTCCCCACACCACTGAGGAGCTCACATGACTGTGGATCAAGGAAGTGATTCCACAGATGAACTATAACAACATCATTTATAAACTGTTCAAGGTGATTTTCAGGAGATACACAACACTTTGCTGCTACTAATCACGTCACACCACTGGCACTTTTGCCTTGTGCTTCTGTCTTTAATTGCGCTTGTGTAGTTTCTATTTTTTTATTGTATATACCTTTTTGTTCTTTTTTTACTTTCTCTATTTATCTGTAATTATTTATGTCCTAGGGCTGCAACAACATTTCCCTCTGGGGATTAATAAACGCTTATCTTAGTTTTTTTTATTCATAATTGTGTATGTTTAATTTGGATTTTGACATTTTGTTATCAGGCTTCTGTTATTTGCCCGAACACCCTTTATTTGCTTTTTTTTTTGTTGTTGTTTTATTCTCATTGAGGCTGTCCAAGTTAATTAAAGGCAAAATAAAAAATGTATGCTATAAACAAGTAAAAAAAACATTACTAATGGAAAACAATGTTTTACAAGAATTCGGTTTAATTCTGTGAAGCTACTAGCGGCATCAAAAATAACAATTAAAGCACTTCTGTGTTGGAGATTAGAGCTTATTGTGTTTTTTTTAATCGGGAAATAGCGTTTTTTATGAACGAGTGAAAAGAACACAGCAGGGTTGAGACCAGGTGTCTAAGGAACTCACACAGGAGGATCAGCTGCAGCCTTAATATTTCATTGAACTAGATCACAGCAGTGAGACTGAAACACTCATCACAACTCATTATTGTACACTTTCTAACTGGATTTATAGGAAATAACGTTTCATTAGACGGACACAGCTTAGGGACCCATTTGATCATATCTGCAACATGAGATCATTTATTCTCTTTCATGTCATATTTTTTTATTATGCAGGCAACTAGAGCAATGTAGTAAATATAAAAGTTAAGCATCATTCAGCTATCCTGAATGCACACAGAGATTTTTAACAAACCATGGCGCACACTCACCTGCAGTGCACCACGACAGGTGTGTGTAAGGGCCTCTGGTGGAGGTAGTGTCCATGAACCTCCTGGATGAATCGCAGCAGGTTGCTCTTGCTGTCAGGAAGACCCCTGATGAGAAATAAGAAGAAATTACGAATAATAAATCTCAACGACAAACTCCACACACGATGAGAGCCAGAAACTAGTCGAAACACAAACGACTCACAGCTCAGGCCAGGAGGTGAACTGGAGATGGACGACGGTGCGCTTCAGACTTTGGTCGCGGTACTGCAGGCTGATCATGCGCTCCACGTGAGTCGGCGTTGTCTTCTGCGTGGTTAGGCTGAGTGTGATTGGTCCCTGAGAGAGCTGCTGCCCACGCTCCGTTGGGAAGTAGCGCACAACCTTTCCCTGGGAGAGATCGAGAACACAACGGTAAGATAAACAGAGGGCGACAACAGAACAGTTGTGAAGAAACTAAATATACAGTGGGTCTCTATAGGAGATGTTTACAACAAAAAAATATATTTTTTGAGAAAGAAAAGGAACTGAACTCCTTAAAAATTAATAAAAAATAATAAAAGGTTAAGTGTTTCTATAAATCAATATGAATTTTCTGCAGCTACACACCATATGTTGTTTTATTCACTTCCATATTAACACACAGTGCAAACTCAACTAAAGCCATTACCTTTTCCAGCTCCTGCTCTGAAACCAGCATGACCACCAGTGACACCTTCTGCTCATACACCATCAGCCAGAAGTCTGCAGCTGTGCCGGTGAGCGGAGCCTGTGTGGCAATAAGGCGCGGGCAGTACGCCGACAGGTCTTCCACATAGCTTGCGTTGATGTAGTCATCTTTGCCTGATTGCAGCACAACGCGGTTGAGGTCATAGGGCATGACGTCCTGGTGCCGGTTCTTCATGGTGTAGCAGCGGGCGATGGCGATCGAGAGTTGGCGGGCGTCCTTCTCCTGCTGGTCCTGTAGCTCTTTCCAGCGGGCGTCCAACACCGACAGGCCGCCCTCATTCTCCGAGGGGTGCTCCAGGGAATCCACCTGGGCTCTGTAACGTTCCAGTTCACCGTGAAGACTGGCGACACGCTCTGGAGCTTGGTATGGGTCGCCCTGGATTAGGAGAACTCCCTGGGAGCTCTTTTTGCGACGTTCCCCGTCCTGAGGGTCAGCTTTGGTAGGTTGGAGGACGTTGGTGGGGGCCTTGGTGCCTCCAGGTTGGCTTTCTGGGCTCGAGGAGAGGAGATCGTCTGTGCTCGAGTTCTGGCGCTGAATCAGTGATGTGGAGGGAGAGACAGCGGAGGGAGAGGGTAGAGAGGGTGGAGCTGTACCTCCAGGGGTGGGGGCTGCTGTGGCTCTCTGCTGAGGGTTCAGACTCAGAGAGGTAGGACCTGGAGAGGGAGATGAAGATGGGGAGGGTGAAGGGGAAGGAGGGACAGCGTTGGGTGGTTGAGCCACCGAAGGACCTCCAGGAGAGGGCTGGATCATGTGCTGAGCAGGGGGAATATGTGGACCATGTGGGCCCATGGCAGTGGGTTGCTGGGGGGCACTTGGAGGCACATTAGCTCCTGGGGCTGAAGGGTACATAGTAGGGGGCTGTGGATGGGTCATGGGAAGAGGAGCCGGAGGTTGTTGGGGAGCTGCAGGCTGAGGTGCCAGGGGCTGCTGAGGCATCATCAGAGCCCCTCCAGGGTAGCACACTCCCCCAGAATGAGGGGGCTGAACCTGGGGCTGGCTGGGCATCCGCATGGGCTGCTGGGGCATGTTTGGTACAGGAGGCTGTCCAGGATGGGGGTGATGTTGTGGGGGTAGTGAACTGGGGGGCATCTGTGTCATAGGGCCCCTTGGCAGGTGGACCTGAGGACAAGGGACCATATGAGGTTGTGAAGCTGGAGGCATCTGTGGGTGCAGGTTGGGGTGAATGGGCTGGCTACTGGGGGGCATGTAGTTCTGTGAGACAGGAGGCACTGGCTGACTTGTGGGGGGCATTTGTGCTCTGGGACCACCTGGTACCTGCATCTGTGGGTGGGGGGGAATCTGCTGGGTGTTAGGGGGCATTGAGATTTGTTGCTGTTGTGGCAACATGTGTTGGTGAGGGATTCCAGGAGGGATCTGTTGGTGGGGATGTGGCAGGTAGGGCTGAGATGCAGGCTGAGAAGTTGGGGGTATGTGTGGATGTACGGTTTGAGGTGGCATCTGGCCCTGAGGCAGCCGTGGCATGGTGCCTGGCATCATCTGAGGGTGCTGCTGGGGTACATAGCCCCGTGGAGTCTGGTAGCCCTGGGGTATCTGAGGCTGGGGCTGATAACCATTTTGTTGATGTGGCTGCAGATGACCTGGGAAAGCTTGCTGGTAATGTGGAGGAACACCAGGCTGAGGGGGCATATATACATGTGGGTAGGATTGCTGGCCCTGAAGAGGAGGCTGAGGACCAGGGACAGCCCTCGGTCCAGTCTGGTACCCCTGAGGCAGTGGATGCCCAATGTGCTGCGGGTACTGCTGCTTCTGTGGTTGGGGTGGGCCTTGAATGGGCATTCCCGGTCTGGGCATAAACTGAGGGTAGGCCCCCATCTGTGGAGGTACAGTGTAGCCAGTAGAGGCTACTGGGATAGGGTGGTGTGGTGTAGGGGCGTAGCTGGGGATGGGGGCTTGGATGCTATCCACGGTAGTGGTCGAGGGCCGAACTTGGGCAGGGGCTACAAGGCCAGGTTGGGGGGCATGAGGAGGGGGTGGCCGATAACCTGACACAGCTCCCTGGCTTGGCAACTGTGGAGGCATCTGTGGAGTCATCTGAGGGAGGGGTCCACGTGGCAGAGGCCCAGAAGTAGGAAACTGAGCTATTCGTGCCAGGAGCTCTGGAGGAGGCAAGTTGGCAGGGAAGCGAGGAAGACCAGCAGCTGGAGCACCAGGCCAGGGCAGAGAGCTGCTGCCGCCCAGGATAGCAGCAGGGGGGATGAAGGCTTCGTGCCCGGGCAGACGAGCTGCAGTGGTGGGATGGGAAGGAAGGTCAGGGGGGAGGCTGCGGAGCTCGTCAGGTAGGTCACCCCCCAGGGCCAAGATGGCTGCACTAAGCTGGGCCAACTCGGCATCCTCCATGCTTGAGCAGGCAGAGTCGACGTCTGAAGCCTTGGGTATAAAGGAGGGCTTAGCTGCTGTAGGCCGTGCTGGGGGCTTCTTCTGGGTCTCTCTGAGGAGGAGACAAACACAGAGAGCAGGAGAACAACATGAAAATCAGGTTTTTAACATCGATATTTCACCAAAGGGAAGTCAAAGAAAAAAATATAAAATGATAAAATGAAAGGGTTCGATTTGGGCATTATAGAGAGAGGATACATTCTCTATCAGACTAAAAGAGTGTGTATCCCCCTATTACTTCTGCAAGGTAGTGACTGTACAAACTTATGCTTCACTATGATAGCAATCTACCATAACTCAATATACAGGTTTCTTGTACTTCAGATTTCAAAATTGACAAAAGTCTCACTCCTAAAACTTAATTGTTTCAATGTCTGCTTTACTTTTCCAAGGTGGGCTTCCTCTCCTCTGCCCTAGTCTGACATAGGGTCTTGGCTCTCTCCAGCAGACGCGATGCTTTGGCCTCCAGGTCTTCGTAGAACTCCTTCCCCTCTTGGGACTTCTTTATCAGGTCCTCGTAGGCTTCGTACGAGCCCACCAGTCCCTGGACGGTGCCGTTCCACTGCTGCTCGGTCTGGCTCAGGCCTTTACGGACTGAGGCATACTGGACGTTGGCCTCAGTCAGAGCCTTCAGGATGTTCTCCTGAGCTGCCAAGTTCTGGTCAATGTACACCTTCACCTGCTCGTACTTCTTCAGCTGCTCCTCAAATATACGCTGGAGGGACACAGGTTGGTTAGCTGTCTTAGGTCTAGAGGCGATTTAATTACGCAGACTCTTCCTTGAATGTATTATGTGGACTTCAGGGAATGAGCAGCCACTCACCTTCATGTCTGCCCTTTCTGTGGTGACAAGGGTGGAGGTGATATCGTCCTGCTGGATTAGGTCGCGGAGCTGTTTCTCCAAAGTGCTTCTCTGCTCCCTCATTTCCTGCACCTTCCCCAGGATACGCTTCATACACTGCAGCCCTGCCACTTCCTCTGCATTCAAGCACACACAGACGGTTACATAACAATATAATAAGATAGAATTCAGCGTGACTTTTTTTCTGGAACAAGGTCGATTACTGAGATTTTTAATGCATGATGATTATAAAACAACACGGAAGATATTTAGTCTCATTTCAGATGGCAAACCTTTCAACCTTGACAAAGGCAGCACGTACCACATCCACTCCTTCCGTTCTTGCCTTTCACAATAAAAGCCTTACACTGCTTAACTGTTTTCGTTGTTTATTCATCACAAATAAATGTGTGTAAAGGCCTTAAGACTTTCATTCAACTAATTTAGTCTGATGTAAACACATTATGCCAAACTAGGGCTGGACGATATGGACTTAATTCTTCTACCCCAATATAGGTAGTTTCATATCTGGATAACATTTTATCTCACGATTTTGTATGTTTTCCAGTAGTTCAATAAATAAAAGTCTATATGAAATAACCACATGGTGAAGACTATTTTTGTAACTAAGTGAAATTATAGAGAAAAAAATATACCAATACACTGACTATGCATGCACACAAATAGTGTAACAAAACCACGGTCTTCAAATTATATTCCTTCACAATATTGCACATCTGATTTCAGGGAAATTTGAGTCAGTATGAGCTTGTTTTCATCAATTCAGATGATGTTATTGTATATCAGTATATCACGATATACGATTTCATCACAGTACTTCTCACAGACGATAAATGATCATATTGAATTATCGCCCACACACGTACACAAACTGTCACCATCAAACACACCCTCACCTTCGCTGAGCTGGGGCCGGGGCAGGGCCTCTTTCAGACTGTCCAGTGGCCCCCCCAGCAGACGCAGGTTGCTGATGTGCAGGTTCATGGCCCGGTGGAGCTCCGTGTTGGTGAAACTGGCCTTCTCATGAGCTTCCATGTACTTCTCCAGGTCCCTGCGGATCTCGGCCAGAGCCTGGGCCTGTGCTGCTGGGTGCGCCTCACCTGAAGCGGGGCCACCGACCTCCTGGAGGGCTCGCTCGCCGACCTCGTCTGCCTCTAGGACGTCTCTGATCTCCTTGAGTGAAGACTCCACATCAGTGAAGACGCCTGAGAGACCTAATGTGGCAAGGAATGCAACAGGTATTATTAACGCTTATTAAACACAAAAAAACAAGATATAGAAAAAGTTTTTCAGCCATTTTGGCAAGAAACTGGGCTTGTTTGAATGTTTTAATGCACGCTTTGCAAAGTACACAGTATGGGTGCAAACATGAGGGCACTTACTAACAGTTACAAGCAAGAAAAGTTTGTGTTTATAAACTACAGGGATAATTGTGTCATAAATACAGACAAAGTCAAAATCAAGATGTAACTTTATTGACATTGCTAAGCATTAGTAGTCTTAGTATCTGTGTGTGTGTGTGTGGCCACTGACCCTGCATTGACTGGATGAGGCTCTTGACAGTGTCAGGTCGGACACTGAGAGCAGCACACTTCTCCATCAGGACCGGAGGGATGTGGCTGTACATGTCCAGGTTGTCCACCGACTCCGGCTCCAAGCCCAGGGAGTCCATGAACTGCCTGCAGGAGGAAACAAGACCAGTCAGCCCACTGACACAGAGACAGTGTCAGTAAAAAAAAAAAAAAAAAAAAAATATATATATATATATATATATATATATATATATATATATATATATATATATATATATATATATATATATATATATATAGCTTTCAGTATATCACTAATAATTTTAGGCATCTGTGAGAGTCAAACAGCCATAAAAATGTCACACAAATCTTAAAAAACTATGAATTCTTGCAGTAAATGTCTTCTGCTATTCTTATTTATGGAGATTTAGATTAAAGATTGTTTGTGACATGTTATTTAGAGAGAGGGGGCAACCATTCTCTCTGACAACTCTCACCATTAAAATAATCATTATTTAAATAAAGATACAATGTCAACACTTAGGTTTGATTCTTATGAAAGTAATACAGTAGATCCATAACTTGCACTTTACAAATAGTTACACATCATGTCAGAAGTTCAAAGTTTTCCTCTCAGACTAAATTCAGGGGAAAGTAACACACGCAATCATCTTCCTGCCTAACAGAACAGAGGCTGACTTGCAATTTTAAATATTACCACAATTTATTGCAAAATAACATTAAAAGGTCACAAATTTTAGCTTTGTTTTTGCAGAGAAGCTCTTTATACACACACAGACACACAGACACGCACACACAGACACACACACTTACTCTAGTGTTTCATTCTTGCTCTCGATCTTGATAATGATGTCCCTCAGCAGCTTGGCCTTCTCCTCACTGGAAAAACAGACCCACAGACATGAGTAAACTCTCTTTATCTCTTTATGTATGAAATATTCATCTCCAACTTCCGCTGGAGGTGCCTACCTGTACAGGGAAGAGGCCTCGTGGGCAGCCATTGGCACCAACTTGGCAAACAGGTCTGGTCCAGTAACACTGGGGTCTGTGGGGTTGACTGGGAGAGCTTTCACCAGTGGGGCACCTAGGAGGGCACAGGGCAGCTGGTTTTACTGACACAGTAATATACACACACACGTGTATATCTTTCATCAAATTTGTCTTAATGTACGAAATTAACTGGGAAAGTTTCATGGTAGTAGCATGTAGCAGTAGCTCAGTCCATAGGTGACTTGGCTGGGAACCGGAGGGTTGCCGATTCGAGTCCCTGTGTGGGCCATGAATGGAGCGTGGACTGGTGGCTGGAGTCAGTTCATCTCTTGAACTTGCCATTTTGGATTTGAGAAATGTGATGAGCGTTTGCCATTATTTTCAGACTATTTAAATACCAAATCGATAAAGGATGAAATCATAAACACAATCAACAGATTAATAGATAATCGTAATAATTGTTAGTTTAAGTCTTAAGTCACATAAAGAGTATATTGCTCAGCCACCTTCTCCTGATTCCAACTATGCAACAAACACAATCTCAAAAAAGACCAAATCCAGAATCAAACAACCAAATTCTAAAACCTGTCACCCGTGATTAACTTGAGCTTTCACTGACAGCAACTGTGAATGTGACTGTTACCAAACACTATTCCTGAGACACTAAACTGTATCAGAATCACTTTATTATCTATAACATAATATAATACAGGTAACAAGGTTTTATGTTGGAGAAACCTGTGAGTTACACACTGGTGCACCCAGTTAAACACAGGCAGGGACAAACAAGGGGCTGCTCATATCACTCTGCATACATACAAATAAATACACCTATATGCAAATGTGTGTGGTAATAACGCCACTGTGCGTGCGTGTGTGTGCGTGTGTGTGTGTGTGTGTCTGTGTCTGTGTCTGTGTCTGTGTGTGTGTGTGTGTGTGTGTGTGTGTGTGTGTGTGTGTGTGTGTGTGTGTGTGTGTGTGTGTGTGTGTGTGTGTGTGTGCGTATGTATGCATGTGAACACACTGAAGCGTCGTCCTGTTACCTTTGACTGAGGCCAGAGTCTCCAGAGAAGGAACCGTCTCATGATAGATGAAGTCATTGTCCTTTTTGGCTGAATTAAACCTGTAGGGAAAAACATTTGGACATTTATATTTCTACAAGTGGGGATCAAAATTAAAATACCAGTATTTTTAACAGAAGATTATCGTGTTACTCACTTCCCCCCGATAACGTCCATGGTGAATCTCAAGGCGTCTTGCACGCTGTCAGGTTGACCCTGGTTGTAGCAAGACAAGACAAAGGACAGTTGGTGTGTGTTGAGGTTACATTGACACTAAAATCATCCAATCACGTGTCGCTCGTGCCATTCTACCTTGGCCAGCTTGATGGCTTCAGAGAGCTTGTCCAAGGAGCTCTGCAGGTACGCCAACTGTTGCAAACAGAACATTTACGTAAGGCGAGAGGAAAACGGGGTTTCAATGATCGATCCCTGGTCTCCGGTGACACAGTTTTTAAACACACACACTGGCTGAGACGATCTCACGGCAAGTGTTCGTACACTGATGTGCATGTTATAAAAGGGTATGACGCTCACTTTGTATTCATTTTATTCTTTTTTTCTCTGCTTTTTTTTTGGTGTTGAGTATTTTTGTTAAACCGAATATTTTAATTAACATAATGTTTCTTATATGTTTGAATAAGAAAGTTTGTGTTTTATCCACAGGAGAAAAAACACAAAGTGAACTTCTGGCCAATGTCATTGTGAGTGTTTAAACAAAAACGTTTACTAAAGACATTGAGTCATACATATACATAGGCAGAAAGAAAAGCAACTGTGACTGCATCAGTAAGATTGCTAACATCTGAGTACTTCTGCGTTGCTTAGCGAGAAAATTGTGATCTTGTTGAGTGTGACACGCAGCTTGGGAGTGAGAGCTACCTGAGCAGATACAACAGCCCACCCTATCGTAGTTACAAAGATTGACACTGGCTTGTAAAAGTGGTTAATTAAATTATTTAAATATGAAAAAAACAGCATGCAAACTTTCCTTCAGTTTTTCTTGCAGGGGAAAAAATATCTTTTAAATAGTTACTGCAAGGAATGGTTGAATTTGCATGGATTCCTCACAAATTTACCAGAGAGACTGTTTCTGAACCGGACAAAGCGACAGCACCCTGACAGTGGAGGGGGGAAAAAACCTACAAGTGAAATGTGGTCCTACCCGCTCTCCGTACTTCTGCTGCTCCTCGGCCTGTTTTCCCATATGAAGCTGTTAACGGGAGAAAAATAACTAATTAAATAATCAAACGGCAACACACAGACACGTTCATACATGCACTGAATCACTCTCACTCACACACACTCTCCCACACACACTCTCACTGCACCTAGACTCACATGTGCAATAGAAGCAAAGTAGTAGATCTTCATCTGAACCAGTTTCTTCCAGTCCTTCTGGATCTTCCCCAGCATGGACGCTGTCTCTGAGTTCTCCAGAGCCCTGCAGGCCTCTTTATAGTAATCCACCACCTGCAGCACCACAGCCATTTATTTAACTCTAATATTTGAATTTTTAATTAAATGCTATTCATATTTAATTGTAGGAAGTTGACCTGAGCGCTGATGCGAGCGACCAGGAAACTCTTCCTGTTGTCCAACATGGACTTCTCCAGGAGACACTCCTGAGCCTGGCCCTGGGAGGCAGACGCAACAGTGGATTGGACATGTTTATTTTCTGTGTTGCTATTTGTGTATATTTGCATGTGTGTCACATACCAGCATAAGGTTGATGTTGAGGTTCAGGATCTGGTGGCTCATGTCTACGCTGAAGTTGTGGCTGAAATGGTCCCTCAGGTATGAGAAAGCCCCCGCCGAGCACTGGAAGTGCGTACACGACACCTTCATCCCCTGGACGGAGAGCAGAGAGTCAGCGGGACTGTGTACGCATGATAGGTGTGTGTGTGTGTGTGTGTGTGTGTGTGTGTGTGTGTGTGTGTGTGTGTGTGTGTGTGTGTGTGTGTGTGTGTGTGTGTGTGTGTGTGTGTGTGTGTGTGTGTGTGTGTGTGTGTGTGTGTGTGTGTGTGTGTGTGTGTGTGTGTGTGTGTGTGTCTTACCTCCTCAGATACCCTGTTATCCATGGCTCCCAACATGGAGTGCAGTGCCCCTATGAAGAATCCACGGACAGGGTGAGTTTCACATTCAGAAGAGGTCAGAACTTCAGCAACTACTTGAAGCAGAACTCAAACTCGCAGCTTTAAACTTAAATGGATTTATTTAGGTTTAGGTAGTTTTAATTCTTATTTTTGAAGAAAAGAAACTGTTTTCCTGATTTTTATTAGTCTGCAAAAGGTAAATTAGTTAAAATGAGAAAGTACAGCTGCGTTTTTTTTTAACTGGTCTAGTTTTAAACAAGACTAAAATTGCTAAATGACTTAACTCACCAAGATTGTAGAGGATGCAGGCTTGCTCATAACTGATGTCATCGTGGGTGACTGTTTTTCCAGAGAAGATTTCCGTCCTGCACACAAACAAAGGAGAAAAAGGAGAATATCACAGAGCGTACAACTAAAATATTACAAAGCTGAGTGTGTATAAACGTGGATATGTGACATGACTTTGTACAGCGACAAAATGAGACACACTAGTTGTAGGTGATCTTACACGTGCGCTCAAGAAATCACAGAAATTATTTTTTTTTTCAGGAAAAACAAACAATGTTGCTGCATAAAAGGAGGAAGATCACATTAGAGAAGTTCCATATGAGTGGATTTTCAGAGGTTAATATAAGCGAATAAATTTACAGTATCAAGGGAGGGGAAATTGAACAGGAAGACCTCAACGTATAACCAGATCTGCTACGACAAAACCAGAAATTAGAAGGACGCTGACAACATCTAAGCAGCGGGGAATCATTGCCTGGATTCAACTCTTTTGTAAAATGTTCCTGTTGTGAGGATTTAGAGCAGTGAGCTGAAATTTCTAAGCGTGACACTAAAATAAGATTGATTGTGTGTGTGTGTGTGTGTGTGTGTGTGTGTGTGTGTGTGTGTGTGTGTGTGTGTGTGTGTGTGTGTGTGTGTGTGTGTGTGTGTGTGTGTGTGTGTGTGTGTGTGTGTGTGTGTGTGTGTTTGTGTGTCTACCATGAGATGGGTACAGCGGCCTCCTGGCCCGTTCCCATGGGCACTCGGCTCTGGAGGTAGTGCAGCTGACCAAAGTACTTCCTCAGTGTGCTGCATCCTTCGAAATCCCTCGTCACGTTTACTGCACTCTGTGACACAGACACAACATCCTGTGTTTCGAATGTGTTTAATCAGCTGTTCGTCACCACTGCAGTGACAGAAAGACACTGTGACCTAACTACATCATATAATCTGTCTTTAAGAGCGTCCAGTTTCAGAATTTAATGTACAGAATCCATCCTTGTCTTCCTGCCGTTTCCAAAAAGCTCATTCTTAGGTGTCAATTGGACTTGAATCCTGACCACACGCACACATGCGCACACATGCGCACACACACACACAAGCTCTGTGTGAAAGACACAGCGGATATCACTTAGTGGTTAGATTGAACCTTTCACTCCACTCAACTGCCATTAGTATTTCCCCCAGGTAATAAAAAAAAAACACACAATTACATTATCATCACTGATGAGCTCAACTCAAACTCCATCTTATTCCAGAGTGGGTACTGTAGTTGTGGAGCACTGGATGTACCGCAGGTTCCCTTCCACCTTAGAGGGGCGTTTTCATATTTGTCAACCTGGATCCTATTCCCCACCTGTTTGTGTCTAAGTGACTAATGGGAACATTATTTTGGAAATCGGTCCAATATTAAGTGAGCGCCCTGCAGCCCCAAAACAGGCTGCAATGCAGTCGCATGGGGCAACTGCGCTCCGCCAATGTATGGCCAATACAGGGCTTGTTTTTGCCGCTGACGGGTTCAAACTGTAAATATAAGTGTCTGAATACATTATGGAATAAAGGAGAAGTCTCCTTCTGAAATCTCAAAGCTACCAAAGTCCATTTTCCTGCAGAAAAAGGCTGTTCCAAGAGTGAAGAGCTAGAGACAGAGCGGAGGTATGCTAATGCTTTTAGCTAAAGTCACTGTTTTAACCTGCATCAGTAGCGACACACTAAAGCACGGCAGGTGAACAGCAACGTCTCCATCTTTCCATAATGTAGCTAGAAACTTAGAATAACAATCTGAGCTTGTTATTGCCCCGTGCGATTACACTGAAGCGTGGTTCGCAGCTGCCAGCGGCTGCAGCCTTTAACATTCAAACTTAAACATTTGTAGGTATGGCAGAGAGAGAGATTTTATTGAACCCCGAAAAAGGAAAATAACTGGGCGTGTTTGTGCACATGATCCAACCAAATCCTCCAGAAGGCTCCAAACAGTACACTTGGACGTCATTTAAACAATTTACCCAACCACCAAATACTGGAGAGCTGGCAACACACCAAGAGAAACCAGGTACTGTCGGGTAACATTTAATATTAAGAATCTTTCAAATATGAAATAAATTAAAACATTTCTGTCAAGTTCCCATGTGGCCTTATGCTGGTGATCTTCGTGTTTAAGGAACAAGAAATCATAGAACTAAGAAGTCCATAATTATAGTAGGTTTGATGCTTGGGTCTGTTATTTTTTGACTTGCAGTTGTTATACATCCCTGACCAGGGAACACGTTTTCTTGTTTGTTCTACATCAAATCAAACAGGAGTTGATGGTAGACAATTAAGTTTCACTACGTTCATTAGCGGATTTAAAGGGAAGCCATATAATGACAGACAGCTCACAGGTGTCTGCTGTGTCAGGAGACGTTTCACATCGTACCCACCTGCCGCAGCGTCTCCAGTTTCTTCAGCTGTTCGTTGTAGTTGTCGGGATTTTCTCCGTAATTCTTCAAGATGAACTGGAGGAGGAGACGGAAAGAGCACATAGGTAAATGTGGTCGTTTTAAAAATCAAGGTCCTTCCTTAAAAAAACACCTTTCAGACTGGAATTATAATATTTTAAGGATTTGTCTGAATCAACTTTAACATTATCATGAAATACAAGTGTACTGACAAGCGCATTCAATTCAAATGTTTCTGGCAAACCGTGGCCAATTCATCAATATGCAAATCTCGACCCGAACAAGCCGAGATTGAAACTCTCTTGTAGGCTCTGGAGTTCCCACATCATGCTTTGCCAAGACTCTCCCTTTCCCCCATGAGTCATTGTGATAAGAAGCAAGCTACTTAATGTCAGGTCAGGAGCTGAACAGCCCTGCAGACATACTTGTTATTTTACCAGCGCTTCTGTTTCTGTGGATAATGAAATCAAGGAAGCAGCAGAGTCACAAGCAAAAGATGCACAATGACACGGCAACAGGACAGGCAGGTTTTGTCCCGACGTCGACAAGCCAAATATGTGCTATTCTGCCTTTTGTACGGATAAACGGTTGTGATTTTTACGAATTTAGATGTTCTCCCCGTGTCTGCATGGGTTTTCTCCCGGTTCTCCGGTTTCCTCCCACAGTCCAAAGACGTTCAGGTGTTAGGTTAATTGACGACTCTAAATCACCCGTAGGTGTGAATGGTTGTCTGTCTCTGTGCGTCTCTATGTGCCCTGCGATAGACTGGCGTCCTGTCCAGAGTGTACCCCGCCTCACGCCCGATATCAGCTGGGATCGGCTCCAGCCCCCCGTGACCCCGACAGGGACAAGCGGTTGAAGATGAATGAAGGAAAGAATAGATATAGTTTAACTGATAATTTGAGCAATACTAGTTTGCCTATGAGGCACGCGACGTTACATTTCTTACATACTTTAGTTAGACTCCAAAATTAGAGCCAGCATTTAATATGGAAAAAGAAATATTACCACTGTTCAATAGTAACTGTTGTATGAAAGGTTATCAGGGGTTCATATTAAGGTTAGAAAACACTTAAAGACATTTGCATAAACCGTATAAGTACTGCTCTGCGAATGAAAGAAAACATTTTTACACACAGGACGAGAGGCAATATTAAATGAAAGTATTGTTAATGTGGGTAGTCCATTGCAATATATCTCATAGGAGTATTACTGAAAGGAATCACAGTAACCCATGAGGGCAAAGATCTGTTATTGCACCAGGAAGGTTCTGGAAAATAGGTCATCAGATAAAAATGCGAGTAAAACGCAGGAAGTATTTGAATTATCTTTTTTGTTGTGGTATCGCAAGAAGTATCGAGTATAGTTTTGTTTATGCTAGCATTGCATCAAAGTTTCAAAAACACTGGTGTCATGAAAAGCTTAATCACTTACATTTACCTTGCACACGCCTCAGAACGCCTCACATTTGGATAATTCACTTCACATGTCCGTAGCTCATTAATCAATATGCTTGCTTCAAAGCTTTAATACTATGACACAA
>NC_139833.1:5682800-5757766 GCF_963691815.1 Echiichthys vipera
TGCCTAAGGTCATTGTTTAAACCTGTCAACATAACAATAATAAATGTAAACATGAATGTGTAAATAGTGACTGTGTAAACACACTGTTAAAGCTTACATTTTCATTTTGGATTCATCCTGGCGGAAGTGAAATGTGGCCCCGCCCTTATTGACAGCGAGTCAAAGGAGGCGTTTCTGAACTGCAGAGTGGGTGGAGTCGCATCCAGCTGCAGCCCCGGAGCACAAGCCCCTCACTGGACACAAGCCCCTCACTGGACACAAGCCCTTCACTTATATTGCAGATGTTTTATGTATTCAGTTATATTTTACCTTTCTAGAGGATGCATCTTTATTGGCAGTCACAGGACTGTTGTGCTCTTTTTCTACAGCCAGCTACTTTTATTTTGAAATTTCACTTCACCCTGTTATAAAGGGCTTGTTTTTAAAATTAATAAAGTTGCATGTAATGTTTGTTTACATCAAAACTTTGCAGATGTTTGTCTTCACTAAAACATCCACATTGTAATATTTGGTTTCAGGTTTTATTTTTGTAATGTCACAATATTAAGGACTGTAAATTAACTGAAAGATACACTAACTGATGAATATACAGTAACTGTGTGTGTGTGTGTGTGTGTGTGTGTGTGTGTGTGTGTGTGTGTGTGTGTGTGTGTGTGTGTGTGTGTGTGTGTGTGTGTGTGTGTGTGTGTGTGTGTGTGTGTGTGTGTGTGTGTGTGTGTGTGTGTGTGTGTGTGAAGGACTGAGACATGACTGGGGGGAATTGTATGTACTTTTTCAATATAGTAAAAAAAGAAAAACCTTATTTTGCGTCACTTCCGTCGAGCCAGGGGCCTATGTCAAGTCAGGGGCTTGTGTAGCGTCAGGGGCTTGTGCAACGGGGCTGCAGCTGGATGCCGATGCCACTGAGAGGATCTCTGAGAGGCTGTGTTTGTTCCAAGAATCCGGTGATCAAACCTCAAAGTTTAATAATTCTAGTTTCAAGTTTCAAAGAACGGTCTCACTGCGATGAAATTGCTACTATGAGAACTAACATCATCGAGCTAGCATAACATGTGACACTCCAGTGTATCCACATTTTCTTACAACCCGAGTTTACAAACTGATTTACGATGTTGTGCTTCAGCTTTGACCCATGCTTCAAATATGATTGGACTCGGTGAGAGTTTCTGACCCAACAATTTAAAAACAGAACCAGATGTGTCTGAATACATTTGGCCATAAATAGCAAATGGACTTGTACTTATATAGCGCCTTTCTAGTCTTCTGACTACTCAAGGTGCTTTCACAGTGTTTGTCACATTCACCCATTCACACAGACATTCACACTGATGGCAGTGGACATCTACAGACCATCTAATCTAACCATTCACACCACATTCACACACCCATGCACAGCACGGGGAGCAATTCGGGGTCCAGTGTCTTGCCCAAGGACACTTCGACATGTGGACCGGGGGACCGAACCGCCAATCTCTCAAATGGTTAGTGTTTGAAATTGTTTCTGTGTACCAGAGAGCCATCAAACATTTTTCTAATCTTTGCTTTGGAGAAAAAACAAACAAACAAATATTTGGAGCTTGTTTTATTGTGTTAGATTGTGTTCACTCCACCTTACCCATCTATCTGTCTAGTCACAGACTCCCTTTACTCTCCCTCTTTTCTGTTTTTCATTTCTCACCACCGGGGGGCGCTGTGCATCTGTGCAGTACGGCGCCGACGTCTACGCCACAGACATCCTGAATATGACGCCGCTGCACTGGGCAGCACAGCGCCGCCACAGGGAGGTGACCGAGCTCCCGCTGAGGTTCAGCGCAGACGTCCACCGCCTTAACAAGTTTGACAAGGCGCCCTTCGACATCGCCATGGATACCGGCAACACTGAGCTAATGACTCTGCTACAGGTGGATGGATGGAGGGTGGGGATGGGAAGAGACACAGAGAGAGGGAGAGGGAGACACTCAGACAGAGTTGAGGAGAGGAAAAACAGAAAGGAGCAAAGACATTGAATGAGATATGGGGACAGATGAAGGGTAGGAAGACAAGGATGGATAAAGGCAGCAATAAATGGGGTTTGGGAAGAAAAAGAGATCATGATGGAGATGATGAGGGGAGCGTGAGGAAGAATATATATCAAAATAGATATATGGTCAGACGACTGAGAGGGAAATGAAGGGCGAGGCACGCGGGGAGGAGGGCAGAAAGGCAGAGACCAGTGGAGTCATTTCTGTTTCTGTTGGCGTCTCAAACACCAAAACACTTTCATGCAATAACATAAAGAAAGATAAGAGGATACGTTCGACAACAGACAGAAAATGACCAAGCACATTTCAGCCAAGGAGGCAGGTAAAAAAAAAAAAAAAGAGCAGACGGGGGACGAGAAGCGGCGAGAGAGATGGACAGATAGATGAAGGCGGGGAAAGACAAGGAGACGGAGACGGGTAAATGAGCTGGTGAGAGAGGCAGGGAAGGAGGGAGGGAGGAAGATGGACAGAGATTAGGGCGGAAGGAGTGAAACAGAGAGGAGGGGGATGGAGGAGAGACGTGGGGGGACTGAGGAGATTAACAAAAAACGACGAAAACAGGAGGGAAAAAGTCAAAAGAAGACAAAAATGTGTGACTGCAGGCGCAGACGTGTTTGCACAGTAGCCCCTGGGTATTTCAAAAAATACGTTTGATGTTTTCTAAGTGCGACTAGCTCCGGTCTGACTCTCGCTGGCGTTGCTATGGTTTCAGTGACCGTGCAGCCTCTCTCTCTGTCAGACAGCCATGTTGCCAACAGTTCTTACTGAAACAGCCGCATTTAGACATGATTTCACGCATAAAGAAGAAGAAGAAACCTAAAGAATCTACACTCTTAATTAAAATAACAACTGTGGTTCAGGATGAAACAAGTGGACACATAAGTGTATAACGTAGATCATAAAAGGCCCACATGCTCTCCTACCGAGGCCTTATGTAAGAGAAGTGAGTGTGGGCCCTTCAGGTGGTACGTAGGAGGTTTGCATTAGATAACACCGCTCCTTGGACAGGCCTCTTCAGCCAGCCAGGATACAGATAATAGGGCCTCGGGCAAAAGCAGCTGGTTGACCTGTACAACATGGCTCCATACGGAAGAGCACTGACACATCTTTATGAAACATAAAAACCCACCGTAGCCATGAGTGTGAAACGCTCCCCTGAGGGCTGAGCGCACCACGGTATGTATTTAGTATCTGAAATGAACTTCCTGCCGTGCTCTGATGAAGCAAAGCAATGAATAAACTGACTCTTTTGGACATTTTAAGGTTGAGACGGACATAACCACAAAAACGTGTCTGCCTTTCAATAGAGAGGATTTATTTCTCTTTCCTATTAGTTGTGTACGGATAAAATGTCTCCTTCAGAGGAAATCACTATGCAGCTACACTGGAAATTAATCAACAGTGGATAAACGGTGAAACTAACTTTTGGTTTTAAACCTCAGCCTTCCCCTACTGCGGTTCACCATTAACCACATGATTACATTTGCTTGGAAAAATGGGCCAATTTAAAATATTAATAAAAAAAGAGGGAACGTCACCGCGTGAGTGAAATGATTCTGTAAATTTGAATTTTGAATTTATTAAAAGGATCCCCATTAGCTGACGCCTAGACGACAGCTAGTCTTCCTGGGGTCCACCGTGGTCATAAAACAGTTTTACACACTTAATTTGGCAAGGTCACAACCTTAGCCAAAAATAAGAAACAAATAAAAAAATAAAAACACAACAATAAATAAAGAGCTTAAAATTAAGAACAATAATAAAAACAAATAAAAACAATAAAAACAATAAAAAAGTTGAAGGATAAAATTCCGTTCATACATTAATAAACAGGACAATCCTTGCCCAGTAAATGGTTTCTGACGTTGAGCGGCATGGATCAGTTTCACCTGAAGTCATTCAGGGCCCCAAAAACCGTTACTCTGCGACTCTTTCGTATATATAAAGAAACCAAAGGTATCAGTTTTAAATCACTCACGTTATCTACTTTTTTAAAGACCGACATCTTAGATTCAGATCCATGGAACAATTGGTAGGATCATATTTTGTGCTTCATTTCATTTCATGCCTGATACTACAGGCAAAAACATTCAACACACCCACTGTTTTGCTCCAATAACATGTCTTGTTCTCCTGATATGTGTGTGTGTGTGTGTGTGTGTGTGTGTGTGCGTGTGTGTGTGTGTGTGTGTGTGTGTGTGTGTGTGTGTGCGCAGTAGGGATTGACCGATATGGATTTGTTTAAGGGCCGATGCCGATACCGTGCTGATTTTCTTGAGCCGGTAATTGGAGCCGATACTGCTTTTGCTCCCTCAGTTTACATCATAAAAATTACACAATGATGACAAATGTTACGAATGTCAATTAAAAAAGGAAAAATTATTGAACTTATTATTATTGAAAGACGTCTCCAGCAACACGGAGCTGCCTGTGGACGCCTGTCTGTAAATAATGCAGGGAAAACACTATCAGCGAACGCAGCAGTCCGAATCGGACACCTAAAAAACATAACCATTGGCCGATCATACCAGCCGGCGGATGTATCAGGCTGTCACTAGTGAACAGGACAGCATGCAGAACCGGGTTTACCCAGAGTCAGACCTGGTTCGGACTCTACATCAACCCCTCAGAGCTGGTAACCAACACCCCCACCACCACCGGTAGACAGCGCAAATGCATCCATCAGTTGTGTTCAGGTGCAGTGATAAAATACAGAAATACCTTAACCGTAATGATGAATAAGAAAATCCTCAGGAGACTTACTATATCTGAAAACAGACATCTGGACTGGACTCCATGATCTAGAACATAATCTTATTGTGTAAAGAATAACCTTAACGCCTAAGATAAAGACAACTGAAGGATAAGATACCAATGAGTGGAACAGGACAAGAGGTCAAAGGGTCAGCACATCCAGTTAAGCAAATCATTTATGATTATTTTTTTCCTTTTCCTGAATTCAGAAATAAAACCTCGCTCATTTAGAAATGGCTTTAACCGTCCAAGAGAGTTTGAAAACGTGTAAAACTTAATCCTTTACTTCCTTCTTTGTCTCTGTGTGACATTCTGGGTTTTGTTCATGTTTGCATCATAATGTCGGAGTAGTCCCAGGCAGCAGCTGTTATCCAACAATACAAGCCAACTGTTGTCTTCAGGCCAGTCAGAGCAAGTCATGGCTGCAGAGCTGGTGGAAACAACCATTCAGCATGTGGTGGGCAATGGCGGACGACAGAGGGTCCTTACCATAGGGTCCTTACCATAGGGGTGGACCAAGATGGAAACCTGCAGCCGTTCAACCTCACTCTGCAGGGGGGTGCAGAGTGAGTGGGCAACACACGACCTCAGGACCTCACTGAGAATATCGGCATCATAAATGCAGCAATATACCAAAAATAAGGAACGATTAGGAATCAGCCGGTTAACAGTGTTACAATTCTGCACACGCTGTGGAGAATTGAAGCAAAGCAGAGTCTCACAGTTATTGCTCCCGGGACGAGTTCAGACAACCTCAAGATGACATTGCCGTTTGCTGCTACTTTCATTTTGAATTCAAACATGATCCATGGAAAAGAAAAACCTAGAACAAGTCCTGAATTAATATATGCGTAGAAGTGGCCAAAAGCTGCTTATGAAATGGGAGAAGAGGAAAAAATCTAATACCATATACAAGCCAGGTCTGTAGGGGGATAAGGAGCGACTTAAAACTCGTAAAGCTATGTATTGTAAGAGCAGATAGACAGAAGTTTAACAAAAAGTTGACTCGTAACTCCGAGATAAAGAAAAATGGAAACTGTATTCACTTATCCTAAAGAAAACAATCACAGACAGGGGACCACACAATGACACTCTGCAGACATACACACTTACACACACAGTACACAATTAAAATGTTTTTTAATTCACAGCTCTGAACTGACTGTCACACGTTTCGCTGTGTGGCTTCAGCGTCCTGCGTGATCACAGAGGAGGTAGCGGTGGTCCATGAGACTAACAGAAAGAGGATCACACACAAGAAGAAGACATGCACCATAGAACTTTGAGGTCGCACTCACACTGTCCATCCGTACCGTGCCCAAGCACGTTTCACGGCTAAAAACTAGTTCGTTTGACCAGTTTGATTGCAACCCTACCGCGCCCGCTTACCGGCCACAGCCCGTTTGGGAGAGGTGGGCTTTGTAAAGCACGTTTGCACATGTACGAGCACAAGCGTGCGCACATGTACAAGCACGAGGCCTATGGCGGTTCTGACGTTGTTTTATGTCCGCCTGTTGGGACATAGAAAAAAAAAGGAGGGACCATGCGCGGACATTTAAAACAATGGTGGCGAAAGGTTCACGATGGTGTGATGCCGAGGTGGAGTGTTTACTGCAGATTTGGTCGATGAAAATATTCAAAAACAGTCGACAAGACGCACAAAAACTCTGAGGTCTACGGAAAGATTTGTAAACAAAGCGGCGCATCGCCATGACGTCAATCAATGTGTGTGACGTGTCTGGAGGAGCAGGAGGCTGAGAGCCAGAGCCAGCTCTAACAACAGCCCCATCGCTGCGACCACCGGTACCTCAAACAGCGTAACAGTGAAGAGGAGCACCCACAGATACAGATGATGGAGGGAGCTGCAACAACGGACGAGGAGGAGGAGGTCATCTGTGAACTTCCAGTAGATGCAACTCTTAATAATGGGCGTGAGCCGGATGTGGAGGTCGATGGTTCAGAGGAAAGGCACACGTCTTCCCCTCTGTCGGACAGTTACTGTAGGGAGAGGGAGACACACACACTAGCTAACATATTACGTGTGAATCTTAGTGATTTATATGAACTTTTGTAAAAAAAAAAAATAAATAAATAGGAATACATTTGTAAATATTTTGTGAATACATCAGGAGGACTTACTGTACAGGACTTTACATCAAGCCGACACTGAGCCAGGAGGAGATGGAAGATTTTTGGATGATGTTCAGATCTTCTCGACTTCATCTCTTTGTGTTTCTCTGCTCAGGGATCACCTGTAAATTCATGACCAGCCTCCCAACCGCTAAGACTTGTACCAGCTAAATAATTCCCCATTACACATGCGTAAATTCATTGTTCGCTGTCATATGTCAAAGCATTTTTGTGTTAACATTATTCTTTTTTTTGCGACGAGGGCCCTCAGGCTGTGGTGTCGCGCGGTGAATGTGCCTCAGTGGAGGTGCACAGTACGGTCAAAGATAATCATGAAGCAATTACAGTCAGAGCACTCCAAGTTCTCTTACCTAGGGTGACCTACTGTGAGCAGATAGCAGCTTGGTGTTGGGCTCAAGGACATTTCAAAAGAATGCACAGCAGTTGACGACCAACCCTTTATCTTTTATTGGAACTTTTGACCTTTATAGTTTCAGAGCGGTGTCTTAAACTACTCAGCAAATTTCGGCCATTTCTATCACAGCAAGACAGGTCCAAGGGGTATTTAAACCGTAAAGGGCCATTCTCCGCTGGTCTCGCATCTCCACAGCGCTGTGTCACCGCTGGAGAAACGTCTGGCTGGACAAGTAAACATTCTAGGATAGGAGAGAAACTTTAAGGCTTGTTTGTGTTTTTTCAAACCAATCACAATCATCCTCGGGCAGCTCTAAGCCCCAGATACAGTGACGGTACAAAGTTTGGGTTAAATTAGTTATTGGATGCAATAAAAACAGGGTGAAATGTCATGGTTGACAGCTTTGATCGACACAAGATTGGTCGGACGGGAACATGGATGGGATTCCTATGCACAGACTCTGGTTGCAAAATTACAACATGGCGGCGCCTGTACCTGAGATATATTGGCTTCACTTTTGTACAGTGGGAGGAAGTGGAGCCTCGTCGTCCATTTTTATGTACAATCTATGTTTTGTTCGGTTTTGTTTTGGTCACTGAAGCAAAAAAAAGCCCCCAAGCACTAATTTACACTAATTCCAATGTAAAAAAAACAAAAACATTTCATACAAAAGACAGAGAGTGTGGTGATGTACTAGAATCAGAATCAGAAATACTTTAGTAATCCCAGGAGGAAAATCATTTTGTTAGAAAACTCCAGATCTACAAACAACAGATACTATACAGACAGATATTATACAGACTAAACATATTATATATATGAATTTACAGAAATGAAGTATATACATTTACTTTTGCCAGTGTGGAGATATAATCTAAAGGAGGTGTTCCAGACACGTCCAGCTGGGAGGAGGCCTCGGGGAAGACCCAGGACCAGGTGGAGAGATTAGATCTCCACACTGGCCTGGGAACGCCTCTGGATCCCCCAGTTGGAGCTGGTTAATGTGGCCCGGGAAAGGGAAGTTTGGGGTCCCCTGCTAAAGCTGCTGCCCCTGCGGCCCAACCCCGGATAAGCGGTTGAAGACGAGATGAGTATATACATGATCAAAGATTGTCTGTGGCTGAATCTGAATTACAGAGAGGAGGTGACAGACTCTCCAAGGGATGTGTTGTTTAGTTTAATGACCACAGGCAGGAAAGATTTCGCGTGGCGCTCTGTGGTGCATCTGGGGGCATCTGGGTGCATCTGGGTGTGAGAAGTCTTCTGCTGAAGGTGCTACTCTGCTGGGCCAGTGTGTCGTAGAGAGGGTGGGAGACATTGTCCAGGATAGACCGGAACCTGGGCAGCATCCTCCTCTCTGCCATGGTCGTCAGGGTGTCCAGCTCCTCCCCCACGACATCACCGTCCCTCCTGATCACTTTGTTCAGTCTGTGTCTGCGACCTTCAGCACACCGCCCCAGCATGTGACAGCGAAGAAGATCGCACTGGCCACAACAGACTCATAAAACACCCTGAGCATCGTCTGGCAGATGTTAAAGGACCTCAGCCTCCTCAGGAAGAAGAGTCCACTTTGGCCCTTTTTGTAGACGCCTCTGCGTTTCTAGTCCAGTTCAACTTATTATTGAAGTACACCCCCAGGTACTTATACTCCTGTACAGAGTCCACTGGGAGCCCCTGGATGGAGACAGGGGTCACAAGGTCACCTTCCTCAGATCCACTACAAGCTCCTTTGTTTTAGTCACGTTGAGCTGCAGATGACTCAGCTCTGCAGCTCCTCTACTCTTTAAGTTTTGTTGAGAAGTCGTTGCACGACACTTTTGGGAAACACAATGTAAATAAATAATTTTATATCTGGAATATTTGACATCTGGAATTATGTAAAAAGATCTCTAAATTTCTACATTAGTTACCATGTGCATGTGAAATAATCATTTATGCAAATGGTCCGATTTTCTTTTTTGTACTGCAGCCAGAGGAAGCATTTATTCTCCAGCTGCTCTAGTGAGGCTGGTCAGTGGTCACCAGTATAATGACTGTCATTACACTGGGCAGCTCCCAGTGGCCGACAGTTGGACGCTGTGGTGAAAAATATCGCTCCACTCAGCTCTCTTGGTAAAAACCCTTGAAATGTGGGCACAAAATGGCTCGGCGGGAGTGAGTGCCTGTATTTAATGTGAGTTCTTGAACAGCTGTCTTCCTCTGATGTACTTTCAAGGACTAAAGCAGATTGTGGCTGGCAGCTCCAGACCCTAAAACAACAAGGAGGAGACTGTTTAATCCTCCTCACACAGGCTGTCTGGAATTTTCAGAGCTGATCTCCAATCATTAGCCGTAAAAGTACTTTGTGTTCTTCGTCCTGTTTATATTATAGATCTTTGAAGGCAGTGTGAGCACTCACAGCCTGAGATCACCTGGCAGGGGCCTCCAGGCTGTCCCAGAGAGACAGGACTGACAGCACCTCATCTGTCAGGCCCCGAGGCTCAGAACAACCTGCCTGAGGAGAATGGCTAAATCAGCCTCAGAATCACCTCTTAACGGAGACCTACTCTTAGGTTCATACATGTATTTTTATGTTTCTACTGGAACAGATTGACATGCTTTAATGTCCAATACACACTTTATTTTTCTCAAACTGCTCATGGCTTCTGCACCCTCTCTGTTTAAGACGCTCTGTTGCAGTGCCTGTCTATTTAAGCCCCTCCCCCAATAAGCCCAGTTTGCTCTGATTGGTCAGACACTTCCTGGTCTCCTCCCCGCTATTCCTTATTACTGTGGCTAGCTTGTAGCTAAAGATCATTAGAAGCGGACTGCTGGGCAATAAAGCAGCAGTTTCTACAGTCACAAATCACAAATAACACTTTATAAACCAAACACTGCACAATCAGACATGTTGTAGCACTCCCTGTAATTAGGGAGTAACGCAAGCAACAAATATTACAGCTTTCTATGCCGCTAGCATGTAGCTACATGTGGTAAACAGCAGAGAGTAGCCGTACGTCACATACGAGGCCACGCCCCCTCACCGTTGAAAACAAAGAGGAAGTGTTCTATCTATAGGCGCTTATACCAAAAAGAGGAGTGAGTACTCAGTTTATAAAAATACATTTGATTACAATTGAGGAAATGCAAGTAAAATTTATATATTTATTGATAGAATGATGGCAGAAAGATGACAGAAGGATGTAAAAAAAAAAAAGATGCAGTGAGTGTGTGTGTCAGAGAGAGAAAGACAGAACATCTTCGCCCTCATTTAACTCTAGGTGCACAAAGCCTTGGCTGTTTGTTAAGTTTCACAGAGCTAAACTTAAATGACAGAGGACAGAGAAAGGGATCCTTGTCATAGACTTGCATTACCTGGTGATTCAGTGAGGTAGGAACATAAATGTGTGGGTGTGTCACCTCTGGCCACTGAGTGGGCTCCTTTACCCACTTCTCCTCCGGTAAACTCGACGGACAAACATTTCCTAACTCTTTGATTTTTTCCCATATAGCGCCGATCATCGCTCATGACAATGTAACATAGCTGTCTGCCTGACTAACGTTAGCCATTGAAGGAGGTTTTCGGGCCGTTTAACGTATAACAGGTAAAATCAGGACAGATTATGGTGGGATTTGTATTTACGGGCAGTCGAAGCTGGCAGTTTGTTTTCACCGGCATGGGAGCGTGGCCTCATGTGTTACTCTCTTCTATGCTCCCAGAGCTGTGCGTAGATGTTCGTCCGGAGCAGATTACCTTATTTGAGGCAGAGAAGGCTTGATGTCAGACCACCAAGAAAGTAGAAGAAAATGTCTGAAAGAAGGTGTTATCCTCAGTCTGTGTCCTGAGCAGATCTGCTCTTGGGGAGTTAGACTGGTTACACATAAAGATGTTTACCCCATTATTTGAAACTTTAGAGGCCTTTAGATGTGCATTGTGGAAATTCATGTTCCACTTTCCTTAAAACAACACAATCAGAGGCTGGTTACACAAAGACAGACTTTGCTTTTGGCTTAGATCGTACTGTTTCTTCTCAATATTCCTCTGAAAGGTACAGACTTGCAGCATTTCTAAATAAAGCCGGCGATCATCTTTTCTTTGGCAGCAATGTTCCCTGAACAATTGCACCAGCAGTCAGTGAAGTAGATGACAGACTAAATTGTAAACGTCACCCGCTCTTGGGAATAAGAGAAATTGCCACGAAATCAATTATACAATATCAGTAGTCCCCTTTCTTATGGCTTCTCGCACAGCATTTCACATTCACAGGGGAACAGTCCCTTCCAAACCTGTTCAGAGACCAGAAAATTAACTGGAGGCTGAACAAGTGAAATGGGGCGCTGGGGAGGGGAATAAATTCAGCGGAAGGCGTCTTGAGCTCACACAGCGGGGAATGAAAATAATTCAATTATCACAGGCTTTCTTTAATATGAGTCATGTTGCATAAAGCATGACTGTGATATTGATCCATAATGGTTAATGTTCTCGGCCGCCGCACCCGCTTGTTTTGTTGTTGGGGGGGGTTAAGATTGGATCATAATCTTTGTTTGGTATGAACTAATGCGATTTTAAAGACAGAAAATGAAAGCTTTCATTCTGAAATTGCTTGTTTCTATTTTGGGTATCGCTCAAAATAATCAGAGTGTCAAACCTCTTGGGTGACACAATAAGTATTTTTGGATAATGAAAGATTTCAGGAAGGCTGAAAACTTTCAAGGTGTTTCTCTTTCATGTCAGAATTATTCTTGACTGCAAGTGTCACTGTTTTTGAGGAGGGCTATCTAATCACCACAGTCCTCAGATGTAAGGACTTACAGCTGCTGGTGCAACAAACTGGCTTCTTTCTCCTGCCAGCACACAATTAAGCAAGAGCATCTCTCAAGTCATGCATGTTTAGTTCTGTTTTTTTACATTACAGCTGTAATCAGCCCAGGATGACATCCACAACACTATTTACCCTTTAAAAAAAAACGAGCAAACCGGAAAAAGGTTTTTAGTAAAGACGTAGGTTGTCTCTTACATTAAAATCCAAAAAGCAAAGACTGCACATTTCTCCTCTGTGGGATCAGCTCACATTTAAAATGCTGATCCGCTTCAGCACCCCAACTGAGAAAAAAATGAAATCAAACTAAAAACCTGTGGATGTGCGATATCAGCAGAATTGTTAAGTAACGCGAGCAAACGGCACGTGTTCACTCGCAAAAACAGAATTCACGAGTCAGTCGATCCACGTGTTGCTTCGATGTGAGAGTGATGCAGGTATTTCAGGGTGGTGTGCAGCGGATGATTGCACATCAACATATTCAGTGTCGGTGTCAAAGAGAAGATTGTTATTCTGCATGGCGTCCTGGAGGGACTCGCCTCAAAGAGCAGCCTAGGCCTGGAGGCTGCTGTGTGTGTGTGTGTGCGTGTGTGTGTGTGTGTGTGTGTGTGTGTGTGTGTGTGTGTGCGTGTGTGTGTGTGTGTGTGTGTGTGTGTGTGTGTGTGTATCCAGACAAAATGTCTGGGTTCACAGAAACCAATCGAGACACCTGCCGGCCACCTCTGCCAGTCACTGATAAAATAGGAAAAAGAATGTATTGGGCCTGCGGCACATATGGCTGCCTTAAAAAGGGCATGGTGGCTTGGAAGGACGTTTTTCTCCTCCGTTTTTTTGTTTGTCTTTAACACCTGCCACTTTTACCCCTCTGGTGAATGGAGCCGATGAAATAAAACACATCAAAAAGCAGTTTTGCACTCTGATCATTTTTTATTAGAAAAAGAACAGTGGCTCGGGGCGAACAACTGATTGAAACAAAAGGCTCCAGTACAGGAAATAGCTGCTTGAGCAACTGACCCACAGCTACAACATCAGGATTAAAGCACTTCACCATTTATCATGCACGGAGAGGATACTCTGCGAGAAAATACATGCAAGGGGAGGAAAAGAAAACACTCGGCACAACTCAGCACAACATCTGCGAAAGGTAGGAAAAGGCCACAGCAGATCACAAAAACATCACACGCCGTTGAAAGGGTCAGGGTTCACTTCCTGTCCCGGCAGGAACAACCGCGGGGAATGTTTATTTTTTATTTTTTTTAAATTTTTTAGCGGGTTGTATGACATCTCCGTGAAGTGCAAAGACACAGTCGCATTGGTGACTGGCTGATTTCCAGCATCTCCGCTACCTACGATACTGTAAACAATCTACACTATAAGGCGCACAGTTGAAAAATTGCCCAACGAAAGAGCCACAACATCTGTTCGTAAAGGGTTTGATGTGATAATGCATCGTCATCTTCGTCATCAACACTGCTGATCTGGCATACCAACTGTCAATATACCAACTGCAGGCAGTAAAATGCTGTTTAAGTTGAGTTAATTGGGCACTACACAAAAAGAACTACATTTAAGACCAAAGTATGAACCCATTTTCTTTCTTTTTTCCAAAAACATCAATCTAAACTTGTTTTTTTTTTCAAATTAGGCACACGGTACAGCACAGTAAACGTTTTTTTCTTCAATACCTCTTTTGGTTGTTGACATCTAAAAGACGCGGACACTGAATGGCCCTCCAGTACTGAAAGGACAAATAGGTTGTTTTTTTTAAATCGCACACACAGAACAGTTCCACCTTTCTTTCCGCACCTCTCCAAAACATTAAAGGGAGAACTTTTCCAAGGACGGTTTCCTTTGTTGTGATTATTTAACCTGCTTTAGGACCTTGATACCAGTCTTACCCAGCTGACTAGAAGGTAAAAACCACCACAGAATATCTTACAAAGACATAAGGCATTAAATTCCTCTTCGCCTGAATCATATCAGTCCAACTCGTCAAATTCAGCAGCTCGGTTAAGAACCTCTTGGCGTAGCTTTCAAATGCTCTGGGCCCTTTGGCGTCGTTTCTGAACATGCAGGGCTGGGGTTAGGTTTAGGCAATGAAACTTAGTTAGATTTGGGAACAAAATCGTGGTTTGGGTTAAAATAGTGTGTTTTGTAACTTATGAACATGATGCTAGTAAAGTACATTATGTAACTAAGTTAAGTTACGTGTCTCCTGTATTTGTTTGAACTTTCCATCCCCCCCTACCTCCGGATCATGGATGTATAAAAGAAACGGATGTGTTGCGGGAGGTGGAGCCTTGTTCATTCCTATGGAAGCTGCGCAGTGGGCCCATGAAGCCAAAAACATTCAACAGCTACATATAAAATTACCCTGGATGACCGTTACTGCTTCCACACTTTGTGGCCCATAGAGCAGCGAACTAGAGACTCCCGCCGACCGAGCCGGCTAACACCCGGTTTAGCACTCCGCTAACTTGAATAGGGATTCAATTATTTAATCATTCGGCTCTTCTACACTTTCCAAATGTTATCAGACTGAATGAGTAATTTCACGGGTATTATGATGACCTAATTATCAACGCCTCTTCGGTAAGTCAATAGGGAAAATGGTATCTTTTGGCCCAATTGCATCACGTGACCGACCCAGTAGTTGCAATTCAACTGTTAGCACACTGTCAAGGTGGCCCAGCACACTTCCACATTATGTTCCATACTCGGGCTGTGTCACCCTTTACCCCCGCTGACTTTGTCGTTCTTTAGCATCATCATCGTCGATATCAGACGGCCATCGACCAAGCTGCCATATTTGACGAGTTGAGAGTGAGAAAGGGTTGATCAGTCATACAAAGTATTTTAGACCTCTCGTGTCTGACCACAAATTAAGAAACTTCGCCAAAATAAAAAAAAGAGACCTCAACTATTAACTTGTTTTGTTTTTTTACCAACTATTTTAAACACTGATTGTCTACATTATCAATAAAAATCTATGGACGTAAACATGATAATATGTAAACACTGTTTTAAACCATCTGGCTTGGACCTCAAAAATTGTGATTCGACCCTGTGTGAGATGTGAGAAAGCCAAGTCTTCCACGCGTGAGATGGAGGAGGAATGAGGTAGTCCACGGGGAAACTGATGGGAGGGAAAGGAAGTGATGGGGAACCGTAACTGGCTCTGGTGAATCACTTGGACTGAGGGTTAGATCAATAATCTTCATAGCATAGTACTGGCTGTCTTGTTACAGTTGAGAATTTTCTGATTTGGCAGGGAGAAGCTGTTGAACTTGTAGGTTTGCGCTCATTTTGATTCTTTTCTGTAAAACATTCAGATGATTTTCTGAATGTTGTTGTTTTCCAGGTGAATCAGCAGTCATTTCATCTTAGGGCCAAAGTGCTCTTGAAGCCTCAAATCCGTCTTTTTATTTTTCTTTTTTTCTTCCTAATGCACTCTCAGAGCTCCTCAGACGATGCGGTAATCGAACGTGTCCTTCTCAGTGTGGTCTGTCCAGTTGGAGGAGGGCATGCTGCGGTAAGGATCCAGCAGGATGCGAAAGCAGCGCACAATGAGCAGGGCCAGAAAGATAAAGAGCAGCAGCACAAAGACAAAGGCGGCCTTTTGCTCCAGCGTCAGGTAGGATGACACGTGATGACCGCCGCCTGACGAGGACAGCGTGCTGCTGAAGAGGCCCTCAGCCATCCTGGGCACATCCATGCTTGATCGTCTCGGCTCCAGCTCTTTGTCGGTTGCTGAAAGATTTTGGAGGTGAAGTTGGACTCAGTAGATAAGACCTGTGAGAGAATCCAAACACATGGATTATACTGTGATCGTGTCCTCTCTGGTTTTACAGATGAAACAGTAAACAAATATATCGACTTAATCTAGAGAAAGAGACCAGAGGAATAAAACTTAATGTGACTTGGGACAGAACAAAGTGGCTCTCGGATGAGAACGTCTCCAATTAACTAGATTCCTATACAACCAGTCTGCATCTGCAATTTCTATTCTTGGCACCTTTTATTTGGAAGACAGACACTCTCCCCATATGTAAGAGAAAACTTAAAACTTTCCTTTTTGATAAAGCTTACAGCGAGGGCTTACGAGCCCTTAGCTATGTTGTTATTTTCAAGCTGATTTTGTTCTGCTTAATGATGCTGCTATAGGCCTAGTCTGCTGGGGGATAATACTTTTCCAGATACTCTGAGCTTCTATCCTCTCTGTATCATTCATGTCTCATCAATGCATGTTACTAATTCAACTTCTTCCCCAGAGTTGTTTGTGCTTTGTCGTTTCGCAGGTATCTGCTGATCGTGGTGGTGCCTGCTGCCGTGGTCCTGCATGACGCTTCCTGCTACTATAATAATCTATAACCTTAGCTGTGCTTGTTTCTACTATTCTGCTGTATTAATTGCCATAACATATAAGTCATATTCACATTACTATATATATTATTATAGTTACTGGAAGCGTGTCTGTCTCTGTCTCTGTGTCTGTCTCTGTCTCTCTCTGTCCATCTGTCCGTCTTTTCTCTCTTTCTTTCTCCTTTTCTTCTTCCCCAACCGGTGCAGACAGATGTCCGTCCTCCACAGAGCTGGGTCTGTCTGACGTTCCTGTCTGTTATAGTGAAGGTTTTTGCTGCCAATGTACTCTACGGGGGAATTGTTGGGTCTATGTAAATCATAAATAAGTCATAGAGTGTGGTCTTTACCTACTCTGTAAAGTGTCCTGAGATAACTTTTGTTATGATTTGGCAACTGTAAATAAAATTGAATTGAATTGAATTTAATTTATGTTGGTTTTTTTCCCGCCACAGGGACAGGCCAAACACCGTTCAACTGAACACAATGCCCACATTGTCATGACAGACCTGGATTAAAATGGGTAAAGCATCCCTTTGAGTTTGATATCAACTGATGTGATGAGTGTCTCAATATGGATCCTGCTAATGTTGAGTCTTGTAGCCGTGTCCAGTGTCAGTCTACAGATTCCTGTATTACTCAAAGAATATAAAGAATAAGTCCAACCAATCCCAATAAAATACCGAAAAGTGACAATGAATTTCTCCTATTCACAAATGTTGTCTGTGTGTAACCAAAATATCCTCTGAGCCGTAGAGCTCCATTGTTGTCTAAAAGCTATTAAAAACTCCAATGAGCACTGAGTGAAATATTCACTCGAGCACCAAATGTGTTTTAATTCACCCCTGAAAACAGTCCCAAACAAATGCATTATTCAATAATTTAAAAAAACACTACAGTGCTCAGCCGTTTGAGGAAATAATGGACTGGATGAACTGTGAGTAGACCCTTCTGTGGTGGCGATGACGACATGGTTTGTGTTACGATAAGTCAGGCATCTGATCAGGGTTTTAATTTAGGTTTTTAGTTTTTAATGGGATTTGTTGACAGTAAGAAACATATACAATAACACCAGTCTTACACAAGAGACTGGAAAATGGGGGTTTAACATGGGCCCAGCAGTGTATTTTGCCTTGAGGGCCCCTGGCAGGTAACTAAGGCCAGCATCAGCCTTGTGCCAGTGCAGGTTTGATACCGGGCAAAAGGCCGAAAACTCACCTTTAAAACAAACAACTTGAGTCACATTCTCAGATCAAACTATGCATGTTAATAAGGTGTTAAACGTAGTTTGATTGGTCAAGGCACAGCACAACAGAGATCAAAGAGTGTCCATTATTACTCCCACAGACCCATCAGCTGCTTATGTTAGTTTGTTAGTCAGATTTAGGAGCCTAAGGGCGCTCGTTAGCATTGGACACCATTTTCTCATGAATGAATTGGAACAGGAGGAACAGCTTGCAGCTTTCTGTGTAGATCATTTGTTCTGGCAAAAAAGAGCCGCAATGCATTACATTTGGAGACGACCGTTGGCTCGTCTGTTCTATAAAGAGAGTTGGAGTTAAAGTCATCAATCCAAAAACAGCCGGCAGGGCTGTTCATCATCTTTTCTCCTGCTGAGCAAACTCTCAGAGTGATTGCTGCAAACCAGTTTTACAATTTGTCTTTTTTTCTTTCTGTTTTTTACACAAAAGGAGCATTACAGACAAAACAGTTTCTTTTAATCTAGATATACGAGTCTGCCCAGACGTCTGCGGCTGTTTGTCCTGCACATAGGATTTTTCTTTTTGTGAATCCTTTCCTTAATCCTATTTACACCGACTTTATTGCTGAGTTCTGCAGACATTGCTACATCACAACACAGATTTTATCAGAGACTGAGACATGAGAAGTCAGACGCAATTATATCAACCAAAGTTTCCCGAATGAAGTAACGTCTACTCGTAATCACTGTCATCGGTTGCATGTCTGCTAATGGTGGTCAATTCAACCAAAGGATTTGCTTTTCTTGTTTCATTTGAATAATAAAATTAACAAGAATGAAAGATGAGAAGAACATATGAATAATTTACAGAATGTGCGGTAGCAGAATACAGGGTTTCCTGCTTTCCTTTCTGTTTATCTTCACAACTTTTGTGGTTGTCGCAGAAACCCTAATATCAACGAAATCATCTGAAGTTGAGGTGAACATACCAAAATGTCCCTTACAATTGTCTATAGTAGGTTAAAGTTGAACCACAAGGTACCTATATGTAGAATAAGTGCATGTACAACACAGGACATTTAACCATTCAACATTGTTTATACCTCCAAATGGGAACATCTGACATTTTCCATTCATATTAACGTAGCAGAGTGGTCAGAGCAGCGGCCATTTTGCTGAGTAGCCAATGGTGCTTAGCTACCATCTGTGGAATTATGGCTGAACGCCTTTAAGAAAGAACCGCCTAGACGTGACAATACCATAACGCTGCGAATCTTCGATTGGCCCCGGATAACCGACTAACTTCTTTGAGGTTTCTGCTTGTGCCATACTGCTACTAGCTGCTAAATGAGTCACTTTAAACAACTTATGCCACGTAGGAACGGACATTGCTATCACCAGATAAGTGACATCGGCATTTGACAATGAGCTCGTTTCCTGTGACCAATATGGCTTGGGGGCAAGGCAGAGTTAGCAAGTTAAGCTAACTAGCCAGCCATCAGCTGTTTGGCTGTTGGCTTGCTGGTTCCGTTTTCATGCTGCATTGGTTACAGAAAATGAACAAAACAGCGGGCTGGGTCTAACGGTCTTTCCTCCTCACTTCCTGCTGCTCCGTAAGGCTATGGAAGGAGTCTAGGACACAAAATAAAAATGGCGTTGCTTTGGGGGTATGACACATACGCAGTGGAACTGAAGCTGTGCTGTTGGAGGGGTCCAGCAGGTGCTATTTAGGTCTGCTTGGGCTGTTTCTCTTTCTATGATAGTGCACCACCTACTAAGCCTCATGGCAATTGCACATCAGATTTTTATCTGCATTTGTCAATCCCCAAAGCGCGGCCATTTTTGTTGGGTGATTCAGCCTTTTTCTATGAAATCTTGCTGCTCTAGAGAACATCCCCCGAGCTGCAGTGGTTTGCTGTCCTCCCAGCGAGACACACTTCACGCCCCACTGACATGTGTTGTCGCCATGACAACTAACAACAATCGCTTTTTCGTTTTGTACTAGTCAAATTACTATTCAATGTCTTTTCTATCCAATTTAATTTCTATGGTTGTCCAAATCCACAATTCATCCGGTCCACAAGGGGCCTCATGCAGACTTTCTGCTCCGAGTGCAGACTTCACCGGACTTCACTGATAATATTAAACCACATCATTGTACGTACATACTGCACATCCAACTGAAGTCTGCAAGTCAGGATGGACATTTGGATTCAGCAATAGACTACTGTTACAATGCTGCTGCTGCATAATATCTTAGGAGCTTTGTTGGTAAGTAACATTATAACCAAAAAGGAAACACAGCCAAAATGAAGGAAATAGGAAACAGGTTGTGTAACGTGGCATTTGTATGTTAAAAACTTTGTTTAATTAACTCCACTTATCATTTTCAGATCAATTAGACCCATACCAGATTATCAGTTGTCTATGAGAAATGTTTGCATAACCCACACTCCAATTTTTATCTGAGTGTGTCCTTCGGTCACGCCTCTGTAAGCGCGAACATCCGTCAGAGAGACTGACAATCGCTTGGTGGATGTTATGAGGCTGCTTGAAGTGACAAGACGGGCAGGAGCGCTGTCTCTCCTCGCCTAAAGAAATGAAAAAAAAAATCTCTGTAGGCGACTCTCAGGAGAGAGACAGAGAAGAGCAGCCTTCAGCCCTGCGTGGCTGATCAGCAGCCTGTAATCCATCATACTTAAAAGTCAAAAGTGATATTTCACAGCAGTGATTCATTGCCCTCGCTGTGAGAAACGATAAGAAACGGGATAAGGAACGGGCTCTTTTTACTTTGCCCGCTGCTTTCCCTACAGCGCTTACTGTCAAATCCTAATCTCGCTCTTGTCCTCCAACACACAGCGAGGTTAGAGAGCGTTAGAACTTTGAGCCGGAAACGTCTGTGTGCTGTTACAGGTTTTGAAATGCACTTCAAAGACTCCTGACATTTTAAATCATCATCAGCTTTATGACTAACTTCTCAGAGTTTAGAGCATTTCTTTGGCAGTCTCATGGAGAAGATACACTATTTATCTTCTATGAAGAGCAGGAGATCCGGCCGCCCGTTGCATGACGCGTAATGGATGACGACGAGTTCACTAACCATTGACTGCTGTTGACTGCTATTCGTATCTGAATTTGCATAATCGGGACTCAACCCCGACTTGATGCACATTAGGTTTGCAGCAGACGCATGAAATTCAGATCAAAAAGTCAAACTAGGCAATCACATATGAATCAAGCTTCTGTTACTGCATTGCTTATTTCTCACTTCAGATGTTTTCAGAAACATATTTAAGTTACTGTTTAGCTGAGAACGTTTGTGACCTGGCTGCCATGTTGAAAACAAACAAGCAAAAGCCAAACAGCGCTCATTTGTCCGGAGCAAACCAGACCGTCTTGAGTTAAAGCACATCTTTCTGTTTGTGTGTCGAATTCAGTGCATCTCCACCATTAGGCTGCATTCACACTAAATCATAACCCGACTCGGCAGGTGATTTGTTTCACAGAACCATCTGAGGAGCCGGGATTGGTGACTGACTGGGAAAGGGCAGGTGCTTTTAAACCATACCTGGCAGGTGATTGGATGAACCATCTGTCTGTCAAACTTTCACTGAAGTCAACCAGTAAAAGCCTTCAGTGCCGTTCTCTTAAGTAAAGAAAAACCCTCCATAAAACTGATGCTATTGCAGCATCTAACCTCTTTAGGAGCCGTCATTGTTGTTTTGAACACGCGTTCGCCCTCTTGTGTTGTCGTCACCCCTGCTCCCCCCTCTCTGGAACTGCCAGTAGCTCCTCACAGGATGCTGATTGGACTTCTAGCCGAAGCACAAATGCATTACTTAGAGCCTGACAAAATGGATTTTCGCTTGACATGTGAACTAATTCTCGCGTGATCTCGTGTGATTGTAAGAATTCGGCTGCTGTGCGGAGGAACGCAAGCCAACGTCACGCTGGTTGCCCGTCATCATAAATAGAGTCTAACGTTAGGTTTCATTTGTAGTTAAGGGTCTCAGGCATGTAATGTCTACTCACCACCAGTTCTTTTCACCATCTTCCTTTTCTCCCAGTGTATGGGACTACTTTATGCATGATTCATTGATGTAGATGAATATCAATTATGGATGAAAAAAATCTGAAGCCCTTTTTCTTTTTAAAGCCTGCTGATCATCAGCGTCCGTGTAAGAAACTACCCTTTCATTAGTGTTGTAGTGGAGGAGAGCAGAGAGGGAATGAGGAGTCAGAAACATAATTTGTTCCACCATTTCAATCATTTCTAAAATCTAAAATGTGAAGAATGTGAAGCCTGAAATACATTTAGACCCCCCCTCCGCTAATCGCTGCAACGCCTGATTTGGTGTGAATGCAGCCTAAGTGCTCAGAATTTAGAGCTTATTCCTGACAGTCTTACTCAGAGATATGCTAAGTATTTAAGCTTTTCTAGACAAGTTTAGAGAGAGATATTCTGAACGTAGATCCGCGTTGTTTGAAGAAAGGTCATATTATCTGTTTATCTATGCACTTTGATCAGCAGCAGCTTCATTTCAGGAACCTTTGATTAACTCTGCGAGCCTCAAAATAGCCTCCAGATGATAGAAATAGAAATTGACCAGCATTATATAAGCGCGCAAGTTAATTTTAGTCCAACCGTACGGAACAGCAACGGGGACTGTTGCTGTGGTGAGGAGAGGAGATGAACGATGTCAGGCACTGAGAGGAAAACTGACAAGGAAGTGAGTGTGACACGGACATCGAGCCAAATTTAGAAATGAAGCAGATCACGTTGAAAAGTTGATCTAACCTGCAAGCCTGTGTGTGTTTGTGTGTGTGTGTGTGTGTGTGTGTGTGTGTGTGTGTGTGTGTGTGTGTGTGTGTGTGTGTGTGTTGTGTGTGTGTGTGTGTGTGGATAGGAGGACTATGACTAATGGAGGATTCAAGGTGCACCAGTGGAGTAGAAAATGAAAAGGCTTAGTGTAATTATTGGGCTTCATTTTCCGGCGTGCTGTCAATCATTTCATCGTTTCACAATATAAAATGTCCCGCGTTATTAAAAGATGCAGAGGCAACTGTTGAACGGCTGCTTTGAGTTGTACAGTTTAATACAGTCCTCAGCTATAATAATATAAATATATATAAAATGTTTGGCTACATTTTATTAGTTTTTATCCTGAATTTGTTTGTTTTTCCCAATTATTCTCTCTCTCTCTCTCTCTCTCTCTCTCTCTCTCTCTCTCTCTCTCTCTCTCTCTCTCTCTCTCTCTCTCTCTCTCTCTCTATATATATATATATATATTATATACACACACACACACATATATATATATACACACACACACATATACACACATACATATATATATATATATATATATATATATATATATATATATATATATATATTAAAAGAAAGGTTAGAAATGGAAAATTTAATTTCACTTCTTCACTACACTGCTAATGTGACAAATAAGCAAACACATGCACACCTTTCAATGACAAAATCAGTGAACAACGAAATAATGATATAATGTGGCCTATGTTTAAGAAATAACCATCAGTTAGAGTCAAAAGTACGGGAGTATTTTAAAGGAGAAGCAAAAAACAGAAGAAATGTGAAGAAAAAAAAAACATTACAAACTAGGTGGTAACTAGGAGGTACAAATCTGACGCCATCCTAGATTAACATGTGCAGACAAATGCGTGTAATACATGTACACATGCAAAAATCAGTTCTGATGAGACTATGGATGCTCACCCTGCTACTGTCTTATTTGTTTTGCAGGTCATTGGGATCCAAAGTAGACACACCCGCGGCCCCAGCGCAGGAAACGCTCCACAACAACTCAGCGCAAAATCAAGAGTCGCCATTAAAATGAACGTCAGATAAAAAGCTTTAGTAGATTTCCCGTGTAAAAGTGTCCCTGTAGTCAGCTTTACATTGTGATCATGAGCCGGTACGTGCGTGCCGGACACCTCACTGCGCACGTGGATGCATCAAAACGCGTGCAAAACACAATCGGTTACCTCTCCGGTGCGTCTCTGAGCACCTTTCAACATCAAACCATAAAAAATGGACATATTTGGTGTTAAAAGGGCTCCCATGTGAAGGTGAATGTGGTCGTGAGAGGCTCAGCTGCAGGTGGGAAGTGTCCGAGTCTGTAAACACTAACCTGTTGTTATCAGGGGAGCTCGGGGATCTCCGTCAGCGGCTGCTCTCCATCCTGGTAGATGTGCTGTTTCTGGTTTTCAGGCAAAATAATAACAGCGGCCGTGCGTGCACACAGCAGAGCTCCTCACTTCAAGACAGGAAAAACACACACACACACACACACACTGGCAGTGGTTGTTTCTCCGTGTTTGCTGTCAGAGCCGGGCAGACCTCACCCTCTGCTGCTCTGCTTGTGTTTTTTTTCTGCTCATCCCCGCAGACACAGGGATGGAGTGGTACCCCGTCGCTACTGGCAACCTGTTGCCATAGCAATCCTCCAGGTATAGGCTAGATGTTGCACGCGAATGAGGGGGAAGGTGTGGCCCTCCTGTGTTATCTGTAAACTCATATTCACTCATAAACATAGCACAAAAAATATTATCATTTCATAATAAAGCATGCTCGTTAAGTTGCATCAGAAAGATCACGTCAAAGGTGAGTTTATTGTCACCGTTGTGATATTTTATCAGGGTGAGAGGGGGGGGGGCGACTCCGTTAAGAACAATTTACTCTCAAACTTATTTGGTTAAGAGTCCAGCATGTGCAGGATGATGATGGTGCATGTAGGAGTAGACAGTTTGGTTGTAAATGGAAATCTTGCTCAGTCACGATGCACCCTGAACTCAAAACTACCTCACTATATAAAACAAACTCAGATCTCAACCCCTGCTCAATTATCTAGAGCAGGGGTGTCAAACTCCAGATCACTGTGGGCCAAATTTAAAAACTTTGAAATAATTTTTAAAGTTTACAAATGTGCATGTGTTCCCTTCTCTCCAGATGTGTAACGTTTCCTTTTCCAGTGCAGGTCCTTGTTCTTGTCGTGGTGTTTCTTATGTTTGATTCTTTGGTTACAGCCACGGTGGCTCTGCAGACGAGACAAACAGCTCTTTACCTTCAAAAACAGATCATCTGCCTCTACCGCTGATGAAAGCTCCTGTTCTCCATCTTTCTTTTGGTTGTTTTTGGGGAGGGGTGGATTAAGTTTGTCTGAAGACACTGGTAGCATGGATGCTCATGTTTGTTAACAGAAAAGTGGACGTGTATGAGCTTTATACTCGCGGGCCAGCTCTCACAGAACCTTGATATGATCTTGGGGGCCAAATATAATTACACCGCGGGCCAGATTTGGCCCACGGGCCTGAGTTTGAGACCCCTGATCTAGAGGTTTTAGAACTTTCCTTCAGGCTAACAGTTTTTATTCCAGGATGTCTTCCTCCAGCGAGCTTGCTTAAATGTTGTCTAATTCTGGACACTGCTAGCAACAACAACAGCCTACTAATAGGCCTACTATAGCCTATCCGACTGTTAAGTCTGACCTAACACCCTTTCAAAATACGATTTCTGGGTCCAAACGCTCCATTGAAACAAAACAGACAACAATTACCTCTTTGGTCAGTTAGACATCTCACTCATTGATAAGAATAAGGTAAAATGACAATTATGTTGTTTTTTAAAAACCCAGATCTGTTCAAGCAACGGGGAACACGGCACTGCAGCACTGTGGAAACACGAGGCTCGGAGCAGCTTGGACCCGGAAATGCGATAAGTAACGTCTTTAACAGCCAGATGGGCCCATGGGTGCTTTTCAACCTGTTTTTGAGGAGGCTTGCCCCTCAGACGTTTACATTTTTACTTCAAAGTTGTTTTTTCCTCCTCAGAACTCACTCTCCCCAGAGCCTGATCATGGTCCTGTGAGGCCCCTGGGCACACGTCTTTTGGAGGCCCCTGCTTTTCTATATTGGTGTCTTTCTTGCCTTCCTCCTTGCACAATCATCCATTTAAAGTGTAGTTCCGGCGCAAAATCATCCCAAGGTTTTTTTTCGGCAATTACATGCATAAAATTAGCCATCGAGCGGTTTTTTTTGTGTAAACTATTAACGGAGAAACCGGAGAGCCGCTAACAGCCGGACGTGGCTAACACTGATTAGCTTGTGGCAGTAAGGTACAAGCATTAAAAAGGCTTTTTTTAAATCACTAATACCGCCTACATGGGCTGTTAGCGGCTCTCCAGGATTTCTCCGTTAACAGTTCATACACAAAAAAAACTGTCTCAATGGCTTATTTGATGTATGTAAGTGTCAAAAAAGACCATGGAATGATTTTACACTGCAAAGTCCAGCTCTCTGAGAGCCGAGTAGGTCAGCTTGTGCTGCATGTGCACTGAGGGCTCTCGTACACGTGCGCAGCCTGAGGCGGTGAGGCCACCTGCCAGTCCAAGGCCCTGGGGCAGTGGCTCCACTGGTCCAATCCATAATCCAGTCATGTTTCTCCCCACATATCCCCCACCATCCGCTTTTCATGTACAGCTTAATATACATAGATCACAATTATCCGATAATATTTAAAAAAATAATCAATTTCGCATAAAAGGGTGCTGGTGGAACTAATCTCAAGGACGGCGAAATGCAGATGAAATGTCACCGTTCACTTGGTCAGGAGAGGAAATGTCATCAGAATGTTTTAGCTTCATTTTATCAATAAGACACATTGTCATGTTGCTAAATTAGCAGCATTTTCAGAAGGTGTTTTTTAATAAACTATCCAGGAAAGACACGACACACCCAGCAACACAGACTTTGCTGCAGATGGACAACCAGTTGCTCAGGCTGCATGTGGCCAGCCTCAATTTTGAGCTGAAGGTGTGATGTGCATCTCAAGTAGAAAACACTCCCTTTTTTTGTTTTCTGGTGACAAGCTTCAGAGTCTGTGCTGTCTCACCCTGACACATGCAAATCCCTTAAGAGCTCTGTGAGGACTGACAGTCCATGTAGAGGTCAGAGAGTGACTGTGCACAGCACTTGGGGGGATCTCAGGTTACGTAATGTCCTCAGTGGGCTGTCAGCATCCAAACGCTGTGCAGCGTCTCCACCTGGTGGACGTCAGGGAGGACTGCAGGTGTTCAGTGACTCCACTGATCCTCAATTTTAATTGAAATCAGTAATGAAATGTTTTTCTACTGTTACCAATGTCAGAGGAACACATCTGAAGCTCAACTGCACTTAGACGCTCACGCAGCGCACACGCCATAGCACGTGACCCCAGGCACCGCTCAGCCAGTTCTTCACACTGCTTCCATCTTGTCATAGATACAGATCACTGGCCTGGAAACAGTCAACTATGGGAAAGTTTTGTCCCCTAAAACACATGTTTGAGTGATAAGTGTATTTACATGTGTGTCTTTGTCTTTCATGTAGTCACATTGCAGTTTATAATGTATTGATGCAAGGCTCCGTGCAGACAGTTGCAACACATTTCCTTGGAAAAGGACAATAATGGATCCATCCATAACCATTTCTACACTGGTAAATACTTGTTTTCTGTTTTGGTCCATTTTGAACTGCTTCAAATTCAGTCAGAGTCGGGGGGGATTTTTACATTCATCGCTGGTTATTTGTATTTATATGCAAATGAAAAGATAATACAAAACTAGATGCACCATGGACTTGAATAACAACAAGAAAACCCTTCTCCACATGACAACTTGACATCTGTTTAAAAGCTGCATTAAAGATAATTTCTGACCATATTAACGAGGCTCAGGAGACTCTGTCTTAGGTGATCGTTTGCTTTTTAAATTAGCATTTGAGTTAGTGTCACCTCATCATGACATTCTAATAATTCACAACCTGATTGCTGCAATTTGGTAAATTATGATTGACAATCCAATCAAAACTGATCTGAAAATGTATTTTACACAAACACTTCACACCACATTGATGTGAAATCCTGGGTGAGGAGTTGCCGATTGGACAGTGGGGACAGCGGAGGTAGCGATTGGCTCTTGCTGCAGCTGTGTCAGTCTCTCAGCCCTCATCTCAGCCTTCAGAAGACAACGATCAGAGAAAAATGAGATTTAATAGTGCTGTTTAGGAGTCCTCCATGTGGGAAGATCAAATGCTTTGGGAAAACAGGCACTGGTGCACAGATGGATTGACAGAAGCCACGAGGGAGATTGATGTGCAGAAAGAATCAAAAAAGAAACTATTAGTCGGCTAATTAATTCAATTAAAAGCTGAGTCTTAGAAGGCTTGTTTAATGTCTCCTTCAGTATCATTAACGGCTGTGTGTGTGCGTATGCACGTGCAAGTGCGAGTGTGAGTGTGCGTGTGTGCGTGTGTGTGTGTGTGTGTGTGTGTGCGCGTGCGTGTGTGTGTGTGTGTGTGTGTGTGTGTGTGTGTGTGTGTGTGCGTGTGTGTGCGTGCGTGTGCGTGTGTGTGTGTGTGTGTGTGTGTGCGTGTATGTGTTGCTTGCCTTTGGATCCCTGTTGGGTATCCATTGGATACTGCATTGATTCCATCTCAAACTCATCTTCATGGTGATCCAACTACAAGCGTAAGCTGCTGGTTGGCTTTGAGAAAACCAAACATGTTTAAAGGTATAATCGCTTACTGTCGTGTTTGATTTTCTCTTGTCAGACATGGAAAAACAACACCACAAGAGTCAGATATGTCAGTTTTATTTTCATCTTTCCTCACTGAGGATCTCCTCTGCCCTCTGCTGTCAGTTCTCCATAAAAGAACACTCTTGCATCGCAGTTTTACCTGACCTTTGTCGACCCCTAATACCTCTGCGTACTAGGAATCCATTTGACTTTGTCTGACTGCTAAATGTTTGGATGCAGCTACACAGACGAACCCGAGGAAGTCGCTGGACTGAGTCTACTTCCCTAATCATATGCTATAAGCACACACATACTGTAGTCAGTATGGTTTTTTTAAAGCAGAAAAGGGTACAAAAATATTTCAAAGTAGAGCGGCTTATAGCTGGAATTTTGTGGAGGTATTTCAACGCAACCCCTGTATGCAATAAATAAATATGTTTTTGAAATAACACACACACACACACACACACAACCAAGTTAAGTCATAGAGTGTGGTCTTTAGGGTGGACCCCCCCGATGTCAGCTGGGATCGGCTCCGGCACCCCCGCGACCCCGACCCCGGGATAAGCGGTTGAAGATGAATGAATGAATGAATTGTATTGGATTGAAATATTACGGTGTTCTCCCAAATGTTATTCTCATTATGGTGAAAATGAGCTCTAAATTTAGACTATCAAGTCACAATAAAACTGTCCACTAAAGCCCAGATCACTGAAATGAACGGTCAGTCCACGCTTCCAGCTTCTCCAACGTGATGATTGGATAGTTTTCTGTTTTCATAAATGACAGTAAAGGGGATTTATTTGTCGGGTTTTGGACGGAAACCACACATCTAAAGACATCTAAATACCCAGATAAGTTGTTAATGAAGGTAAAGCTAAATTAAAGCTGTAATTACAATAATTCCTTTATAAATGGGGAAATAGTAACGTGTCAACTTGGGGTTTTTCAAAGCGTAAAAAAAACAAATACAGCTCAGTTTTAATCTGGATTCTTATCTCCATCAGACATATGAGCAGGCCCTTAAAGCAGGCTTCACTGCCGGTATCACACACTGATGCTACTGGCTGGCTGAGTAAAATCAGATAGTATTTACCCTTCATATTGGCAGCAGACACCACTATCTGTCCAACATCTGGGTTTAACTGTAAGGCCCATATTGGCATCAGCAAACTGATAGTGTTGCTGTAACCTTTATACATACTCACCCGTCTCACAAACTGTCTCTTAGCAGCCTTGGAGGGGAAAAAACACCGAGCATGTTGCCAAAACTCGCAGCCAACACATGCTGCATGATGTGACGCCAGCGACTTGGCAGCTGCCGGCTCGAACCTGCTCATCACCACTCGACACCTCTAAGCAGCTCGGTTATCCTTTTATTTTGCAAATCCTGCTTGGCTTGTGTCAAGGTGGCTGTGAACCAGGAGGAGAAATCCGTCAGGTACGCAAGCACGGATCGACACCGGCACCGTGGACGGCGAGCGGTACAGTGTCACTCACACTGGTCAAACTTTAGCCGTGAAACGTGCTTGGGCACGGCACGGATGGATAGTGTGAGTGCGCCCTAAAGGGGGCCTTGTGCTTCAGTAACAGACGATGAGGGCCACTGACAAAGTATATACCTTCATAAAAAAAAGGGATGCACAACAATTTGTATGATATGTTACGAAACATTACATTCTTAAACACTGACAAACAGCAACAGGAAGTGGGCCGCCGCTGTTTACTGAAGTCTTAATATGAGAGAAAAGGTCCTGGTTTGGCTAAATACTTCTCCCAGGACACAAACACCACGGAGATGAACTGCCGTAAAAATCCTAGGATTTGGGAGCCATCCAGCACTCCGACCCTCCTCCCTACACGGGTTTTAGTGCATTTTTACTGCGTCAGCTGTTTCCCTTCTTTGCTTTGGATGTAATTTCTACAGTAATAAATATATGGATTACAAATAAATGACATTACATCACTTTTTGGTAGCAAACTGACATATTTGAGGAGTTGGGACTGAGAACAGGTTGAAAGGTAATACAAATAAACTATTTCCATGGATTAAAAAGGTCTTCACCTCCACTAGGTGTATGAATAATCTGCAAGTGGCCAAATATACCCAAAGCAATGAACACTAAAACCCCCAAACCAAATCAGATTCTGTCACAGTTCTGGTTGATAAAGATGCAGACTCTGCGGACATGCTTTTTAACATCTTACGTCGTTCAAAATAAAATAAAAAACTGACTTACATTTGGTCGTAGGGTGGTAATCAAATCAGGCACTCAAGTCCGAAGGGGTCTGAGGCAAAAAGGCCGGTAATTGAAAACACAGCGAGCAGCTAAGGAGGAAACAGGTTACAAGCAAACAGGTGACAGGAATAGCTGGAGGGCTACAGCACCTTGGAAACTGACCAAGAATGACTAAAAGCTGGTCTCTGCATATGAACGCTACACCAGCTCTAAAGGAAGACACATGGAGGGCAGGGGAAGCAGGACAGGGTTTGGCAGTTTTCAGAACAGGCCCCTTCTGGGGACACAGTCTGTTTTGTCAGTCCAGGGAGACTAGGGGACAAAATGAAGGTTAGCTGATGGAGAGGCAGAGGCCAGACTAGCTGGTGTAAAGGCAGAAGATGAGCATTTAAGAAAAATGGCTGCAGTGGAAAAAAATAAGCTAGTAGAAAGAAAAGAGACTTCCTGACCAGGGAGCAGAAAGGCTGGCCCACGAGGGAGTGGGGCGAACAACCAACTGGGAGGAAGATATGTCGGCTGAGTGGATAACTCTGTGGGTGGCCGACAGCAGAGGATCTGAAGGGCTACACAGCAGAAAATAGGCCCCTGGAACCACAGGGTACAGGCTGGGACCCAGGGGGGGCGACTTAATGTGTGAACCCTGGAAGACAGCAAGCAGGGAGTCAATGAATGATGGAGGCTGATTCCGAGAATGGACCTCCGACTGATTTGAAATATACAAGAATAAAAGGACAAATGTGTTGTATTTATGCCACTAAACCCCCCACTGGGACTGCGTACATCGTTTTAGATCTTTTGATATTAGTAGAAAATGATGTGAGCCATGTTTTTAGATTATATAAAACACACTTCTAAAATGTTAATAGCCGTTCTTTCAACACAAACACGGGGAATTTGCTAAAAACAAAAGACAAATTTATGATTTAGAAAAGCAGATTTGATCAGAACAACACCAACTTTCAGTGCATGACAAGTTTTGATACTCTTCTGTAGTAGAAGAGTATTGTGCTTTGATACATGGTTTGGAGTAGTTTGAATTTTCAATTTGACTTCACTCAAGTTTTGACTTTAGTTGGTTTTCAAATTAAGGTTGCTAAAGTTTAGTTTCAGTTTTTATATTCGTTTTTGCAGTGACTTTGGTTTCTTTTGTTAGGGCCAAGTACGTATAATGTCTCAGAGATATTCATTCATTCATTCATTTTCATTCATCTTCAACCGCTTGTCCCTATCGGGGTCGTGGGGGGCTGGAGCCGATCCCAGCTGACATCGGGCTTCGGCATCATAGCTTTTATTTGAATGGGTTTTTGTAATGTTTGCTGAAAGTGTCAGTGTATTCCCAGCAGCAGCACATGAAAAGGATAATCTGTGAAATAAATCATGTGCCTCGGCCTCCACCTGCTGCTCCTAATGACATCTACATGATTCCACCGAAAGGACAACAACCAATCAGAGCCCAGGAGTCTCTCACACATTGTCAGTAACTGCTCATGAGCTCAGATGAAACAAAGTAGGCATTCATTCATTCATCTTCAACCTCTTGTCCCTGTCGGGGTCGCGGGGGGCTGGTGCCGATCCCAGCTAACATTGGCCGTGAGGCGGGGTACACCCTGGACAGGACGCTAGTCTATCACAGGGCACATAGAGACGAACAGAGACAGACAACCATTCACACCTACGGGCAATTTTTAGAGTCATCAATGAACCGAACACCTGCACGTCTTTGGACTGTGGGAGGAAACCGGAGAACCCGGAGAAAACCCACGCAGACACGATAAGAACATGCAAACTCCACACAGAAAGGTCCCAGCTGGGATTTGAACCAGGAACCCTATCGCTGTGAGACAACAGTGCTAACCACTACACAGCGCTGATCAAATATGAATTAAGATTCTGTCACTGTATTGGCCACTTCTTCCATAGAGTGTTTTCAGAAACATATTTTAGTGTACAGTTTAGCTGGGAAATGACAAAGTTTGTCGTCAAGTTGAGCCACAAACAAGTACGGCAACGTTTCTCGTTGCACAGCTGCACTGAAATATGTTTCTGAAAAGACTTCAGCTTTTAGTGACTGATGTGAAACAATTGCACCACAGTGCCATCTCCTGAATGTCAAGTCTGTTCACTTTCTGTGCTTCAGTCTCACAAGAGTTTTATGTTGGGAGTGAAATTCTTATTAATTAATTTATTTATTCTGTCCTCTTCCATCATGTTTTTAACAGGAAAAAGGTCGAACTGAGTCAGAAATGACCAAAAGCACAGACTGACACAGAGGGTGAGTGAAAAAGTAAATTTATTCCAGAATGTGAAAATCAATTTATAAATCTAATACTGAATTATTTCAGGGTCAGAAACAGGATCGTTTTCATGTAAGTGAAGGTATGTTACCAGCAGCTAAATCAGTACAGAGAAAATGTAACTGCACTGTATGCAAATATGGCTGGCACATGCATCCCTGTTGGTACAGTTTACAGTGAGGGAAGTGTTGTTTGCGTTGCTACTTTAAATGCCCACCAGTATGGAGCTCCTATGTTGCTGGAGAACCTCTCCAAATCTTTGTTTAGTCCCCTGACGCGCCTGTTTGGTCCACAGAGAAGAAGAACTTACTTTATTAATCCCACAACGGGAAATTTGATTTTTTCACTCTATTATTATTCGTGTTACACACACACCGGCCTGAAATACACACACATGCACAGACAGTCCCTATATACATGCAATTAATGTAGAGATGTCAGAGCGAGGGGGCTGCCAGTGGACCAGCGCCCCGAGCAGTTGGGAGTTCAGTGCCTTGCTCAACAGCCCCTCGGCAGTGCCCAGGAGATGAACTGGCACCCCTCCAGTCACCAGTCCACACTCTATTCATGCTCCACACAGGGACTCAAACTGGCGACCTTCCGGTTCCCAGCCGAGTCACCTATGGCCTGAGCTACTGCCGCCCCAAAATCAAAGGAGAGAGCAGAATTCGCAGGGGTCAGCACAACTGGAGTGCAATGGCTTAGCCTCGCCTGGGGTGAACCACCTTCTTGATCATGGTATCTCCCCTGCCAGGTCAGTATCAGGTAAGAGTTCTTACATACAGGCCAGAAAACAACACACTAATGAGATATCATGTTGTGTTATAAGATCAACACTTGGCATTTGGTATTGTAAAAAACACAGCAAGTGTTGACAGAGGTTTTGCAAAAAGGCCGAGGCGGACATTCGCAGGTGTCAAGCTTCTGCAGGAATAGTCCTCGGTAAGCTCAGTATTTCCAGAGAAAGAAAAAGTCAGTTGACCCTATCACTAAAGGCTCAGGCAACAGAGCTATGTAACCCACCATTTGCATTTAAAAAGGCATGTCCGACACTTGCAGGCAGTTCACATTAACTTGAGGGCACTTGGCTCTGGAGAGCAGCGTTCGTGGACAGATGAGACCATTTCTCGAAAGCCTGCGGTGGAGCCTCGTTACCTACGACAGGCGCCTTTCATCTCGCCTGCTTGGCTTACAGAGGTTTCAAATTAAATTTCTACTGAGGCCGCTGAGAAACTGTGAGGAAACCTGTCAACCGTACACTTTATAGAAACTTTCACAATGCTAAAGTTCCCTGAGTATCTCCTGCGAGCATCCAAGTCAGCCATCAAGGGTACTAAAAGCACAGCTCGGGGCATTATTGATTTCCTCGCTCCTCTCAAGGCCTCTCCTCTGACGGGCTACTTTGCTTGACACCTCTTCTCCCAGAGCAGCTCGTCTTCATTGCTTCTGTATGAACTCAGTGGCACCCCCCCCCCCCCCCAGCTTTAATTAATAGCTTTGTGCTTCCTTCAGCTCATCTATTCACTGAGACTAATTGCCAACAGAGGCATCTCTGCTAATCCAATTTGGAGCCCTGAATAATCTCCAGGAGCGTCTCAAGCATTATTGAGTATTTGCGTGAACCGGCAGGTCTAATGGCTACTGTGTGTATTTCATTTTGATCTCGGAAGGATGTTCGTATTTTTAGGGCTGTTATCCTCATTATCCTCATTATCAGCTGTAGCCTTACTGAACGCCATAATGACTGAAGAACTCCATATGAGCTATGTGTGTTACTGAGAGTGTGGCCTCTTGATTATTCATTCTTTCTGCCCGCTGGGCTTTTTGAAAATGTAAGATACAGTATAAGTTATAATAATAACAACATTCAACCCAGCGGTTTCATGTGTAAAGTCCACAGTGTTAAAGGCCGCCAGGTCCCATCATATACAGGTTATTCAAGTTCATGACTGATATAAATGTGGTAATGACTTATTTGTTTTCTTTCCTATTTTTAAGTTTTGTTTGCAAAGACATTTGCATACATTCAAAGTATTTTACCTACATATACTCAGATTTACATGAATTCAAAGGAAACAAAAGCTCGTACAGCAGAGGTAAGACGCTAAACGCTCTTACAAGCTCCTCAAAACATGACTGTGATGAAAATACATCCTCTAAAGATCAAAATGGCAAACTTAATAAAAATTACAACTACGTGTTGAAAAATGAATGACTTATCTCAAAATAATGACTTAAAATAGTAAATTAGTATCCCATAATAATGACTCAGTATCTCAAAAATAATGACTTGCTATATGAAAATAGTGACTTTTATCTTACTTGGAACGGCAGTAGTCGGTCCTAGGTCAGTCCATAGGGGACTTGGCTGGGAACCGTAGGGTCGCTGGTTCAAGTCCCTGTGTGGACCATGTATGGAGCATGGACTGGTGGCTGGAGAGGTGCCTGGGCACTGCCGAGGTGCTGTTGAGTAAGGCACCGAACCCCCAACTGCCCGGGGCGCTGGTCACTGGCAGCCCCCTCGCTCTGACATCTCTCCTTAATTGCATGTATATAGGTCCTGTCTGTGTGTGTGTGTGTGTGTGTGTGTGTGTATTTCAGGCCTGTGTGTGCGTGTGTAACATAATAATAAGAGTGAAAAAATTAAATTTCCCTGTTGTGGTATAAATAAAGTAATTCTTCTTACTTGTCTCGAAATTATGAAAAAGCTCTACATAATAAAAAAACATTCTTTTAAGATACTAAGTCTATAAAAGTCACTATAATGACCTTCTTCCACCCCATCACACTGGTCCAAATAAGCATCCAGAGACATGTACACACATAAAGGTAGATGCAGAGATTCAGATATTTGTGTCGTAGGATGAAGGAACGGCTGTGTTACTGATGTGCAACACACACACACAGGAACCTTTAACTCCACAACAGCTGAGCTACTTTTCATGTCAGCACGGCATTCTGTATCTGACTCAATATGTGTTCACTTACTTTTATCTGCAGTTAGCGTACGAATGATTACCAGGTGGAACCCCCTGAAGACCGAATATTACAAAAACAGCTGACTGCAAAGAGTAACGCTGTGGTGCAGTTTGCTGCTGCTTTTCTTCTAGTGTGGAAAAAGCATTGATGTCATGCTGCCACTCACTGTCAGGTGCACACACACTTCACCAGTAAGCTGGAAATGTAAAGAATAAAAACCTAAGAAAAAAAAGTATGGGGGTGGGGAAATGGAAATGCAAAGTCCTCACATTTTTTAAAAAGATGTATAAATATTTTTTGAAATTCTCTTTTCATTCAGAAAGGCAGAGCTCCACCTCCATCACACACATCACCTCTCACATACATTGACTCAGTTTGTCAAAGATGCAATGATGCTGTACAAACTGCCCTTCAGGAGCTTCCTCCCACGGACCCAAACCGCTCCAGGTGGAAGCGATAACGCAAAAACAACAAAATCGGGGAGTGCACACCTACATGCAATCATTACATCATGCATAATAAAAGAGGGTAGGTTCACACAAAGCTCACGTGTAGTCAGATAAAATCACTTCTGATTGGTTTTACATACTTAAAAATGTTCTTTCTCAACTTTAAGGAAAAAATAAATCTCCATAACATTAATCTCATAAACAATGTCGATCCATTCGTCGATGATGAGAGGTTCCACTTTTAACCATCTCCTAGTGACACATTTAATGTTCTCCCCGTGTCTGCGTGGGTTTTCTCCAGGTTCTCCGGTTTCCTCCCACAGTCCAAAGACGTGCAGGTGTTCGGTTCATTGATGACTCTAAAATTTCCCTTATGTTTGAATGGTTGTCTGTCTCTGTTTGTCTCTATGTGTCCTGTGATAGACTGGTGTCCTGTCCAGGGTGTACCCCGCCTCACGCTCGATGTCAGCTGGGATCGGCTCCAGCCTCCCCCGCGACCTCGACAGGGACAAGAGGTTGAAGATGAACGAATGAACATTTCTTGCTAGCTGCCAACAGCATGCAGTGGTCAGAAGTTTCTTGTCTTTTATGTTCCATGTTTCAAACATTGTGTTGCCCAAGAACAGAGTTTCACATTTTAATGAAATGTTCAAAAAGATATTTTTATGTATGTCTTAAACCATTTCCACACAGAGGAGATGTCAGATATACAATTAGGAAATTAAACAATACTGTATGTGTGCATCTTACACTCCTGTATGTATCATAGCCTACTGTGTATCAGCTATGTTACTGTGCAAGTTGTTCATATATGTGTGCCATCCATACAAAGTCCTGCACATTTAAATGACCCCCATTATTATTATTAAAGTCCAGCTTTGGTCAGGCTTCAGGAAATCAACTTTAACACTAATCAAACAAATGCCTGGTTTTAAAAAACAGCTTTCCTAATAGTTCCAAACAGGATCGACTAAAAATGAGTTTAAACGCTGTATTAAAGTATGCCCTTCATACTGACGTCACGGGGAAAGCTGAAATATGAGGATGGAAGTTTTGATAAAGCAAATCAGCCTTTGTGAAAACGACCTGCGCCACCAGTCAGTGGCCACAGGGTGTCAGTGTGTAGCTGTGAATCTGCTTCAGGAGAGACAACCACCTCTAACCAGCATGCTCCCACAGAGACGACCAGTGTGTTGAGGAACTAATGCTGTGGTTGTTTGGGAGTCTGTGGAGGCGGTCAGTACAAACCGATGGTACAGTGTACGGCCCCTGATGAGCTTTGGCCAACTGGACAAGTGTGGAATTTACTAAAGTGGCTGTCTGGAAGAATTGTGGGCCCTTCAACTACAGAACACTGCAGAAAATAAACTACATACTTCATCTTAAGCCGTCTAGTCCACATGCACACACGTTCAGCCTTTGTGTATCTAGGCTATAACATCATTCGTGACCTCTGCTCCCATGGGAAGAAATCACCTGGCATAGTTTAGCTTGTAAAATAGCTCAATCTGGATGTTTACTGTAAAAAATGGAAGGGATCAGACGCCTCTCTCCACTCAGAGGCTAATTAGCTGGATTAACTAACCTTCTGATTGCCACAAAAAGGCTTTATTTTGTCTCTCCATTTGAATTAATGAGGCAGGCTGATGAGAAACCTGCGCTGATGAAAAGGGATGATTCTCTTGCAGCGGAGTGATGAATACGCCTCATTTCCCTTCAGTGTCTCCTGAATCACCTGGAAATGGTGGCGGCGGTTTGTCAGAATCTCTAGTTTTTCTGGAAAAAAAACGTTTGCAGGAAAGACGGGTTCAGAATTACATTTTACAGTCCTGTCAATCTGACAGCTTGAACTTTTCCAATGCACTGATAATACTATTAAAATGATTGACCTCTGTTCGGGAGGTGTATCTTCCCAATTAACAGATTCCTCTGGCAAATAATTTCTGTCATCAGTAAATGGGTCAAAATATGGAGACACTTTGTTATGTGCTTAAAAGCACAAAAACGGTTTTAAAAAGTGTCGCAGCCAGGTGGGTCCGGCGGTATGTGGGAGGGATTGCAGTTGTCTTTAAAGATGGGTAGAATAGTGTCATGGTGACGATCCAAATCATAATCCTAACTGTATAAAGTCATAAGGTAACAATAAACGGGACCAGAAGTCCAGAAGAGTTGAATCTCACTCAGTTATTTGCCTGCATCCCTGGACGTGTGTCTGTCTCTCTGTCTTTTGTCTGTCTTTGTCTCTCTCTCTCCTTCTCTTCCTCTCTCCGGTGCAGACAGATGTCCGTCCTCCACAGAGCTGGGTCTGTCTGATGTTCCTGTCTGTTATAGTGAAGGTTTTCGTTGCCACCGTACTCTACGGGGGAATCGTTGGGTGTATGTAAATCATAAATAAGTCATAGAGTGTGCACTATACCTGTGTGGAAGGAAGGAAGGAAGGAAGGAAGGAAGGAAGGAAGGAAGGAAGGAAGGGCGGACGGACGGACGGACGGACGGACGGACGGACGGACGGACGGACGGAAAGACAGACAGACAGACAGACAGACATACAGACAGACAACAGTTATCCCCATCCATCCCCAAGAAGAGCGCCGTCAAATGTCTGAATGACCTCCGGACGGTGGCCCTCACCTCTCTTGTGATGAAGGCCATGGAGAGGATCATAAAACAACACATCATCAGAGAAACCAACTCCCAGATGGACCCGCTCCAATTCGCTTATCGAGCTGGCAGGGACGTCGATGATGCAAAAGCACGCACACACACACGCACACACGCACACGCCCCCCCAGCCCATCTCATTTACAATCATCATTACAATGAGCTTAATAAGAAACAATTTTACATTTCGGACTTTAAATAAGTATGCGGCGCAGGTTTGGACTTCAGCTGGTCTTGGTATAGCACACATTAGTCGAATCTTTAATAAGGATCTTAATAATCTCTAACAATGCTGTGACATGCAGACGATCATTAGCATTTCCACCACTTCCTCACAGGAACCACGCTGCTCTGTGATGTTCTGTCTTAGTCCTACGTCTCCGCTCTTCATCTATCTGGAACTGTAGCTCAGCCTCATAGTTTGTTTTGTATCCACTCTCACTTACTGTATAATTGCAGTTTAATTATTGCGGTATGTGCTGCTTCTCATAAAAGCTTTCCACTGAAGGACCGGTGGATGTTTTTTTTTTTAATTATTGTGAAGCAGCTACTAAAGTGTAGTTCTGTTTGTCACTGAGGTCGACAGACTATTTCATAATATTAGGTCTGTGCACGATTGTACATTTCTCAGCCATTAAGCAACAACGGATCATGCTTTTTATGCTGAAAAGTTTCAACGGCAAAGAGGTAAAAATAAAAAAACAACAGAAAACACAGACTCGTTAGATGTTAAATGCTGCAGGCAACAGATGTTTACTTCAGTGTGGGTGAACTCTAACTTTTTACCACGCTGCCTTGTTATATGAAAGCCACTTTCCTTGTTTAAAGCTGCATTAATTAAGAGATGTATAAATTAGAACACATGTGGATTGGGTTATAATTACCACTTAGGGAATTTCATCGTCATGGTTACAATAATAAAGGTAACTGAAATGAACTCTTGGTGGTTTAAATGAAACCTATGTTCTGGTCTCTCATGTTAAAGAGGTTTTGTTGACACATCCATCTCCTTCCCTATGTGCATGTGACTTCCTCGTTTTCCCCCGTTACAATAGAGCAGGGCTGCCCAACCCTGCTCCTGGAGGGTCACTGTCACTGGTTTCTCCCTGCTCTTACACACTTGAGTCTTATTTTCAAACCTGTGACGAGCTTCAGCTGCTTAATAACAGGCACATAACTAGATTCAAGTGTGTTGTAGCAGAGAGAAACCTAAAACACGCAGGACAGTGGCCCTCCAGGAGCAGGGTTGGGCAGCCCTGCAATAGACGGTTTCATCACTTTGAAGCACACGTGTCATTTCGGGGCATTTTCTGAAATGACGGATGCTGTCCGACAGTCCGACGTTGTTTTGACTCACCATTTTGCGATCGTTTGGCTGTCGTAGCAGACAAAGCAACATTAGCGTTCATCTAGAGCCACCTCTCTGTCCTCCATATGAACTTAACTCCAATGTAACGCAAATAGATGCAAGTTTGCACCACAAGTACAATTCAGGTAACGTTAGTTTCTACCATTTCCACTTTATCATGAGCAAATTGAAACACTTTTTTGAAAAAGATGCATGGAAACTCAAGGAAAATAGCTAAAAGGTTGCGTTAAGCATGCAGATGCACAAAACGTTATAACAGTTAACACGAGCAAACGATTGCCTTCTCACAAATCCATCAGAGGAACGATATAGCACTCATTTGTAGCCCTTTAGCTGCTATTCTTCACCAGCTAGTCACTGTCTCTGTACACAGTCTGGTGCTGGGCAGGTTGAGCACCATGGGTCTGTCAGATTTTATTTATTTATTTGCTGAAAACAGCTGCCTGCCACTGCAGGGAACAAAGTTGATGAGAGCAGCTTTGAACGACGAGCTATGAGGCTAAAAGGCTCTGTGGATGGGCCGAACAGGGTGGAGATTCTCTGTGGATGCGTCAGAACAAAGCCTTTCATATTAACCGTGCTTATTGGTTGAGTTTTAATATGAAAATGTTGTTCAGTGGAGCTTTAACTGCGGGTTCATCGAGGTTGGTGTTCTGCTTTGATAAAAATCAGAGTTTCACCTTTAAATACCTTCCATGTGTATCGATAAAAACCTCACAGCAGTACAGTAATAAAGCACAAAGAGGCCAACTGTGCTGCACAAACTTAAAGGAGTAATCGCATTTTCATAAACAAAACACTTTTCGTCTCTCCCCCATGTGAGAGCAGCGTGACTCATATGATGCATGTCTGTTGATTCACCGAACAAGAAAACAAATGGGTGGCCAAGACAGAAATCAATGAGGTGAGTCTCCGAGATCAATCCTGTGGCTGTGCGCCTGACTTCCATTTTACACACACACACGCACGCACTCACACACGCACACACACGACCCCAAACTCATTTGGGGTGACAAAGACGGACCGCGGTACCGCCTGCACAGAGAAATCTACATTCCTCAAAACTGTCATCTCTTCAATCTCACGTCGACAGTAATGATCCCGAGACGCCGCCATTTTGAGACATGCAATTTCAAGAAAAAATTAGTTTGAGGGGAGTGAGGAGAGGAGTGAGAGAAAGAACGAGTGGGAGGGTTTTTTTTTTTTGCTCTGAATCATTAGCTGGACGGGAGCGCCGCTGTTCCAGGACTAATTGAGTCTCAGTGTGAGCCATGGGCGGGTCAGCCTCAGAGCTGCTGTCGTCAGCACGAGCAGGTGGGCGGCTGAGAGAGGTGAAGTTAGCAAAAATGGAGCCATACGGGAACCGTCGACTTAAAGACATGCAGCTTTGAGGGCTTCAGTGGACAAGCTGGTGGAAGCTATACATAAAGGCACTGACTGTGGACATTTCAACATCTGAAAATGAATGATACACAAACACGTGAGAAAAGTTTTTACTCATCAGAGCGACGGCTTTCATCATTCTGCGCCCTCTGTCCTCCGGAGAACCTTTCCCTCCGCTTAAATATTAGTTCAGTGAGTGTGGAAGGAAATAAAAAGCACCTGAAAACCTGCAGTAAGTGCACGGTCAAAGCTTTGGAATTTGTTTTTGTTTTAATTGAGGTATGATGTTAGAAATGTGCTATTCAAAACTTCACCTTTTCCATCACCACCAATGTATATTACCATTGTAAATGTACCTGTACTTGTATTGCGCATTTCTAGTCTTCTGACTACTCAAGGCGCTTTCACAGTGTTTGTCAAATTCACCCATTCACACAGACCAATGTAACCATTCACACCACATTTACACACCCATGCGCAGCACGGGGAGCAATTCAGGGTTCAGTGTCTTGCCCAAGGACACTTCGCGCGTGGACCGGGGGAGGCGGGGATCGAACTGCCAATCTTTCAAATGGAGGACGACCCACTCTCCCACAGTTGTATATGAAATAAACCCCGTCATTTTGAGGGAAACGTAATGGCTGCCTGTTTGGTGTTTTTTTTCACTCAGGTGAAGTGTTACATTCTTAGTTACGGATGTTGAGTCGCTATTTTTTGTACGCATTTTTAATCTGTCACCCAGAAAAAATTATGACGCACAACTAAGTACACTGAAAAAAAAACAACATGTAAAAAATTGTGAAAACAGAAATATCTGATTACAAGTGAACGCAGCATAACCGCTGGTGACGATCAGGGCCTACAGACCAACCACTGTCAGCAGCGTCACTGTCAGCAGCGTCACTGACAGCAGCGTCACTGTCAGCAGCGTCATTGTCAGTAGTGTCACTAACATGGCGGCTTGTTTACATCTAGCCCGCGAAAGTCGCCCCAGACACGGATATTTTAATACTCTGCAAAAAAGGAAGTGCTTTCGTTAGTGGGTCATATGATCAATCACCATTGCATCACAATAGATATTTACTTAAAAAGCCATTAAATAGATCAAAATCATCTACAGTACGACTTTAAGATAAAACAATATACTGACTATCCCTGCTGTACAAAAACATTGTTGTTCCTTCACATGGATGTTCAAGGACGCTTGCATGGTATGGGACCTGGGATCTTAACATCCTCCTCATTCACAAAACTCCGCCAACAAATGAACGTAAAGTTACATTGTGAACGTAGCTCCCAAATTGTAGTTATTTCAGTCTACCTCTCTCTGACATTTCACAACTTTTACTCCAGATAATTGCTGTGATTTCCCTTGGAGTATCATTGAAAACGCCACATTGACATGAAAGCTTGACAGGCCAAGCAACAGTAACCAAGGGAGACGGTACTCATGGCAGAACATACTAAAATCATCCATAAACATGTTAAAGGTACAGGAGCTGACGTACACTACGGTATCCGTTGAAAGGATCATGGAACAGATCGCAAGATGAAAAGGTTCTTGTGATTACAGTGAATCTCTGACACTATCCCACTTACCTGAATCTTTTTGACTTTCTTCACTTGCTCTTTGCCGCCCGTGCACTCTAAACTCAATGCAGTGTCAAGGTTTTTTACTCCTCTCTCAAGGATTAGGATGACATATTTCTGGCTGACATGCGAGTCACATAAACAATTAACTTATGACCTGCAGAGTAATCAGCTCTGCTACAACAACTTCAGGAGAGGCAGAATACAGAGAGAGACAATTTTCTTCCTCCTGCAAGGAAGGCAGCAAAGACTGGCCTCTAATCTTCACAGTGATTAGAAAAAGAGTTGAGAGGGAAATGATGAGTTTACGGGAGCCGCTCTAACCTCAATATAGTCGGGAAATAAGAGTGCGATCATGACGGGAAAAATATCAGAGTTAATTTCAGGATGTGACTGAAATAATTCACGAGGGGAACTATGACAGCGACACAATTCGGGGAATTGTGTGTCAGCAACAAAGATTGCAAAGGAAAAGAAATAGCTATATAATGCTAAGGTAACAGCGTACGGATAAACGTGCAGATTTTTACAGTCTCAAGGTTCAGCATTATTTTATTTTGTTGATATCTTCAACTATGAATATGGTCTTAGGACAACATTGTTCTCAGAGCAGCAATAAATGATAATCCAAACTTTTTACAACGCTGCCTTGTTATATGAAAGCCACTTTCCTTGTTTAAAGCTGCATTAATGAAGAGATATATATTAGAACATACAGTATGTGGATCGGGTTATAATTGTCATGAACGGTGTGGGGAATAACACAATGAATCGGACCCAAATGCAGACAAGGACACAGTGAACGATTTAAACAAATATTTAATAACACAGAAAACAAGGGAATCCAAAAACAGGGGAAAAGGGACCAAACAAAACGTGACGAGACGGTCGAGGGTAGACAGGAATGGGATCACAGGAAACTATAACAAAAGGGAACATAGAAACAATCGTTAACAAATAAGCGTGAAGAATCAAAACGACAAAGTACGGGAGCCAACCGATAGGAAGTTACCACCTAAATGAGGACAAATGAGGTCTGGTGCAGAGCAGGTCATCAGTGCAACTGGATACAGCTGGGGGAACCACGCCTACCAGCTCCAGACAGACAAACACCAAGAGGGGAGACACATGCAGGGGACAACAGACAGAGGGAGACAAACAAGCACAAAAGGAAAGGGAGAGGCTGGCAGAACAGGGATCCTGACAATAATTACTACTTTGTTTAGGTGAGGAAATTTCATCGTCATGGTTACCATTATAAAGGTTACTGAACTGAACTCTTGGTAGTTTAAATGAAACCCATGTTGTGGTCTCATGTTAAAGAATATTTCTGACACACAATCAGCACTTGGATTGTGAGCCGATCCATTCAAATCACTTTGGATGAGGTGCAACCTTCAGCGAGGTGTTTGTTCAGCACATCAAATGTATACTATATATTCAGTATATGTATTATACTTTATTCTCAAACTTTATATTTTTTTCTCCTCTACATTTTAAGGGAAATACAGTTATTTTACTTCACTGTACATTTGTCTGACAGCTTTGGGCCTGGCACACATGTTTTAAAAATCTTAACAGATGTTGAAATGTGAGAGAGCCCACACAAAATGACATGTAATGATACTTTCAACAGTTTTGTTCCTATAATGTGTGGAGACCAACTATTTGGCTAAAACAGCACACCACAAACGAAACAGATCCATTCATGAATTACAGCTTAGATTTATATAGCGTCTTTCTCAGTGCTCAAGGCGCTTTACAGAGTCCAGGTTCCGACTTGCTCTACCAACTGAGCCACAGTCGCCCTCTCAAAACTGGAAATCTCGCACTGTCGCACAACCGTGGATGGATTACTGACCGTCCTACTGTGAACAGGCCCAGAGTCAGAGGCCCTTAGTCACAAAATGATGCTGAAAAAAACACAAAACCATCACAATTAGATGCTAAACGATCAACGAATGGAGAAAATAATCAGCAGATTAATCTATAATTGAAAATTAGCACTACTTCAACACGGATACAAGCGGCCGAAATGGGTTTTCTCAGGAGGGGGGCTGGAGTCTCCCTTAGAGAGAGGGTGAGAAGTTCAGCCATCTGTGAGGAACTCGGAGTAGAGCCGCTGCTCCTTTGCGTTGAAAGGAGCCAGTTGAGGTGGTTCAGGATCATCTGGTAAGGATGAACCCTGGGCGCCTCCCTAGGGAGGTGTTCCAGGCACGTCCAGCTGGGAGGAGGCCTCGGGGAAGACCCAGGACTAGGTGGAGAGATCATATCTCCACACTGGCCTGGGAACGCCTCAGGATCCCCCAGTTAGAGCTGGTTAATGTGGCCCGGGAAAGGGAAGTTTGGGGTCCCCTGCTAAAGCTGCTGCCCCCGCGACCTGACCCCGGATAAGCGTGACCACTTCAACAAACTAGAACAGTAAACAGTAAACAGTAAAATCCTGCTTTTCCGTTAATATCTGATAAAATATGAAATAGTTTTACTGTCAAAGACATCAGTATAATTTGACTTTAAACACTTTAAGTACATTTCCTGATCTTACTTACATACTTTTATTCACATTTTATTCTACTGCTAAAGGATCTGGGTACTTCCTCCACCACTGGCTGAAGTTCTCATCCAGAATGATTTACACGTTGTTTTACACAGGTCAATCCGAATCTAACATGCAGTGTTTGTAACTTTAGACACATCTGCACCCTTTGCCTTTCACTCTTTTTCTCTTAAGGAATTGAGAAATGTGCTCGTTGGCCCTACAGGAGGAATTTCACCGCATCTTGGCTCTGAGTTTTCCTTCCCTTCATTTTTGTTACGTTCAGCTTTCCAAGCATGAGGAGCGGCTGGATATCAGACGCCAACATTTGTCTCCTTACTCCCATAAACCCTTGAGTTTTGGGGTTTGATTTCTGTATTTGTTCAGGATTATCTTCTCACTCTTTTTGCTTCAACAAGCCACACTGCAGTTATCTGGTTAGTGTACGTACATTTTGACTTTCTCCGTGTGGATCCTTGGTGTCATCTGGGCACAAATGGAAGAATTAAAGGGATAAACACACCAGAGTTCAAATCAACTACTCCGAGCATGCTTCTTTGAGTATTCTATTAGTATTCAGTACATCTACAGTAAGGAGTTATAAAACAGGTTTGTGTGAAAGGTCTTCTTCAGCATGCTCACTGGTTGGTCCAAAAAAAACCCAACATCAGATGTTTGACAGACAAAAAGAACAATAACTGGTCAGTCCGATCAAAAGGTGAAATAATAGCAAAGGATTTTGTTTAAAGCTCTATCTCAGTGGATAGCAAGACGCTACTAAAAAAAACTTGATGGAATAATGTGACTGGCTGGTTAGTAGTTCCTTGTTAGCCCGCCATCCCCATCCCCATCCGCAGCCCCAGCCCCATCCCCAGCCCTACCCCCAGCCCCACCCCCAGTAGAAAGTCGCAAGTTTTTCAGAATCAAGCTCTGAAGAAACACAACACAACAAAATTAACAACATTTAGAAACGGACAGCATTCAGCAACTTAAGAGTGTACATCCGTCAGTAGCCCAAATCCCTAAATCAATCATAAATAAATGCTAATGTTGCTGCGTGTCTGTCGAACGTGTAAATATAAATTGCTTCAGCCGAAACCACTCAATAAGATTATATCAGGGCTGCATGACTGTCAGCTTGTTCTGAAGCTCTGGTGGCAAAGTCATCTTAAATTGCAGCTTTAGGGTCAAAATACATGGAAAAAAGATCAGAAATCATAACAACAATTATTATGTGTGTCAACGTGCATTTCTGTGCATAGTGTATGCAGTATGCATATTTATTTACCTAAATGAATGAAGCCAGTCGTGTTTTCCCCTTCAAGCTCTGATGGCTCTTCACTGGCACAAACGGCCGTCACACTGTCAGTCCATAAAAGCCAGACTGGCGTGTTTACAAGACAGAGAAACACCCTGAGCTTTCCTCCTGTGGACAGTTGATCCAGCAGCATCAGTGTCTTCTCATTGATTGTGTCCTCCTTCTTTCTTCCTTTGTCTGAGGACACAAATCTGAAAACACGGCATGAAAGGTGCTGCTCTGGACTTGAACGACAGCAGCGTTTTGTCTTTCTCAAACACTAAAATATCAAAGGAATCATTTAGATTTTACACTAAGACATGTTCTTATGTTATTGACTTCTGTACCAGCAGTACTTTTGAACACGTTTGACCTTAGGCAGTGCTGATTTTCTGTTTAAATATGGACACAGTTGATCTGGCAGGACGTATTTGTGCAGACCGAGCTGATGAATGATGGTTATCACTGTGGACTAGGGAGGGAGCGCCCAGAACCGGTTGTGCTGGGGGATTTCCAGCTGGCTCCAACAGGACAGTGATGGAGTCCAGGCCTGCAGAGAGGGAGGTTGCAGAGAGATGGAATGAGGTGGGAGGGGGGTGAGAAGGGACTGGGGCGATATGTCCTGATGAGGACAGGTGCAGGGTGAACAGGTTATAGCAGGCTGAGATGAGCCTGCGTGTGAAACCAGAGTCCTCATGAAACAGACAAGCACAGGTGGGTCCATGTCTCCGGGTGAAAGTGTCTGAACTGCTGAGTCGAGACCTCTGCTTCGCCTGACCGTTCTGGATTAAACCAGTAACACACACACAGACTTGCTACTGTAGCACTGGCAGCGTGTCAGGCAGCAGACCACGAGTGCCAGGCGTGCCAGACATGCCAACCATACCGCATCACCGCCTACTGACCTCAGATGTTATTGTAGCGAAGGGCAACACCACAAAATACAGGACAGCATGCAGCAATAACACTGCACTTCAGTGAGAGGTATCAATGGGATTTTTTAAGTTTCAACGAGTACAAAGGGTCAGTTCAGCCAATTCACACACTCACATAAATGATTAAGTCAGATTCTGTTTGAGGGTAAAATATGTTTTTTCAGACTTCATATGTAAAATCCCCAGTCCCAGCCTGGTCCTGGTCCTGGTCCAGTCCCAGCCTGGTCAGATGTGTACATGAACTGATGAAGCCTCTTGGTTATTTGTCTAGGGACAAATAACCAAGTCCAGTTGAAAATGCTTTGGGGATAACGATGACCTGGACAAATGAGAACATTCACAGGCTATGTGTCAATGAATATTTTAAATTTATTCTATTTAAAGAATTACAAATGATTTCTGTCAGAAGCCTTTTGGAAATGTTGGTTCGATGTCTCCTACAAAATGTTGTAAATGTACAACAATTAACATTCAGAGCGTTAAAAAAAACACCCTTAAGCTGTGTTCACCCTACAAGCAGCAAAGAAACAGCCTGCAAGTAATTTTCAATGGAAGCCGGTGACATAAAGCTACAAACTGATGCTACAAATCAAACTTGAGCTTGCCTCAACTTTTTCTAATGGTGAAGTGCCAAACATATGTTTTTGTTTCACCATTTCTGCATGGCTGGATTACTGAGTGGTTGGATTACTGAGTGGGCCTAGTTGGAAGAACAATAGATGCTAAATGACCACAAACACTCAAAACTACAAACGACACAAAATGAGTCCAGAAATGCAAAATGAGAACAAAAAAATGCTGAAAGATTGACACAAATCCATCAAAAACATACACATAATGACTACAAAACGACTGAAATAGATGCAAAACCATCACAAAATGACCTCAAGGAGGTGCACAATGATTGAAAGTAGACTTTGAGTTTGAGTTTCTATTTCAGGGTGGGGGGCCTCTTATGTGTCTGTGCCCAGGGGCCCATTGTCTTATAATCCGTCCATGCATTTCAGGTCCCATTCTCTGTGTGTGTATATATATATATATGCTGTTAGCCAGTTCCCTGTGATATTGATGTTCAACAAGCTAACCCGCCCATCATATAAAATCTCATTTGAAAGTTAGCTGGTAGGTCATAATAGCTAGCAGAGACATATTATGGGTTGGGGGTGTATTTGGACATAAGTCTGCAAAAACTTACTTGTTAACATTTCCAGAGAATGCAGTTGAGGTATAATTGATCAATCTCTCCCTCATCCTCCACAGTCTGATGTAACGAGTCAGTTGACGGAGCTGTGGGTGAAGGCCAACAGTCCTCTACAGCTCCGTATTAAAAAAATTGACCCGCACGATTCAGGGATCAAATCTGAAGGACCTGATTTGTATCCCTCTCGTAACTTTAGCCTTTCAGTGGGTAAAAGATTAAGAGGCTCTAACTGCCATTTTTTGTGACTTCATAGTGAGATCTGGCTTAGACAGAAGTGTTGACAACACACACAAAGGACACTGACAAAGAACATATAAAAGCACAATCATGGGGGGGAAAGCTCATAAAAATCACCTAGTCAGTGAAGGGGGTGACTCAATCCTGAAGCAGACAAAGAGGATCAAACAGAGCAAAGACGGCTGCTTAAGATCATCTATAAAATGTGCTGAAAAAAGAGGTGTAGTGCCAAATATTGAAATGACAGTCTGTAAAATGACTGCTGGACAGAGATACGGTAAAACTGGGCATACACAGTACGTTTCGAGCCTGTGTTTGACTCGAGTTTCGAGCCGCACGATTCATTTAGGAGTCGAACTGAATTTCCACCTCGTCGGGTGTCTTTTACGTTGCAGTGTAGGTGAGCGAGGAAAGATCGTGGCGCGACCAAATGCTCATCATTGGGCACTCGGATGAATGTCAACATGTCAGAAATTTTTGTCTTCCATCGTCAGGCTCTGGTACAGTTGAAGCAGAGCTACGAGTCTTTTCAAGATTCAAGATTCAAGGAGCTTTATTTATCCTGAGGGACATTATAGTGCAACAGTTTCAATACAAAGGTGGGAAAGGATCAGAGTGACAATAAGCATAAAAACATAAATCAAATAAAAAATAAAGCTAACGTAAAATAAATCAAACAATTAACTAAATGTGACAGAGTGCAACAGACATTGTGGTTAAACGTAGGTTTATACAATATACCACAATACGCAGCGTGCAGTTTAGCAGCATATAATACGGTCAGTGCCTTTTACGTCATGTCACCCGCACGTGTGTGTCACTACATACGCTGGAGAGGAGCAGGATGTTCAATAGTTGCTAAAAGCTGATGCTTGTGTCTCCAGTCTATTAGATCTTTACAGTACAGTAGTGTATCATGTTACATGGCGTTAGAGGTGCCGATTACTGTGAACTTGGATGCAAATATGTATATGTATTAGGCCAAGGGTGTCAAACTGATCCAGTAAAGGGCCGTGTGGCTGCAGGTTTTCATTCCAACCAAGCAAGAACACACCTGGTCCGACAAATCAACTGTGTGAAGACAGTTCAGGTGATTGAGTAAGTCCAGTATGGTGTGTTCTTGCTTGGTTGGAATGAAAACCTGCAGCCAAACGGCCCTTTACTGGATCAGTTTGACACCCCTGCATTAGACAATTATTATATCTTGTAAGGGCTTTTGACTGTTATCATGTTTGTTTTACTGCAATTTTCTGTATTATCCAGAGAGACATGGTAAAATGTTACAGCAAAACTAGCTGACAAATGTCTACCTGTCTCGAAGCTTTTTGCACATTTTATTTTCTATTTTACACGCACAGTGTGAGCCCTCAGGTCGTGGCATGATGATCGGACCATTACAGTGTGAGCACATAAAACGTGAGCTTTGGCTTTACATCATAAACAATTTACTTGTACAGTATGAGTTTCCAAAATCGTTGGAAGTTAAGACAGAGGACAGAGCTGCCGGACCGGTATTGAGTTAGCTGAGAATCAATGCTGAGGTCCAGATGACTCAGTACAACCCATATAACCCCACATAACCCTAAGCTAAACGGATAACCAGAGAGGTTTAATCGGCTACTTCTGACACTCTCTGGCTCTGTCTGCTCCATCCGATCAGCTAGGAAGGATTTCATAGGAAGGACAGAGCGCTGTGATGTTCCCGGCAGCCCAAACATCATATAACAACTGTAATTTCTCCTCTCGTTCGCCTCAGCATAAAAGCCTCTTTCATGGAAATGCTCATGAAAGGCAGCTAAGCCATATCAGTTTGAGAAACGTAATAGTTTTCACTGAAGCCATTTTCGGGAAAAAGGAGTGCATTTAGCTCGGCATGGGGGTGTGAGGTGAGAGTCGAGGCAGCGGTCGGACGTCTTGTCACTGTGTGCACCAGTGTTTATGGAGCATTTAAAAGCCTCCAAATGTGCTGCGGTTTGCGGCCTACAAGTCCTCCCCAAACCCTCCGGGCGAGCTGCCAACGCAGGCTTACAGTTCAAATAAACAGCAAAGACACAGTGGAGCGAGAGTTATGGGGTTTTTGCAGGAGAGAGTGAGTTGCTGACTCTTCTCTTGGCTTTTTCAAATTAACCTACTTCTTCCACGATTTTATTTTTACCTGACTGAGAGAGAGTGTGTGGGCAATCGAAGCAGCTTTCCTCGATTGCATGTCCGTGTGAGTTTTAGGACCACCTTGTAAATGTGTTTTCCGAGGTTTGCAAATCCTCAGTTAGCTTTCATTTACTGATCCCAATGAGTGAAATTAAAAGGGATCAAACTGTGGTCCTTTTCATTGACTGTCTGTATTTGTGCACGCTTTAATGAGCCCTTTTAAAATCGGCAGATCGTGGAATAGCAATTTGTGTTGTTCACATCTTCTTGCCATCCTAATTGTTCAAATTCCACTTTGTGATTATGTTACTTTGTACATTTTGAATGTCACAGATTTCAGACTAATGCTGGGATCAGATATCAGCCCAATAATAGGCAGATCTAAAACACATTCCTGTGTAGTGTGTCATAGTGGAGGACAACCAATGTTTTCCCCCTTCTCTGGATTTGACTTTTACAGCAACCTCTGCACATCACTCTGCACATCACTCTGCACATCACTCTGCACATCACGCAGGTCGCTATAATTGGTTGGGTTTCAACATCAGAGCAGCAGCGATTAACTGCCAACTATTTTGATCAGTAATTCATCGCGGAGTCTGTTTTTTTTTTCTTTTTTTTACAAAGAAAGACATATTTTGATTTCAGCCTCTTAAGTTGAGTTGAGGACAAATAGGACATTTGAGGACGTCATCTTGGGCTTCGGGACACACTGATCATGTGTCGCCATTTTGCGACATTTTATAGAACAAATAACAAAACGATTATTATTATTTTAATACACATTATCATTCGGAGCACTACAGTCCCGTCCATGTTATATGTTGTGAATGGAATTTTATTCTGAATCCTTGAAAAGTGATGGAAAAGTTTTTAAATGTTGTCCATTAAAATGGGCGGGAAAACTGATTTTTATCAAGTTTTTTCATATTTGTATGGTTATGCTCATGCATGAGATGGTGAATTAGATGTGTCTCCTGCATCATTTCCTATCCCTCTGATATTCAGCGTGATGCGTTTGAAATATTTTGCAAGCCTTGCCATCTTAACCTGGACTCCGGTGCTGCTCGTGTTTGACCCTTAAAATAGTTTGTTTTCAACTGAGCTTTGGCTCGGTATATAAATAAAGCCTCTTCGTGATTGTGAGAGAGTTTCATTTAATATAAAGCGTATTTATTGGATGAATTTGAAAGCAAAGCCCTCAGAATGCTCAACCCTGACTTTTATACGATAGCCGCAGCTTCTCTAATTGAAAGAAGCAAAACCTGCTGAATGAACACTTTTTTTAGTTCAAACGCTGGAAACTGGCCTGATTGGACAGATTTCAGTATCATGACAGCACCGAGTCATGATGCAAATACTGGACCGCATGCAGTAAGAGGGATAATTTAGGACAGGGGTTGAATTTTATAGGATAACTGTTTAATATTCTATGTATTTTGTCAGAAGTCTTCACTCTCTACTGATTGCTTAGGATTAGACACACATACACACACGCACACGTGAAAAAACTTGTCTTACCTGATCACAGTGTAAGACTGAATTAAGACAAAATGACAATTCAGTCTAATTACCACACCATTAATATTCGTCACACAATATTCACAACTCCAAATGAATGCTAATGCTGCTCTGTGCCGGCTCCAAGTGTAAATAAGCCACTGTTTGCTAACACGCCCGCCATATCAACTTTGTGAGGTGATAATATGTCAGTGTTGTGTTTACAGCTTGTCGTGCTGCCTCAAAGTCAATTCATGCAGGTTCAAGTTGTTAAAACATTCAGTGCAGGAAAAATAGTCCCTGTGTCCCTATCGACAGTATTCATTCATTCATCTTCAACCGGGGGTCGCGGGGGGCTGGAGCCGATCCCAGCTGACATCGGGCGGGAGGCGGGGTACACACTGGACAGGACGCCAGTCTATTGCAGGGCACATAGAGACCAACAGAGACAGACAACCATTCACACCTACGGGTGATTTACAGTCATCAATTAACCTAACACCTGCATGTCTTTGGACTGTGGGAGGAAACCGGAGAACCCGGAGAAAACCCACGCGGACACGGGGAGAACATGCTAACTCCACACACAAGGGATTCGAACAAGGAACCCTCTCGCTGTGAGGCGCAGTGCTAACCACCATAGCACCGTATCGCCCTATCTACAGTACTATATACTTTATTGCAGGTACATGAATGTGTAGTGCAGAATGGTATGAAAGCAAAATACCTCAGATTTCCGCTTATGTACTGTACATACTAACCACAATGACCCCAGGACATGCAACCATAGCAAAAGAGACCATGATGAACCGTCTCACAGGGCAAGTGTAGACATTTTAATACCTCTCCTCCCCTCAGACGTGGACACACACACACTTCACACGCGGTGCTTCAAAGCCTCGGAAAGTTAATGAGAAAAAGGACTTCTGAAAAGTTCTGCTCCTTCGCCCTGCTTTCGCAATCCATCCTGATGAAAAGAGACCCAGCTGCAGACTTTAAACTGAAAACTTCCTTTACTGTCAACTTCAGCAAGATGTTTCTGTCACAAAATGAGATGAAAGTCGTGCAGGGGTGTTTAACAAGCTCAAATTAATGCCCGCTTTAATGAGACACGTTCTCAGATCCTTTCAATCGAGTCTTGGGGGTGAGCGGAAATGCAGCCTTTGCATATGATCCTGAGAAAGCACAGAGCACTGAGGTAGCCCACCACAGACTTCAGTCCCTCAGTTAAAAAGATCAATCTAAAAACACCACAGAACCCGTCCTCTGATCTGGGATGATGTAAGATGATAATGAAAAAGCTGAGTCATCAGAGACACACTTGGATCTGCTGGTGAGTTATCAGATGGTTTGATAGGGAATTTTGTAGGCCTACAGGTCCGAATTACCATCAGCTTCAGGTGTCCCTACTATACTATCATGTGGGACATCTTGGGTGTAGTGCTGTTAGCACTGTCGCCTCACAGCGAGAAGGTTCCAGGTTCGCATCCCGGCTCAGGGCCTTCTGTGTGGAGTTTGCATGTTCTCCCCGTGTCTGCGTGGGTTTTCTCCTGGTTCTCCGGTTTCCTCCCACAGTCCAAAGACGTGCACGTGTTCGGTTCATTGATGACTCTAAAATTGCCCGTAGGTGTGAATGGTTGTCCGTCTCTGTTCGTCTCTATGTGCCCTGCGATAGACTGCCCCCCCCCCCCCCCCCCCCCCGCAACCCTGACAGGGATAAGCGGTTGAAGATGAATGAATGAATGAATAAAAAGGTCAACGTTTACAATGATGTGTAAAACTTACCTGTTGGGCCAAGGTTCACACCCACCACGGGCGTTTACTCACAAAACACAAAACAAAACATCAAACTGCTGTGTGATCGAACCACCACCACAGTAACTTCCTGGTTGATCCAATAAGTGCCAAAAAATGCAGTTCTCCGAGTGTACACTAGGAGTATTTTGCACAATAGATCAGTTTCTCATTGACCCCCATGTAAAACAGGCCATTTTCACAGCATAATTAAACTTATTTAAGGCCTGGTACAAAAAAACATTCTAGTCTGTATGTTTAGGTCATATCTCCATGACAACACTGAGGGGGGTGAAGTTTTTTGTACCAGGCTACTTATTATTTGATTGGAGGTAAAATTTTATTAATTATTAGGGACGTGGCCTCTTGAGTGACAGCTAGCCGCTGGCCCTCACTTCTCCTCGGAGGTATACGTCAGCCAGGTGGACATATCTCCCTCCCCCCCAACGTCACATACATGCCCTTTTTTTGGTAAGACGAAATGAAGCAGAGTCAAAGTCTGACAAGATGGTGACTCCCGTAGGAGAGGACGAATGGATCAAAAAGGACTTTGAAAGAGAGGGTACGTCCATTTTTTATACAGTCTATGGTGTGATGGAAACTGTCACTACCTGTGTGCCCCTTGTGATTTTTTTCCCCCGTGTAATGTCACCTGCCCTAAATATGTGTTGCTAAACGCTACATTTGACTGTGTGTTTTAACATAGTAGCATGTTTCGAAGCTAATACTCCTGTCTGTTACATGCTAAACTGCAGCATGCTCACACTGCGAAGCAAACTTAGCTATTCGTAGGCATGTTAAATATGTTGCAAATCTAAACTAAGCCTCTTTGAGACTGTTTTTAAACCCTCACATACATTCTGCAATCTCAGTTGTAGCTTCATTCATATTACTTATGAGAACACGTTTTCTCAGCAAATAACAGGGTGTGCAACAAAACATCAGCAGGCAGGGCCGACTCATTGCATGACATGAATGTTTCTAACTGCAGGAGAAGTGTGTATTTTTCAGAGCAACGATTGTTTGTTTTTGGGATAACGGGCTGTCGGACAAATTGGACATTTTTCAAACTATCGGGGTTTCAGAAAAATGGGCCATTACCTCTAAGACGTACTGTAATCCCTTTTGATTAGTAACAAAAGAGTTGTCCAAAGCTGTCTTTTCACCCATTAATTTTTTTCTCTCGGGTAAAATAAGCTCCAAAACAGTGTTCCTCTAACATTTAAATACACGGTGCATTAGGGAATGTGAACATGATTGTTCTGCTAGCAGCTTCCATGTTTTGCCGGATGGAAAAAGGGACTGAAATGATTTTTTACTTTGAAGCTGGTGACAGTGATGAATGAGAGAACATGAAGAGGGGCCTCGGAAAAACCCACAAAAGGCCAACGGAGGGCAGAAGCATGGCTACAAGTTAGCGGCAAGGAGCAGTACACGTGCCCTGAAACCAGGATCAGTGTTTCCCAAACATCTGCCTGTTTTATAGAAGAAAGTACAATAAAAAATAAAAATAACTCCCTGGCAACTTGTCAGTGCTGGTGATTATTTTTAGTGACAGGTCCCGATAGTGAAATATGGTACGAGCTTCTCCCTGGCCCTTTGCAGCCTTTTCCGGCAGAGACATAATGAATTGTGATGCCAGCTGTCAACGTGCTGCTGCCAGGATGCAGACGTGGGGAATAGAAAGTCATTTTGAAGTGCATACCGTGATTCCACTGTAGATGTATTTTTTTGGAAAGCCGGAGGGTTGTGGAGAAGGTGCGGGAGGTCACGCTGGAATGGCTGACCACACAAAAACCCATTTATAGGGGTAGAAAATCCATGGAGTCACCAGTCAGACGGATTAGGGGAGGTAGGGGACCGTGTTCTGTAATTGGAAAATGCTTTTTTTCTCTGCCAGTCACACCATGATGTTTTTTCTTACAATGTTTTCTTTTTTTTTCCCTCTTTTTTTTTGTTTTGGACATTGAAAGTGCAGAAAGGGTCAAAGCCAATACTAACTACTGACTAAACTACTAACTAAACTAAAAACAAACACTACATTTAGCTCTGCTCAAGATTTAAGATTATCCTTAATATTTCTTTAAATGTTGAATATGGAGAATGAGCAGAACACCGCCATCTTGTGTCTCAAGATTGTAGTCGCAACAAAAAATGATTCCAGCAGTCGGGATTCCTTCGTTTGAGAGTGTCAAGCGATCAGAATTCGCCGGCAAATCACACCAAAAAAACAAGTATTGCAGAGGAGATTCACTGACAGTTACCATTAGCCGTTAACATTAGCCGTTACAGCTAAGTAAACATGAAAGTTAGCTTACCGCTCAAGGAGAAACGTAGCTATTTGGGCGTGTGTTTTGATGCCCTTGAACTCCTTTATCTCAGTCCATGGAGTGAATGCTTGGCCTATATTGACTCTGGTTTTAGACCGTCTCCACTCACTCAGCTGCTGGAACAAAGAAGCAGCTGCAGGATTGGCAAACTCCATTTCACCCAGTGCCAGCCTACAATAGCTGCATCCAACAACAGACAACCCTGGCAACCTGCAATGCCGGCCGCTATTGGCTGGAAGAATGTAAACAGAATGTGAAGGAGAGTCATTATCAAACCTCTCAAAAAAATAATATTTAGAAATAATTATAAATATTATTTAATAATAAATATATCATTCTGTAGCTCTCAAAACGCACCATTGGAATATATATATATTTTTTAAATATAGCTTTTAATAAAGATTCTGCATATTTACCCTTTAACAATACCCCCAGTCTATGACTGTACCGACATATTCTAATACAATGTTTCGTATGATATCCTACGAATGTCCAGCAACGCAAGTGATCAGTGCACCTGCGCATGGAAAAAACGGTTTAAGCTACAAAACTTCACGGTTAGTTTTAGCAAAAGCAAAATATTGTGGTTTGGGTTAAAAGAAGTATCTGTCATCGGGCTTATTGGCAAGAGTTAAATAATGGTTTCGGTGGAGACTTGTTTCCATCAGTACTCATTCATCATCAGCAGCCATGTAAATGGAAAATGTGACGACCTCTCTGGGAGTGCGAGCCACCGGCTGCCGTTTTGCTGGAATACAATCATTATGCTTTGGCTAATCGCTGTCCATTATCCAGCCTGGGTTCAATCTACAGCTTTAACAAACACCTACATCTCTCAGTCACCTCTTGTCCTTGCGATACACAGCCAGCAAGCACACACACAAACACAGGCATGATTATCTCATAGACTGCGGGAGGATAATTATATAAACTAATCGATACCACCTCATTAGGAGAACTCTTACCGCTAAAAGGTCAATCTCACCACCCATCAGAGTCCTTTCACTGTATTTATTAAGAGGAAAACATCATTTTGTGTGAACGCCAAAACACGTTTATCCAAGAACACCTCTGCAGTAATGCGTACAGAAGGACGAGACATCGTATTTGAGGACATTACAGTAAAGTCTGGCTCACTAACCGCCTCGAAATGGCAGTAAAGCTGCTCTGCTGACTCTGTGCAGGTTGGTTATAAATGTAAACGGCCTGCAGCAGCAAACAAACACACTCTGCATTCAGACTGGAGGAACCTGAGGAGGGTGTAGCTGGAGATACAATATGAAGATGATTGAAAATATGTGATTTAATGCAGGTAATGTGCTACTGGCTCTATCTGCTCAATTTTTAAAACATCTATCTCATATTTCTGCCTGTGGTTCTTAAGGTTCACAACATTGAAAGATGGCATTAAAGACATTTTAACTATTTTCTAATCAATTCAATATAAAAGTTCCTTATATTAAAGGTTTAATATGGAGAATGAGCAGAACACCGCCATCTAGTGCCTGAAGATCGTAGTTGCAAAAAATAATTTCAGTCGGGTCGCCAGATTGCGGCAAATCGCACCATAAAAACAAGTATTCACTGACAGTTACTGTTAGCTTACAGCTAAGTAAACACGACAGTTAGCTTACAGATCAAGGAGAAACGTAGCCATTTTGGCGTGCGTTTTAATGCCGTTGAACTCCTTTATCTCAGTCCATCGAGTGAATGCTTGGCCTATATTGACTCTGGTTTTTGCCCATCTCCAGTATATATATATATATTTTTTTTTTTAATGGAAAAGCAATACTTTCCTTACCCCTCAAAATGCCCCGCGCATGTATTATTAAATATAGCTTTTAATAAAGGTTCTACATACTCAACCTTTTAGGGAGAAACTGCTTGTAATTTATGTGAACGGAGCATTTAAGGTCTTCTTCTTCCCTCAGTCAGATTGATCTGGTGGCTATAGTGACTAACCCTGAACCACAGTGTTTCCATCAGCAGGCATAATCCTTGCACAAATGTCTCTCAGCACGATCCTGGACTTCCTGTTTACTCACTGCAGGGGTGTGTTCACACCATGATTGTTTATCTCTTATGTAACAGCCTGCGGGAGTCTATTAGTCAATGCGACCCAGCAGTTAAATTCAGATTTACTCTTGTAAACACTCCCAGGTCTGGTTTGTTCAGACTGGTGATAACTCCACAATTTTCTCTGCGGTAGAAAAAGGACGATATTTGAGATGTAGTGAGTTTTCCATCAGTTTCGCGTATGACATAAAATGTTCAAATGGCATTATTATGTGCTGGAACATCATGTACAATTACTGGATTATGTGTTTATCCTTGACAACCCACTGTAGGCTGTATAGTCGGTGAAAATAAAATACCTGTCCAATAGTGAGGAGCACTCAACGAGTGTGTACCTTCACCGAGGCTGCTCCGTCCTTGTTCTATTTTAATAACACTTTATTATATAGGCTGCCTAATAAGTCCTTATTATTCATTTATTTCCTGGAAATAACTGTCTCAAACACAGACAAAGTTCAGTGCTCCAGTTAAACCCAAAATTAATTTATCATTCATATATCATTGGAAATGTTATTCTTCTTAATGTGCAGTAACCAAATTGACAATTGGGATTGGATGTTGAGCTGACCTGCTTTGCACTGGCGAAAAGACTTCAGGCTACACTATCCTAGAAATTAATTGTAATAATTGTATTTGAAGTGCACCAGTTGAACAGTTACAGCTTCTATTTTACATTTAATCGGGTCCTCGGGGCCCTCGTGTCCTCATCTCCTTCGTCCTCTTGCCCGTGACCCAGAAATCCATGTGATTTTTACCATAAACTGTAAAAAAACAATGGAGGTAGCTTCCAGGTCTGAAAAGCCAAAGGTGAAGTGCCTTAAAGCTGCACTCTCTCTAATGTCCAGCAGGGGGCGACTCCACTGGCTCCAAACAGAAGCGTGATTGTTTAGAAGTCAATGAGAAAATGAGCCTAAACTTCTCACTTGATTTATTACGTCAGTAAACGTTTTTCTAATGGGTTTATGGCTTTGATCTGTAGTTTCAAGTCTTCTTCAATACATCATGATGCTCATTTTGTAAATTATGGTCCCATTTAGAGAAAAACAGACCAATTGATGACGGACAAAATGTTGCCAAAATCGAGGCTTCAAAATGGCAGCCCACAAACCAATGGATGACATCACTATGGTAGCTATGTCCATCTCTTTTACACAGATTTTAATTAGTTGCAATAAGTTTTTCAAAATGTAGTCGAATAGTTATGTAAAAAAAAAAGATGTGGAGAGAGGAGTTCTAGGTAACAATGAAAAGTGTGTTTTGTAAAGCATATAATGTGACATATCCCACTAAGTAGGATCAGCGTTTATGAACATGAAATTAAATTGTGATTTGGTCAATAATCAAATATTTTAGAGAATATTTTAGATGTCACTCACGTGTCTAATTGAACAGATATTTTTCCATTTTATTATATATTTCTTTCTTAACGACGGTCGTTGGCATTTGGAGCACAAAGGGTTCCAGTGACATCATCGGTTTTGTTAGAGGTTAAATACCTGGATCTCCACACTAGTTAGTTGGACCAGTTCCAGCCTGGTCCTGGTCCAGTCCCAGCCTGGTCCTGGTCCTGGTCCAGTCCCAGCCTGGTCAGATGTGTACATGAACTGATGAAGCCTCTTGGATGAGAGGTGAAACGTCTTCTTGATAAATAACCAAGTGCAGTTTCTTTTGACTTTTGCTTTGAGGATAACGACGACCTGGACACATGAGAACATTCACAGGCGTATCCCGCTGTATATGTGTTTGATCTGATCTTAACTGTATCTACATGAATGGATCAAGGCTTCCAGTGAGTGTGTGTTTCACTCCAAGTAGATTCCCCTCACTCACTACAGTGGGCAGAGAGATAACATGAAAACTGAAAACTGTTTTAGTTCAGTACATTTTGGCTGTCAGTCAGCCTGGTGAAAAGAACCGGTTGCTGTCCACTCAGCTGCTGCTGACAGACGGAGATGAGCAGAGACGTTTACGGTCAGTGTGGATTGGATGTCAGAACGTTACACGCCGCTCACATATCAGTCTCGCCTTTGTTTTCTGGGGAATCCAGAAAACAAATGTAGTTGGTGAAACTCCTACCATCAAAAAGGATGTCTCGATTCCTAAAATGCATCTGGAGGAGAGGCTTGCTGGAGGAGCTTTGAGCTGTGAGCGAGGACGCACCTGTGAGGAAGGTGGTGAGGACGCACCTATTCTGCTGTATTAACTGCCGTAACATATGAGTCATATTCACATTACTATAGATATTATAATAATTGCTGTTACTCTTTGGTTGCTTGCATCTCTGGAAGTGTGTCAGTCTCTCTGTCCGTCTTTGTCTTTTCTCTCTTTCTCTCTCCTTTTCTTCCTCCCCAACCGGTGCAGACAGTTGTGCGTCCTCCACAGAGCTGGGTCTGTCTGACGTTCCTGTCTGTTATAGGGAAGGCTTTCGTTGCCACCGTACTCTACGGGGGAATTGTTGGGTCTTTTGTTATGCTTTTGCACTATAAATAAAATTTTAATTGAAGTCTTTTTGACACCTGTGACATATACAAGAGACACACAGCTGTCACATTATGCCACGTCATGAATCGAAGTAAAGGTAAATTTAATTTGTCACAAACACTGTTATGCTGATCTGACAGAGATCATAAAATATAACAGTATAACAAATCAATAAACAGCTGTGTCACCCATCATGTTATAAGTGATGTCGCTTTAAAATGTCAGCTCTGAAGCATGGATGTCTCAATTTGTTAAATGCCTGTTGCCTCGCCTCCTCTCTCCTCATAGCTCTTCCTCACCTCCTCGGCTCGCGTCTCAGGTGGGAGGGACTTAGATGTGAGGAGAGGAAAGGATTCGAGGATGTACAAAGGAGAACTTCATAAGTCTTTCCAGGTTAATAACAGGACTTTTTTTTAAACGTACAGACCCTTAAAATAAAGCATTACCAATATTGCAATGATAGAAAATGCTTTGTAATACCACTTTGTCTACAGTAGAAGCAGGTGCGGTGAGAGTTTCCATCTGCCCTTTAATGCATTTTTTAATGCATGTTGGCTTTTTCTAAATGTCTGATTTTTCTAATGTTTTTTAAAAGGCACAAATAAAGAAATTGCATTAAAACAAGAGAGTACAAATTGACCTAATGTTTGGGAAATGTTTTCCTCATTTATCAACGGTTAGGTCACAACAGTACTCGCTCCACTGCATGGGAACGGGAACTGGAAGCTAATAAGTGAACGGTGGTGCAGTGGCTCTGTGCTGCTGTTTGTGGAGGTACTCAAAGCCTTTTTAAAAGAGAAAACTACAGCATCTGTGTTAATACCTCGTATAAAGCATCAAACTTACCTTTTTCGGTGGCTCGTCCAAGTATGTCTGGAGTGTGCCGTCGTGCTCACTTCATGCCAAGCTGTAAGAGGTTCCCCCTGTGAAGACTGCAGTTGTAATTGGGGCTTTTCCCTCCGCTGTACAAGCTAGGCTAGAGACTTCCTGGATCTCTTTGTACGAAACACACAGATTTAATTAATACTGATCTATTATGCAACCCCCCATGTGACAGCAAAGTGGTGCATTTCCCAAAATGAAAGGAAGGATTCCTGGAACCGCAGCAAGAAAAAAAAAAATCAACTTGTTCCGAACTTTCCACCTATTGTTTTTGAGACTTCCCGACAGAACAACAAGAGTGCCTGAAGAGATAACGTCCTTGGTGGAGGACACAAACTAACTACACACTCACAAAATGGGTTATAGACTTGAATCAACACCTGGAAACTGTACATTATGTTCAGAAAGGTAGCATGAGGATATTGTGTTGTGCATTTTGTGAATTAATGGTGTTCTGACGTGGATTATTTAAACACATTCACCAGTGAAACACTTGCATCATATTTTCATTTTATTCCTAGTATAAGAGACATACAATGGTATTCTGTGAGACCAAATTCATAGTAATTCAAGAGGCCTAGCCTGGAAATCAAACAGGAAAAAAAACGTAATACTGAATCAATGAAACCCCGCCCAGATAGAATGTATTTACACCAAATCAAATACTGATAGAGCGAGACCGCGCCCTCTCCCTTACAATCTGTCACCGGCAGATAAAAAAAACAAAACACACTTCCAGTCAAACACTGTAGCTGCCACAATTCCTCTTATGAAACCTTACAGTCATGACCTTAAATCGAGTCGGATGTTTTGCATTTGTTGTTCAAAAGCTATTTAATGCTCTGCTGCCTGTTAATATCCAAATCAACTTTTATTTCCTTTCAACAAACATTGAGGTCGGCCTCATTTTCCTTCATTCACTGGAGTTGGGAGATGAGTACCGTAGTAAACTTTATATTGGGTCAAATGAGCTCTGGGAAATTTCAATCAATAGAACACCACTTTCAGATACAGTAAATAGCGTAGTGCTGTTTTCACAGAATTGATCACGGTTCCAGTCGACCGTGTCCAGAGTGACTCTGCTGGAAAGTGCAGCAGCGGAGAGACTTGATGATTCTGAGGCAGAGCCGACCGGCATCGCCTTCCCCGAGGGAAACCCTCAGCACACGTTTGGCAGCGTGGCCACCTGGCAACAGGTTTCACCATTGTATGGATCGAAGAGACAATCTCAGCTTGTCGGATCAGAGTTCATTGCACTTCCCTACGTTTCCATGTGTTTCCTAAATCTCCACTCCTGCGTATTTGCTTCATGCACTGTCGAAGTTGGCACCTGGTGACGCAGGCGAGTCAAAATCTACAGCAGTAGCCATTGTAGAAGTCCAGTTTCATGCCTGCAACCCTGCATCCTTTCTCTGATTTTATTTTAAGGAATATAATGTAACATTTCTTTCTCTCTCTCAACTTTCTTTGAATGGGAAACAAAAAAAACATTTCTTAACATTAAGCATTGGACCGATTACCATGTATTCGTTCCATCCATCAGCCTTCTACGATTGACTTCTACAACAGCTACAGGTCTGTAGGAGACAACTTAAGAGGAACTGTGAGCTTCTCCTTTAGAAACCCAAAGTGATGCTAAAGCTACCGCTAAAAAACAAAACAAAAGTGAACAATGGCACCTATAGGGAAAGTGACACCCAGTGGAAAGTGACATAATACGGAGGCAGTCGAACCTGAATGTCTGCAGTCTCAGGCTTTGTGTTGCTTTGCCAAACACTCCCCAAAAAATCTGCAGGCTCACACTTCTGGGATAAAGAAAACAAAGAGTAATGAAGGGTTTCATTCCAAAACACTGTATCCACCATGTATGTATACATATATATATATACATGTATATATATATATTTGGTGTTCAATCATTTTAAAGATAACCGATGTTAATTAGTAAAATATTTCTTTGTAAAAAAAAAAAAGGGGGCACAATATACTCAAGATATAACACAGTGGGTGTTACAATCATACTTGCAGTTATCAGAACGGGTGACATTTTTTTAAAATGGTGAATATCTCATTCTGGAATGAAACTCTTCAAATATACAATAGATACTGTATGACACATACTGACGACCATTGAAAATGAAACACCTACAATATACTGTAGCATAGTAGCCATCTGAGCCCCTTGCATTAACCCCCATGTCACACACTATTATTATTAAATAAGGCACACATTTACACATACAGTTAAAATTTGGCTAGTTATTATTCCTTTATTTACAACCAATAGCCACAAAGTTAATAATTAGAATAACTGCAGTCCGCCCTATGTTTTATGGTCATTCTCATATTGCCAGGTGGCACAGCAATTTTGACTTGTCCCCTTTGGGTCCAAAATATTTCAGGAGTATTCAGTTGTGTTTATTTCCATTTCATAGGATGTTCGACCCACCACATGTGTGGAGCACCAATCTTATAGAAACATTCTCCAGAGACTTAAATGGACCCGATTACGTCATTTCTGACCTGACATCTGCTGGGACGGGAAAAGTAAAGAGAAAAGACGAGTTAGCTGCATTGTTGAAGTATTTCCTTTCTCTTATCAACACGAACACATTTGGTTCAGTGTTTTCAGCCAACTGACAATGTATCTATGAAATGCATGATTTGGTGTCCCTAAGATACTTCTTAGTGTGAGGGGGTCGGGGTGGGCAGCGTTTGATACGCCCAAAGATGAAAGAGTATAGTAAGGCAAAGACATAACTACTTTCAGGGGAATTTGCTGACTTTTCACCACAGGTTACATATACTGCATATGTATATGTATACATATACGGTGTGGATATAAACACACATATATATACACACACATGCATAATATAAACACATTCGAGGGTGGGGCGGGTGGGGACTGGTTACCAACACTACATCAGAAAAGATTAAGCAAAAGCATGAATCTAAGCATCGCAGGAGCCTCCGGCTTTTAAATCTTCAAGATGACTGATGTGTAAAGTTCTTCCGCGATCAACACATCCAAAAACTAAGTTGCATTGTAAATCCACACTGAGGACATTGGCAGCCTAATATAAGGAGGTGGCGTCACGTCACCTGAGTCAGCGGTTCTATAATAAGCGTGTAGCTGAGCAATACCAATATGGTACAAAGATATTCGTTGGACAAAAAAAGAAAAGGGAAAAAACAAGTTTGGTTGAGGCTTTTGTCCACAGTGACACTGGCTGCCACACGATTGGTTGTGTTTTCTTGTGAAGGTCTGCAACCTCGAACCCACTGCATTTCTTCAAAGGGTAGTTCCTTTAAGAAGACACCGAGGGAGACTCCCTCTCTAGTCCGGAGTGTCCCTCCTCAGTAGTTGAACTTTCCCTGTTGGTTGACCGGGGATGTGGCGGGTATGAACAGGGGCTTGGGAGGGACATCTGGTTTAAGAGATGAGGCCCGACGGACGATAGCGCCCCTGTGTTGGACCTCCTGCTGCTCTCCATTGTAGCTGTGCTGGCGTGTCAGGTACCCATTAGGGATGAGGGGATAGTGAACCTCGCAGGCGCTGCCCGTCGAGTTCATCCGTGCCAGGAGGGGAGGCGGCTGGTGGGGCCCACAGTTTCGCTGGCTAAAGCTATGCTGGCGAGGTATCATTCCTCCTCCTCCTACTCCACCACCATTGGGCATCTTGGTGGCTGCAGCAATCAGCGAGTGCCTCTGGGAGGAGTGCCTCCTTTCCAAGGTTGACTGGTGGTGTGAGGGAATGTCTGGAGGAACATCCATGCGTCGGGTGAGGCTGTCTCGAGGTAAAGTGGATGAGCTGTAGTAGGGGGCGGATTCTGTCTCAGGAATCTGAGGTTGGATGCGGTTGGCGAATGCTAGCTGACCTCCACCACCGCAGGCCATCAGACCAGAGGGGCTCATTAACTGGGAGTTCTTGCTGCTGCTTGCCTCGTGGATGTGCTTCAGGAGCTCATCCAGTGAGGTGACCTCCATTACCTGGGAGTAACCTGGGTAAGGTTGCTGAGATAGCACACGTTCAACATTGTGGATTTTTCGTTCTTCTGGATGAAGGTGACCTCCGACTAGTGGCTGCCCATTGGACAGGCCATGGGAGTATGGGAAAACCTGCTGGTGTAGCAGGGCTGAGCTGGGCCTGGAGCCAGTGTTGTGGGACTTTGGATCCTTGGCATTGTTGCAATTCTGGTTCTTCTCCCACTGGTTCTTGAAGGCTTTCATGCTCTTGATAGGCAGTTCTGGGGTCGAGTCGGGTGTAGGCAGACCAGACAGCTCGGAGGAATGGTGGAGGTGGTGGTGATGATGATGATGGGGGTGGACCAGGTCTCCCATTGTCATTGCGTGATGGCCGTTTCTCCTTGGTGGGTGATGCTCCTTGCTGCTGGCGAAGAAAGAGTTGTAGATCTTTGGAGATGACACTTCCAGCTTATCATCCTTACTCTGGCTGTCCAGGAGGCCATTGAGCTTGGCCAGGCTGCGGAGGGACAGGGCGTGTGGGATCGGGGCCTCAGGATCTTTTGACAACTTCTTAGTCTTGTGGCCTGTGTGATTACAGTAGCAGGAGACCAGGAAGCCAGAGAGGAAGGCGCCAAGGACAAAGGCCACCAAAACACAGGCGATCAGGAGGGTATAGTGGACACTGTGATTGGTTTTCTCTAGTTCTGGTGGCCGCCTCACACCTTCAAAAACAGAAAAAAACACAGAAAAGAGTACTTTAGTTAGAGCCTTACTGACTGAGCCAGAAGAGAAAAAAAGACACATTTCAAGAGCTAATATAGGTCAAGTAGCAGCTGGGACAGACAGGTTGTGTTTACAGGGGCTTCACTATGCGGTAAACAGCATGGGAGAGGTGTTTGAACTAAGCCCTTGGCTTCCTTTCCTTCCACTGTTACTAGATCAATACAGCCTTTCTTTCTGGGATCTGTGCTTTCCCCTCAGACTGACAGAGGCCAAGAGCTCCCCAGTCAGAGAGAAATCTACTCTGAAATAAGTTAGAGCTTTAAATATTGATGGGAGCAGAGCAGCAGGACCCTGATGTCATTTTCACAGACTCTGCTTTCCAATGTGAGGATCAGGGGCGAGAGCACCTGGTATGATGAACGAGCCAAAAATACTAGGCCTATCCAATAGCTCACTGATCGTGGCGCCTTTGCCAACACAGACACAGATGAGGTTGTCGTATTCTTTCAAAATGAAGCCGAGGGGACAGTGTGTGCACCAAAAACACAAGGTTACTTTGCTGAGGTAAATCTACCATGTGGATGTCCCTGGGTGATGTGACCCTGGCACTGTGTATGCTTAATGGCGTGAAAGGCAACGACGACACGAGGAGTGAAACCTGCCACCTCCAGTAATCAGAGCTCATTTGCAAGAGGCTGCTGCCATCTGTGGTGTCAGACCCTTCTCTTCGCCCTTAATGACAGTTTCTGTGAAACTGATTAGTCCCGTGGGTGGGGGGTTGGGGGTGGGGGAGTGCAGGTGTTCTAAACAAGCTAAACTCAACAGCAAATTAAAGCTTAGTTGGGGAATGAAAATGGAAAATGATAATAATAGTATCTAACTCTGGCTTGATGACAGTTTATGAGACATTCAGAATGATGATGACGGGGATGATGATTGGTGGAGGAGCACAAAGGACATCAGTGCAATAATTAGGTCTGCATTAGAGCGAATTTTAATCTTTTCTCCGAGTTAAGTGACCCAGACTTGACAGGCTCTTTGCTTCAGAAAATTCTGATGAAGAAATTTCTTTATGAGGTTTCTTAAGTAGGCGATAAGGCGGTGTGGTGTATCATTTTATATTGAAGTGATGATATATAGTATATCCTGGTAAAATGAAATACTGACTATAGATAAATAACCAAATGAGAATCTGTTTTGGCAGATTAACTGGAAAAAGTAAAGTAATTAACCACACTTACTGCAAAAATTATTCCTTGGTTTCAATGATGTCTGAAACAGGCCTGTGATTTCAGGGAGAAGAGTATAGAAAGATCTATTCTGGTGGAAAGATCTCTATTGTTTCAAGGTATGCACTGTCACCATATCGGCCCATCCTGCCAAGAATCGATACGATTTCTCAGTTCATGCGTAGGTGCTATGTGATGAAGCTGTGAACCCGAAACTGATGCAATTGTACAGTCTTTTTGAGGCGAACACCTCGAAAGGATCTCATTTTGGTGGAACGGCGACCGGTTAAAAACTCCTACATGAACTCCTGAGACCTATGTGAACATAATTAAAGGTTATGTGTTTGTGTTAAAGGGGCCAAAAAGAGGTCCTCCTCACTGTGTGTATGCACGTGGTGAGCATTAGGTGGAACTGCAGAGGTGGAAAATCCAATCAGACACAAAAGCAAGAATGAGTTCAAGTCTAAATGTATTAACTTGAGCCTCAAAAGGCACCTGAGATGGTAACTACTGTACATGATGCATGGTTTGGAAAGACAAGTCATTTGCCTCCTGTCATCATTGCAGCTTTAATTTATTATTAGGGGGTAGGATCTGCATAGTTAGTGTTAAACGGTTTACCTCTCGCCATGATGGATTTGTATGTGGGGGTTTATTATTTAGGTCATGAAGTTACTGTGAAACTTCTCCGTGCTCTTCATAATCTGGAGGCAGACTTTGGAGCAGGTGTTGTAAAGGCTTACTAGCTCATTGTCATGTATCACTGCATTCATCGTAGAGGGCTGCTTTGTGCCATTCTTCCGACAAAGAGAGATAATGTGGTGCACTACAATCTTTTCGATAATAACGCTTTAAATAGAGCTTCCAATTAAAAATGCTCATTTTTTTGCCATCTATTCCTATGATTGCCTCGACTTATGACCACATTAAAAAGTCATAAATCATAATTGCAATCCCAGTGGGAGAGGCAATCAAAAGTGATGCTGCAGTGAGCCCGTTAATACCTCCTATTTTAATCTTTGACAACTTTTTTTGGGGGGGACCGATTACACAGGCCGCCAATCAGCTCGTCGCGGGTCTAAGTCTGTGGTTCTCACAGATAAGTGTCCCAGTGTGAAGCTTTTGTAATGAGTGGTGAAAGGCTGCTCTCATCTCACTGTGTTTTCTGCCTTCCTAACCCTGTGGCAGTGACTCATCTGCTCCCTCTGCTCCCCCTGGACCCCCCTGCCACGCACACACACTTCCTGGCTGTAGCTACAGGCCTATTGCAGGGTTCCTCCTGGTTGAGGGGTATGAGTCAAGTGCCGCGACAGGGGGTGAACTGCACAGCTGAGGTAAACAAATCCAGCGCCTACGAACAACTTGTCATAACACGTTTCACGAGCAGGCTGGATGACTCAATCACTGGGTATGTGGGACATATGGTGCCACCGGTCACAGTGGAATTAATACCCCGTGAATCATAGCAACAGCCTGGCAATCGGCTAGGTGGCGCACAGGAGCTGCCGACCAACTGTACACAGCGACCTGGCTTTCTTTGCACCGCTTCATAAGAGTCTGGAAAAATAAAGACTCTGGTTTTTATTTTATTTCCTCAAAGTCTGTTTTTGTGGGGAAATCGTCACCTCAAGTAGAGGTGATAATTAATGCAGCTTTCGCCCATTTCACAATTTCCCTTCAATGTTTACATAGCTTTGGAGGGTTCTTTTCTAACATTGTCACACTTTATTTCTGTGTCAACTCAACATGGTCTCGGCTCAGTGAAGGCTTAATATAGAGATACCCAAGTCTGCCAAAAGGTAAAAAGACAGATGGGCTGCAGAGTGGAGGCAAGGAAGGGGATGGGAGAGCGAGAGAGATGGGGACAGCCAGGAAAAAAAAAGAAAGAAGAGGAAGATTAAGGGATGAAATTCAACCTCGGTGACAAACTGGCGATGAAAAGGGGAGTGAATGTGATTGGACTCAAAGATCCAAGAGACGTGAGAGCAGGAGCAACGGAAGAGATTGGAGATGAAAGCCAGAGAGCTATAATAAAAAAAGAAAAAGAATAAAAAAAAGATGCTGAGGATGAGTGAATGTATGTGCAAGCAGCAATTTGAAGGAGGAGGAGGAGGATGGGGAGAGGGGCAGAGTGAGAGACAGACAGACGTGATTAGGTGAGTGACAGACCGTCACTCTACCGGCTTTTGAAGCGCCGTGCTCTGAGGCAGCTGTGATATGGTTGGAGAACAACCCTTGCGCTCCTCCGCAGCGCCGTAGGAAGAGAGACACTCTATGATTGCATCCATATTGTTAAAAATAGATAGCGCGGTAGGTTATGTAAACAGGCAGGTTTTTTTTTTCTTTACAGCGTTGCCGTGCCGCCTCTTACTAATTGGTGAAGATTTTTGTACAAGGGAAATAAAGTTAAGAGGTTTGGCTATTGTTAGGTTTGGAGTTTTTTTTCTCCTGCAGGTGATGAACAAATTACAATAGTAGTGACACCTTCTCTTAAGCATGTGAGCAGTTAAGTAAATGGCTCGTGCCTTTGCAAGCCCTCGCACACACCTTAAGTCGACTTCATTAACAATACGGCACCCATAAGCTCTCTGTGGCACCAATTACCGGCAATCTGAGCACTGTGAAGTTTCACAGTTGCTCAATTGTGGAGGAATTATTTTTGCATCTCTTGCAGAACATTAAAACATCAGAACTCCACAAAACTCTCATTTGTAATATTGCAAGGAAAGAACGGCTACCTTTGTTTCAGACGACACTCTCAAGGTCAGATACGAAATCATTTAAACAGGAAGGAGCAACTTTCTCTTTTGCACCTAACTTTTCTATTGTATTAGGCTTTTCTCAAGGGTGCGTTTAAATACTCTGTAAGCTGGAGAACAACTTGTGTTCTGTGTTTGCGCATCAAGTGAAGACATTCCAAAATAGCCCTAATTAGTTTCCGCTTCTGCAAGCTTACAAGTGCATGTAATTGTTCCCTTAATGGCTACTTCATCCCAATGAGAAGCCAACGAGACTAAATGGCCCCAGGCTTCATATGCGAGCACTACACTCCCCGCACCACCACCACCACCACCACCACCACTCCCGCTAATGCTGGAGATTTACTTCTTCCACGGCCAAAATAAAATTTAAACTCCTGAAAGACACCCCGGGGTCGAAGATCGGAACAAATGCATTATTTTCCTTTTTCAAACGCGGGTGAATAGCAGAGCGGCTCGGCCATGTTGCTGTGAGCTTTAGTGATTGGACAGTTTTAATACCTGATGTCTGTGCACTGACAGACATGGTTAGCAAACAGAGCATGGCGGCGTGTGTCAGTGGGCACGTACGCACACACACACTAAGTATATGTGCTGCATGGGTGCAGGGTTCTGGCTGTTGACTGAGAGAATTCAATCATGTACACTTGTTATTAAGAATTTGCATAATATTCCACCTCAGTGCTTAGCCAATTGGATACAGTGTAATATATGCATATGGGCTAAGGTGATATGGTGTAATGTAAAAGATCCATCCCAATTGAAAGTAGTGGTAATGAGCACTGCATTTCATTCCAGGTGTGCTGATGCATAGAGAGCATAGATTTCATTACACTTCTGATTGAATACTGGTAAATTAGGTGTGCAGTGGCATCTGGCAATCACAACCATACTGTCTGTGTAAAGTCCTTCAATATTTACACCTGTGCTTTGGAGGGAAAGTCAAGTTTTTGAGTGGCAGTACACAATTTGCTTCAAACACTCAAACAAAAGACAGTGGTTGGTTAAAGGAGCGGTTCAGTCAAATGACAAAACAAACATAATTTCTGGTTTCTCTGCTGCCACTCCAGTACACATGGAGGTGAACTGAGTTTGGTTTTTACTGATTAAAGCATTAAAAACGACCTCTTTTGAACAAACATTCCCAACAAAACCTTTGCCGTTTTCACTACTTTGATCAGCAAAAACAAAAATATCACCTTTATTGTATTGGGGTGGAGCCGAAGTGTAAGGCAGACATGTGACATCTGCATTTCTACCAGGGTTAGATAAGAAAATATGGTACTTTTGTAATTTGGGTGAACGGACCCTTTCAAATGACATCTGATCAACTTTCATCACAAGTCATTAAACCAGGCAGAGCACATGCACTGAGTTTGGTCATTTTCTTTTATTTACATGCAGTTGCATCATAAAGAAAAAAGAGGATCTGTGTATTTGCCATTCAGTGGCTGGTAAAGCAAAATGGTTCCAATGCAAACTTCCAACCGTTGCTGTGATGAGTCACGTGTCAGAGGGGAAATGCAGCACTGGAAGAATATTCGCTTTACCAACAAACTTAAAGAGACAGTCCACGCCAAAGTCAGTTTTTCGCAGATATGGCAGCTGTTCTAGCTTAATTACTGTCGATGTCTAAAGAACATGTGCCAACCAAACTCTTTATTATGAAGGGCTTTTAGGGGAGATTTCTCTTAAGTACCTCCCAAGTGTCAAAATCATTTTCCATATAATATTTGTTTTACAGCTCCTGTGTTTCTGCTTAAATCCACGTTTACCATCGTGTCACGTGGCGCTGTCTTTGGCGTGGACTGCTGCTTTAAGAGATGGAGAAACTGCTTGCAGGTCCACTCGAACACCTGCGCGCAGTTTCAGCCATCAGCTGTGAAACCGGAGGAGGCGGATCATAAAAAAAGACGGTGAAAAGGGGGTCGGTGAGAGAGAATTCAACAAAGGAGGCAGGTACGGCTAAAGGGTTAGTCCAACTGAAGAAAGGAAAAAGAACAAAGAAAAACAGGCAGGAAAAAATGGGTTAAATTCTCCCCAGAGGTCAATGAGACAGATAAGAGGGTAAGGGGGTTAGGGGTTAGGGCCAGGAGCCGGGACGACTGCGTGGGTGGATTTGATCACTGTGGGCCCCGTGGGTCGCTGTGACGCTCGGAGCTGACGGCTCTCCATCCTGACAGCGAGCTGAGCTTTAATAACCGACACAGAATGAAGAGCCATTAAAACTGCTGGTTATGGAAAGTGAAGTATTTGGTGTGTGTGTAATGCCTTTAAGGTTATTTTTTACCGCGCAGTGCAGAGTGTGTTTTTGTAGTGAAACATGATGTCACTTATAATCGCCATAAAGTGCTGGTGTGCTGAGCGGAGGGAAAAACGGCCTATTTCTGTGTGACCTTTAATGAGGGCCATTTCACTATGACTATGACTCAGGGAGTCCAGATTGGCAGTAACGTTTCAAAAAGTGAAGTAAATGTGTGTGTGTGTGTGTGTGTGACTTGTGATGAATCATGTAAGAGCGGCCATTAGGTTGAACAAAGATGAAAGGGTTGAATGAAATCTGGAGTTCTATTTAACCGGCGTAATGAACATGTTCTGGTTACGCAGCCTCAGTCTGACCCTCGGAAATCTGAAAATGTTTTTAATTTTTCAATGTCCAACTTCCCACACTCTCTGCCAAAATGTGACAGCTGCTTTCAAGAATTAAAAGTAAAAACCTGCATTGAGACAGGTGGTTTTTTTTGTACTTCACAGAACTGAGTGCTGACACTTTTTATCATTATGTCTTTTGTATTCATCTTCATTTTTGACAAGAGCTGTGTTTCATATTAAACCCTACAGAATCGTATCATTTTTGCTTGCTGTTATTCTCAAGAGGTAAAATACATGAAGTATTAAATAATGATATGATGCAGAACAACCTCTCTGTGGAGCAGATACTGCGACGTGGTTAGAGGGGGCACAGTCGGAGCCCTTATCAGTGACTGGATGACACAGGCCGCGTTTGCACAAGTATAAATAACTCTGGGGCGGCAGCAGCTCAGTGTCTCGGCTGGGAACCGGAGGGTTCAAGTCCCTGTGTGGACCATGAATGGAGTGTAGACTGGTGGCTGGAGAGGTGCCAGGTCATCTCCTGGGCACTGCCGAGATGCTGTTGAGCAAGGCACCGAACCCCCAACTGTTTGGGGTGCCGGTCCATTGGCAGCCCCCTCACTCTAACATCTCTCCATTAATTGCATGTATATAGGTCCTGTTTGTGCGCGTGTGTATTTCGGGCCAGTGTGTGTGTAACATGAATAATAATAGAGTGAAAAATCGAATTTCCCGCTGCGGGATAAATAAAAGTAATTCTTCTTCTTCTTCTCTAGAATACTAACTGGCAACGGTGCCCCCCCCCCCCCCCCCCCTGGACACCAGCTCTTCTTCATTCTCCGTTGTCTTCCTGTAGTGTTTTAAAGCGTTTGAGCTTCTCGTGATTCCATTATCCGGCCATCTTCCTGTGCTTGTCAGTTAACTAAGCTGCTCGCCTGGCTTTTTGGTCCAACCCACGCTGGTTCATCTAAATGTGTAGAAGAGTCACGGGAAACGTTACGGAGCGGGACACACCCCACCGGAGAGGTCCAGAGCCAGGAGTCTTGT